>NC_136010.1:26148979-26481479 GCF_048128805.1 Centroberyx gerrardi | reverse complement strand
CCATTTTTATGACAGTGCCTTTTGAAAGCAGAACGTCTTCCTGCTTTCATCCCAGGAGAAGAAAAGACACGAGCGTCTCCCCGACACAACTTCAGAACAAAGGCCTATAGTACAATGTCAACTGTAGCCTGTTAAAGATGCAAAACAATGCAGATAATTACAACAAGAACCTTTTATAAAAACACTGAATGTAGGCCATTTGTCTCTTCACTATCCTCCGGGTAAAACACTGGCCCAGAATCCTCTGCTTTTTTACAAAGTGGATAGTTATCGCATAGTAAAACAGTCCCAAAGCTTGGCTTTGCTGCTGTCAACTAGCGGCCATTAAACATGCAAAGGAATATGATAAAAAAAAAATACATGAAAAAATCTTGAAACAAAGCAATTTGAATGTAAACCATGTTTCCTCTCTCCCCTCAAGGAAAAAGATTAGCTCAGTTCCCAGAACAGCTCTGCTCCTTGTTTGGAGGGGATGTGGAAGCTCGTGGCGAAAGTTAAACAAATCTCAAATTCAAACTACAGCAGATACAGAGCCAACACACAGTATGTTCGCCTCAATGGCAAATGGATACAGTGCGATAATGACATGTACAGTCCTTCAACCCCTGAGGGAGTTGGGAAAACAGCACACACACACACAGAGTCTTTCTGTCAGTCTTTGCATTTTCACTCACTGTATCACACAGGATACAAGTCTATTCCCTGTCATCCTCATTACTGCTCATGGCCTCCACTGTAAAGCAGAGCTGCAGGCATTTTGTGAGAAGGCCTTGGACAACTCAATTACATCCAGATGCATCCATTACAGCCGTCAGCCTATCAGCTGCAGAGGGACGGGACTTCTCCACCCGCCGCACCAAACATTTCAATGCAGCTTGGCCTGCGATGTGTGCAAAGGCAAGATTAGTGGAAAATTACTGGCCCGCAATGTGCGTCAGCAATCAGAAATTAATTTGGGATAATTCTGCGAGGTAGAAGAAGATGCAAGGCAACACAGGAAAAATGAGCGAGGTGTATAAAATATTAACAAGGCCTTCCTTAATATTGATTTACTCCTCCTGCGGCACAATCCATGTCTCAATCATCTCAAGGCTTAAAAATCCTTGTATAACCCCGTCTACTCCACTTCATCTACATCGCCGCTTTGTGACTGAAGAAGATTTAATTGGCGAAATCAATAGGAGATAATATCTGGTTTCATCTGGTTAGCCCATTTCATAAGAAAGCAGATGTTCCTGATATGCAGTTTTCAGTGATTATAATTGCAGTTTTCTCCTGCTCCTGATTTCTGATATTATACTCGATGCAAAATGGCCTTGGTGTGGCTGTTAAAGTCTAGATTGCAAATACCGAATTGAAGTCATAATTTTCATATGACCCCACAGCTAGAGGCACAAAAGGACGGGGGTTCATGTAGACCCAAACACCATCAATGTGGTCTCAATGCCATCACTCTGAGTCACATGTTTTAGTTCTGATCATGGCTGTTTTTGTCAGGTTTTGAATGCAGGGTGAGTGACAAGAGGGGCGTGAACTTGACCGACTGAGGGGGGAGGGCAGGACTTGAAATACACTTCCCGCCTCGAGGTGAAAAGTTACATATTTGTAGCTCTGAGGCAAAGCGTCCTGCTGTTGGGTTTTGACACTGCGCTCGATATCTTGCGTGGCAGCTCAGTCTCTATGGCAACACGGCGAAGGAGGAAAAGGAAGAATAACATTTTCAAAGGAAGGGCTTGGACAAGTCAATTACCACGCCCTAAAGGGAGCGTGACAGCCTAACTGCAGCGAGAGGAGAGGCAATGATCAACACACAACACGGTGAAGTGAAGTAAGCTAGGTCGTTGAAACCGCGGGAGGAGGGCGGGGGGGGGGGGGGGGGGGGGG
Source organism: Centroberyx gerrardi (assembly GCF_048128805.1). Lineage (NCBI taxonomy): Eukaryota > Metazoa > Chordata > Actinopteri > Beryciformes > Berycidae > Centroberyx > Centroberyx gerrardi. Next base: position 26,479,595 of record NC_136010.1, on the reverse strand, counting down.
GGACAAGTGACAAGCGCATTAAATATTCATTTTAGCGAGCGGCGGAAGTGGACGTTTGGGATATTAAGGCCCGACCCGGCGTGGGCGGCGTGGCAGCTTCATTACGGAACAAGAGGTTTGTCCACTCCTGACTTTTTGACATTGCGGCCCAATATCTTGCGTGTGGCAGCTCAGTCCCTCTGGCAAACAACCGGACAGTGGAGGAGGAGAAAGAATAACGTGTTGAAAGGAGGGACTGGACAAGTCAATTACTGCACCCTCAGGGGAGCCTGGCAGCCCGACTACAGTACAGACCAAGTAATAAGCAGTGATTTTCAGTCTCATTCCCTTTACTGTACCTCCGCCACACTGTGTGCGTGTGTGTGTGTGTGTGTGTGTGTGTGCATGTAAGAAACTGTATGGCTGTGTGCTTATCTGTATGCTTCTGTGGGTTTGTGTGTGTGCATGTGTAACAGTGTGCATATAATAAAACCAAGTGTGTGTATGTCTGAATGTGTGTATTTGCTTTTGTGTATGTGTGTGTGTGTGTGTGTGTGTGAGAGAGAGCTGGTGTGTGTGTGTGTGTGGGGACGCTGGTTGTTATTCCTGTGCTTTCTTTTCCGCTGGGATGCTTAGATGCAGAATTAAAGTGATTTCTTTGTCAGCACTTTGCAAAAACCCGCTGTGGCTGTGTGTGCGTGCGTATATGTGTGTGTGTGTGTATGTGTGTGGGACGTAATGTTCTTTATGAGGCTTAAGCAAACAATCCACCAGAAAGAGAGGTTAGATATCCTCATTATAAACAGAGATACAGCAGTTGATAATGAGGTAAACTTTGAGGAAAAAATGGTAACTTTCTGAGAGCGGGAGACAAAATGCTGATTTCAAGTTATGATAATCACCCGGAAAAAACAGCCGTGTGCTTTGGGCGCACATCAATTAGAGTTTGTTCACAAAGTGGGGCAAAACAAAACAGCGTTATTTCTAGTAGGGAGGAGGTGCTCGCTACCAAGAGCCCCACATCATTCAGTCTAACTGAACTCTTCTGCAGTGCTGTTGAAATAAACTTGACTATACAAATCAACAGCGGAGGTGGAGGGAATATAAATAAAGACGTGCAACGTATTGAATGTTTTATAACCTTATAAAACCCAATAGGAAATATGAGAAATATGTCCACCCACTCACTTAAAACACACCACCCACTCCTCATATACACGTGTGTGTGTATATGAGGAGTGTGTGTGTGTGTGTGTGTGTGTGTGTGTGTGTTGAGGGAGCCCTTAGAGGCTTTCCACTCCTGATCCCTTGCCAGCTCCTTTCAATCCCTCAGTACACAGCAAAAAAAAAAACTTATTGCAAACCCACAGGTATGGCTAATACATGTCTCACACTCACACCAAATCCATTTCCAGTCCCTGTAACTTTAGCTAAGCATGATGGACATGTCTGCACTTTTTGCAGTGATTTACCTTCTGTGGTGTTCATACGAAATTCATTTGTTGGCCCAAATGTTGAGCAGGCATTTCATCTCACCTCATCTTGACTCCAAGTTTGCTATTGGTTAATTTAGTTATGCTGGTAACTGCTGGCTATCAGATGTCAACACCTGTCTTCTCCTACCCATAAAGCCTTGGGTTTTTGGGGTTGTTTCCTGTAGTTGGGTCGGATTATGTTTTCACTCCTAATGAACCACACTGCAGTTCTCTTGGGAGAGGGCCGAGACTCACATTCAGGCGTCTCTGTGCTGTTATTTGGTGCCACCAGAGTTCAAATGGCATGGTTCTCACCTGGCCAAATGAACACAACTAAAGGAGAAAATGCTCCAGAGTTAGTCCTTAGTCTCTGTAAAAGTAAAGGGGAAAGGGCTGGAAAAGTTCAGCTGAGCGGCCAACAGAAGATAAAGGTCCGGTAGAACAGACAAACCTGGTTGAAACTGAAGGAGTAATTACTTGTAAACGCTAATCAGTTGCACAACAACTTAGCACTGACGTCTGCTCCACTGCTGCATTCCTATTTGAATGAATGAGGGGGGGCGGGATGGGTGGATAGATGATGATGGGGAAGGAGAGGAGGAAGAACAATGATGGGAGTCAAGAGGAGTAAAAGAGGAAAGAGAGAAGCGGTGGGAGGGAAAACAGTGGGGAGGAAAAAGGGATATGCAAGAAATGGAGGAAGGGAAGGAAAGAAGAAGGATAAGGGAGGAATAGATGGACGAAAGAGGACAGGAAAGCGAGTAAGGGATGGAAGGGAGGAAAGGAGGAAGCGAGTGTAGGAGGGATGAGATCGTAATGGCGACAGAAAAGTAAAGTGAAGAAAGGTGTGAGAGAGAGGGGGGGGGGGGGGGAGATTATTGTGGAAGACATTTAAGAGGAGAGGAAACTAAATATAGCGCAGCCAGGTGCAAAAACCAATTCCAACTTAACACCGGCTTTCTTTTAAAACATCGACTGTCAGCAAGGCTAAACCAGCCCATTTCTGCCGTACACTGTAGCTACAGTACAGTAAAAGGGAGTACACACACACACACACACACACACACACACACACACACACACAACAAACAACTCTTTGGGTCCTAAGAAAGTGCACTCAGGCATTTTACAGTATTGGGGTCAGCCTAAGCCATGTTTTGCTTAGCTTCATCAATCTCTAAGAGCTGTTACAAACAAGCTGAGAGCAGGAGGAAGGAGGAGAGGCAGGGAGGTGAGAGAGGAAGAAGGGGGGAAGGATGGAGGTGAGAGTGGAAGGAGGAAGGATGGGAGGAGAGAAAAGAGAGGGATGCAGGTGGGGAGAGACGACAGAGGGTGGGAGGTAAGAGGGAGGCGAGCGATGAAATAGAGATTAATGAAAATAAGAGAGTGGAGGGATAATGGGAGGGAAGAAGGGAGGAGACAGGGAAGAGGGAAGGATGGAGAGACGGAGGAGAGAGAAGGAGGAAGGATGGAGGGAGGAGAGAGTGAAAGGAGGAGGGAGGAAGGAGAAAGTGAAAGCGGAAGGGAGGGAGGAAAGAGTGGAAGAAGGGAGGCAAGGGAAGAAGGAAGGAAGGAAGAGAGAGGGAAGGAGGAGGAAGGAGAGAGAAGAAGGAGGTGACAGGGGAGGGAAGGAGCAGCAACGGAATAGAGGGGGCGTGAAACGTGAGGGAGAGCAAGTAAGAAAAAAGGAGGATAAAGAGTGCAGGGAGGAGAAAAGTAAAGGGTGCGGGGGGGAGAGGAGGAGACAGGAAAAGAGGGATGACAGAGAGAGGCAGAAAGAAAGGAGGGGAGGGAGGAGGAAGAGTGTCAAAATGAGAAAAAAGGAGGAGGATAGGGAAAGGGCGGCTTTGAGCGAGAGGAGGAGAGAATTAGAGAGAGAGAGAGAGAGAGATACCAAGGTGGGAAGAAAATAAGCGGCTTATTAAAGGGGGACTGGGCGGGAGAGAGAGCGGCAGCAGCTTTTTTCTCTGCTATCCTCTTGAGAAATCTGTGGATAATATGTTGCAGAGGAAAAACATTTTGCTTACCACCCCTTAAAAACAGCCTTAACTAGGGGAAAGCGAGAGGCGCGGCGGAGAGAGATAAAACGCCGCTGCTGACTGCGGGCGAATCGGCTGAGGCGCTGGACAGAACTGGGTTGGCGTCTTCCTCGCCTTATTTAACATAAACGTGTCACGTTCGCTGGAGGCTTTGCTCCAAAGCGCCTTACAGCACCGTGGGGGGGCGTTTTTTAGGATGGGGTTGTACCGGTGGGAATTGAACCCCTAACCCGGGCAGTGTTAGTGCCTTGCTCATCCCTTTGTGTTACACAGGGAATGGAACTCCCTAAGCAGTGCTGGGTGGTAATGCGGTAGTCAGTAATGTGTTGCAGTAACATTACTTTTCCCAGTAAAAACTACTAGGAACGGGGCGATATGTTTATCTCGCGATACGACGTTCTAGCACTGGCATTGGCTTGCTAGAATGTAAACAACAATTTAAAAATGTCATTACAAACTGCAGATAATATAATTTGGATGGAGAGCTTGTGTAATTGTGACGGTCAAGCATTTGTGATCACTACAGCAGAATAAAATGGAGCTAATATCGCGATTCATTTTTCTGCCCAACGATACGTTTTGTCACATTTTTGTATTGCGATATATTGAATTTCCATATATCGTCCCATCCCTAACAACTACTATTTCAATTTCAGGAATAATACCATTACCAGTCCCAGTCCAAATAATAAGACGGTACTTTTGTTATCAACTCTAAATATCAGATTGAAGTTGAATTATGCAAAAACTGTATCTCATCCTCATTCACCGTTTTGGTTTCCTCATAATTAGTGGTCGTCTTCTTAATCTAGATGAGATATGGCAGAAAAGACTTTTCTCAGGCATGAATTTTCCCACTACTTTAATTTTATCAGTCAAAAAGATGACAAGAAATTTGGACACTGGTGCCGTTTGTTTCCCTGATCATTCACAGGAGATTATTTGGAGAGAGGATGTAATCACCAATTTTGAGGTTTTAACAGAAAAACAGAATGAGTAGCGTAATGAATTACTGCTACCAGAGAGTAATAAGTAACAATGTTAGTGTGTTCAGGACAGCTGAATGATGAAGAAGCTCGCTCCAAAACACATAGACCAATAAAGATGACTGAAGGGATCAAGCTGACTTTCTAAACCTTTTCCCCCATTGCTATTAGCTTCATCTCCCTGGACTCCCCACTCCTTCAGCGGTCCTTTTGAAACAATATTTTACTCTATGGTTGAAGCACCGGCACCTCACTACGAGAAATAATATATTACTTTATTGAGTAATGAGCCTAACACTGGTCCTGACCCTGGCAGTGTTAGCGCCATGCTCTACCCATTGAGCTGCACTTTTAGACCCGAAACAACACATTCAAATAGAAATCATCCAGTTTTTTTTTTGTCATTTTCTGTCTCATGTGCATCCGTTTCACAGTATGGTTCTGAACTGGGGAAGGCTAACTGTGCGGCTTCAAAGATAGTGGCAAACGCAGGCAAGATTTCTTATCGCCAGGTTATCACGAGGTCGTACTTCCGCTGTCTGAGAGGGAGAGACGAGAGAGAGAGAGAGAGAGAGAGAGAGAGAGAGAGAGAGAGAGAGAGAGAAAGACAGAGAGAGAAAAGGAGAAGGAGTGAGGGGGAGGGAGAGAAAATGTCAAACTGTCTGGCCTTTTCTCAGCAATCCCACCACGATGTCTGTCTGAGGAATTAATCTTCTGTCATCTTCAGATAGGGATTTCACATTTCTCCCTCTCTCTCTCTCTCTCTCTCTCTCTCTCTCTCTCTCCACCCACATCTCCCTCTTCCTCACCCCCTCCTCTTTCTCCATTTCTCCCTCTCCCTGCATTTTCCTGTTTTTCCCCCATCCTCATGTTTAAACTCTTCTTCCCGTCCCGCTCTTTATCTCCATCTGTCTTTTTCTCCAGCCTTCCTCCCTTTCTGAGGACTGGGATGCTTTTTCTCTCTCCCTCTCTCCCTCTCTGTCAAAGCTATTATCCCCTGCCTGGCCACTTATCTTCTATCTTTTTTTTTATCCCTCCATCGGTCTGTCTAGCCCACAGCTGAACACACTGGCGCGCACACACACACACACACACACACACACACACACACACAGATCAACAGGGCCCTCACACACAGCTTTTCATTCTTCTGTAAACTGTCATATTGTTATCAGCGGGATTGGGATGTTTTTTCAGTCTTTCCCCCATGGCTTTGGGTGTACACTGTTTGGAAATACATATCTACCAAAAAAGGCAGGACTTTTTTGATCAAAATTCACACCCCTTTCTGGCAGGGATTATAGCTGATATTTGGACTTTTAGAATGCATTTTTAATTTGTTTTCATCTAGTTAAGTGTAGCAAAACCACACATGCGCCCTGGGACTGCACAGAATCTATACTTGTTTTTCTCCAGTTTTTCATGTTTTTTGACAATTCTAATGGGAGGTTACTGCTACTACTAGCACATCGATATGAGATAAAAAATAAAAAATAAAAAAGGCAAAAGATGATGGAATCATTAGACCCAAGACACGCTCTTGAGTCATAAAATATTGTTTTCCTTAAAACAAGTGAAAAAAATCTGACAATGAGCTGAGATAGTTTCACTTGTTTCCAATGCCATTTTCTGTTGGAAAATTTTCATATAACAAGTGACAGTATCTTGATCACTCACTGGTATCAAGATAATGTTGTTTGATTCTAGAAAATTCTTGAAACAAGTTTGGAATCAAGTGAGATTATCTCACCACTTTGGTATATTTTTTCACTTGTTCTGAGGAAAACACGATTTTAAGACTCAATACTAGACTAAATGACTGAGAAGACTAGACTAAGATGTACACTTTTAGCAGTGAGGACCAACTGCAGGAAGATAACTGATTAAGATGATTAATGATGATGATGATGATGATGATGATGATGATGATGATGATGATGATGGCAACGATGATGTCTACTGTCTAACAAGCCAAAAACAGAACAGACAGTTCTCAACAGGGCCTCATACATACATTGCAGGACTTTTCTGTTCTCCTAATATTGTGTAGTAGAATATCACAATATTTTAATAATCCTCAGGTTAAGACACAAGAAATACTGAAAGTGGAAGATAATTGCTCATTGTCAAAATCAACAAATTGGGGCTCTAATCTATTCTGTTTTGGACCATATCAGATTTTATCGCTTTTATCATGTTAATGCATCCTAGGACAGAGAAAAAGATACTGACTATGGTATCGGCAACTTGGCAACTTTGCATTTGCCGGTTATATGGCTATAATTATATACTGTAGGTATATAATTAATTATATTAATACAGAGAAGGAGAGTCATTCATAGTTACCTCTTAACAACACATGTCTAAATAAAAATATGCATGAAGACATAATATATAGGATGATAAGATGTGGTAGACCGTTCTAACATAGAAAATATTTTTTGTCAACCAGACAAATAAATGGATGACACTGATGAACATGACGAGTTTAAATGAATTGAATCAAGGAAAGTAATTGTCTCCAGCCTTTAAACTATCTCTGTGCGTAAAAAGAATATGTCGTAATACATATGATATATCATAATACGTATGATTCATAAATATTTCAAAATGAAACAATGACAACAATTCCAGGCAGAAAGAAATTCTTACAAATGCGATACATTGATGAAAGCATTTGCAAAGCAGCTGCATTGTGTGGAGATTTTAAATAAGTTGAATTAATTACTATAGGCTAACAGAGGGTCACGTCTCAAAGCCCAGCGCTCCCAGCACCCAGCAAGAATGACCACTGGTGAGATAACAGCTTAATTCTCTATAGCGACTCATTCATTCCATCATTTAAGCTTGATAATTCATTCGTTCGATCTGTCATTCAATCATCACTCCCTCACTCCTGGAGATGTGTGACACCGGTACAAGCCCCACCTTGTAAAGGCATAGAGCTGCTGTCCAGGTACAGACACAGAGAGCTAACCTCTCTGTCAGGCACGCTGCCAGTCAGAATAGTAAATGAGAGGAAGGGCGAGGGGTGAAGAGGAGTGCAATGAGAAGAGAGGAGGAAGAGGGGAGAGGTGGATAGAGTGACAGGCGTGAGGAAGGAGAGGTGAGGCGGGGAGGAGGAAAGGATGGATGGAGGGGGCGTGACATACATAGATCTAACACTACTGTCTGAGATATGGCTAGTAAGAGGGAAAAGACTTGGAGACTTGGATGTAGCCAACAAGTAAATATCTGTAGTCATGTGTAGAAAATATGGAAGATTCATTTCATATAAAACAAACAAAATGAACGATTTTCATCGCATAAGTAATTTTGTGATCACAACTCTTGCTACTGCAGGACGCAACTACATGCAGGGTGTTTGGTTTGTGGTTGAAATTGATTGTAGAGGAGAGGAGAGGAGAGGTGGAGGGAAAAGGAGAGACGCTTACATGTTTCTCTCCTTCGATCCTCTTGTCAGCCTGTTGAACAGCGTCCAGGTACTTAAAATGCAACTCCATCAGTCGATCAACCTGGAGACAGAGGGAGAGAATAATAGAGGCAGATAAGAGAGGACGAATGCAGGTGAGAGATACAGCATGCAAGAAAGTGACAGTGAAAATGAGAGAAAGCGGAGAGGGAAAATGAGGGAGAACTACGGAGAGACAGAACAAGAGAAGAGAGTATGACTGCGGGGGGGAATTTAGACGTGCATTGTGGGATACATATACAACACCCAAACAATTTGATTCATGTGATTTTAATACAGTGCTATGTGCATGTGTGGTTCACATCCTCTCTGTCGGTCTGTCTGTTTCTCCTACACAAGACAGATTTAACCCCAAATGCAACAATATTTCAAGCCTAGTTGAAATTCTCTATTCATTTTCTTCACCTCAAGCATTCATTGATCCCTTTTCACCTCATTGCTGCCAACCCCTTTGATTGTTACAGGGTTGGGTTTATGAAGTGAGAAGGAAAGATGAGAAAATAAATGAACAAAAAAAAAAAAAAAAAATATATATATATATATATATATATATATATATATATATATATATATATATATATATATATTCTGTTGTCACATATTCTTAAAGAAGACGTTAAACATACCAATAAAATGGACAAATGACTGCAGGGAGTGGGCTGAGTGGTCAATAAGTGAGGCAGCAGTGTGGCTTAGTGGTAATGGACAACACACACATGGTAATTGGCACCGATAAGTAAGGACTTGAAGAAAATGAGGACCTTACAAACAGCTGTAGCCAATAAAATGCCAACAACAAATAAATCCCACCATAGACACCAGTCTAATAAGTCTATTAAGTGCCATAGGCTGCATTTATCTGCATTAGTCCAAGCATAGACATGCATATGGGTCAAACTTACTATGACCAATTAGGAGTGCAAATAGTAACAATAAAATAAAACCAACACTACTGTAGTCAGTAGTGGTCAGTAGACCTCTAACACTCAGAAATGGAGGACACAAACAGATAGGGGGAGCGGGAGAGAAGAGGAAAAGAGCAGGAAGATGAGGAAGACTGACCTTCTCACAGTCGTTCTCAGTGAACTTGTTGAGGAGTCGGCTCCTCTGTTGGGACTTGAGGTTTCTCAGCATGGATGCGATGATGGAGCAGACGTGCTCTACGGAGAACAGAAAACATGGAGGGAAAGAGGACGAGGAGATTAACGACAATATGCTGCTTCCCCATCAATATCGCCAAGTAAAAAATGTCAAACATTTCCCTAAGTCTAGTTTCGTCAACTTACTGTTTATTCAAACTCAGTTCTTTATATAGATTTAGTCACTTCTATGGGCCAACTTACACAAGGTAGCTGAAGTGCCCGTCTGCCTCTCCCTCCTGGATAAACACATGCACAGGCCTCATTGTGGCTCATTGTGTTTCATGATTAAACGTAAACCTGTTATGCTCCTCCGCAAAAATAATGGAGAGCGAATTCGAAAAACTGATCGCTGCAAAACTCATTCACACCCCTGTCCAGAGCCGTCTGAGAGAACAAATCGATTAGCGGTTGATAATTTGCAATTACAACACGCAGCCGGCTAAGCATGGATACTCATACAGTGAGCGAACAGAACAAAGAGAAGAAGAAAAACTGTTAATGAAATTTAGAAATCAATTTTCATTTAAATACAAGCTGTAACATATGCGTAACGGTTATGGTGGCGGCTGAATTACATTTCTCATGGTGATAGAAATTCCTTTGCAGCAGCTCTGAGGCCATGCAGCAAGGAGGCAGGCCAAAAAAACCTCCAGTTAATTGACTAAATTAGCAACAAAAGCCAGTTAGTCCTATTGAGTGCCCTTGTTAACGGGCTTCATGCTATGTAAGATATTTTCTCCACTCCAAAGACCCACTTACCAACAGGCAGCGCCAGCAGGTGACAATCGTACTAGAATATTTCTCTAAGATATTGAATGAACAATACACTGTACACAGGGGGAAAGGAATATGACATTGTGCAATCTCTGGATATACAGAAGGGGGAGAAAAAAATGTAATTGGACTTTATCAACAAGAGGTCAATATTCTTTCTCAACAAGGCTTTGCAGTTGCTAAGCAACAAGCGTACAGGAATCAATCCCATTTCTGCTTTTTAAAAGGGGTCGTGTTTGCAGTCAGCTCCCTTTGTGCAATCCCCTACGACCTGCAGCATCCTCACCCAGAAGACTTCAAGGCTGAGAATACTGAAAGCTTAAACATCTGGCAGCATCAAATCTGTCAGAATACACACATATTCATCTAAAGTAGGGACGTGATTGGGAACACATAAAGGCAGGAAAACACTGATCTACATTAGAAACTAACTGGAATTGAGGTCCAATAAAAAAAACATAAAAAACATAAAATCCTACCAAAAGCTGAAATAAATTGTATTCCTGCTAGTATACTGCTAAGTAGCTAGGTGAAAACCACCTGACTGGATGAAAGAACCATTGATTTTGTTCAGTTGAAGCAGTAACAGTGAGGCAGTAGTGCACAGGCACCACTTTGAGACAATGGAAACTAGCAATTTAATCTGCAATGGGAATCGGGTTTGACAACAGGGGCAAAATCAAAAAGGATAACGGACTAAGCTGTAAAGAACCGATGAAGCATAAAAACTTCTGTCACAGTTGGCAAAATTGTCCATCTGAATTGCTTAACAATGTCGCCTGTTGCATCATGGCCTGCAGAGTCAGTATTGCAGATATCTGTATAAAATGACCTCAAAATAAAGTTTGACTGACTGGCTGGCTGGTTGATTGATTGATTGATTGATTGATTGATTCACTGCTTGAATGACTGATTGACTGATATTACCTGTAGTTAGAGCAGAGTGTTGCAATTCTGGGTGTTTTGCTTCAAACAGTAAAACTGATGGCAATTAAAACAATTGGAGTCCAAGGTTCCCTTATTTTAATGCCACTACACAGACGACCTTATTTCCTGTACACAATGACAAGGTGGCTAAATGCCATTTCCGAAAGGACGCTACTTTATCAACTTGACCCGAGTGGTAATTGATGTCGGCACCTCCACGCCCTGCCGGGGAGACTATTGATCGCTGGCTGTGGTATGTTCTCTCCAAAGAGTTTAAAACTAAACCGCAACCTCTCTGTTGAGATTTGGGAGGGAGGGAGGGAGGGGGGGTGTTTTGGGTACAAGATGGAGGGCGAGGCTCAGTAAAACAGCTTCCCCATCTGTCTGGGTGAGGGTGTCCAATCAATACTTAATTTACATGTGTAACAGTGCACTTCAACACTGGATGTGCATTGAATGAATATAAAAACAAGCAAAAAAGAGCAACAATAATTTCCAGAATATGGAAATACTATTCTAACATTACTAACTACCACTAAACCTCTCAATAATCCACTACAAAACCAGTAATGATCAAATGAATTAGGAGGGATTTTAAATTCAGAATGTGGTAAGCAACCTTGATTTGTCAAACAATGCTAATGTTAAACAAGCACGTAATAGGTGATAATCTATGACCAGATTAATAATAATAATAATAATAATAATAATAATAGTCTTTAATAATATGACTCTTGTATAGCCCTCAAAACAACATTACAAAGTGCTTTACAGAGACAAGGAAGTAAATCAATGAGGTAAATTATGATGAGGTAAATATTGGACTTCTGAACCCACAGTGCAATCGTTAAGCTTCAGAACAGTTGAATTATGCTGTTTGGAGTAATTTTATGGTAATTTCTTTGCCCTTTTTGGAACTCTACAGAAACAGTCTCCATTCACAGAGTCGTTTTGGAGAAGGCTGCTACGAAGCTGCGCCAGCTAGCTCACTGCAGTGTTTCAACTGACATGAGGGTGAGTAGACAATGACAAAAACCTTCATTTTTGGGTGAACTACTCCTTTAATATCCGACAGCCAATCCTTAAGGCTATTTAGGCTACTTGACTTGCCTGGGTTTATGGGTACATAAAGTTGTGTGTCGTCAGCATAACAAGCCAAATTGGGGGGACCTAAGACAGTGAGGTATGGTTCGTTAAATGTGTGTGCCGACAGTATCAACGACCTCTTTGAGGAATTTAGTGGGAATAATTGTAAAGGGGCAAGATGAGGATTTTATATGATTAATGGTATCTGTTAAGAGTGGGAAGGGAAATTGGCTCAAAGCTGGTAAGAACAGAACGGCATACTGGTGGGACTGATGCGTCACAGCTACTGGGTGCAGTCTGGTGTCTGATGTTCTCAATATTTCTTAATAGAATTAGCCAAAAACTCCTCACACTGTTCTGGGGAACCCTCAATGATGTCGTTAGAGGAGTTTATTACATTAAAGAGGACCCTGGAATTGTGGGAGCTTCTAGTGACAATATGAGAGAAGTATATTGTCCTCGCATCCTTGACTGCTTTCTGATACAGATTGGTGCAGGTTACCATATTGGGGCCGTTGTGACAAGTGGCAGCCTAAAGTAGGCCTATACTTGTTTAGATTGTGCAGTCACTAATAAGGATGTTCATGAATCTGCCTACAATGATCTGTGTTGAAGTGAAGTTATAAAAGTAAAAGATTAATATTTGTATGGAGCGTAACTTTTTCTTAGTATCTTGGTGGAAAAATTATTTTAAATTGACCATGTCAAATAGCATAACGTAAATGTTATGCGTTTGCTGGGTTCAAGAGTAAAATTGTTTGAATCATTTGCTGACCCCGAGTCAAACCCAGGGCCCCACATGAAAGCCTGCTGCCCTACCAAGTGAGCTAAAGCACCAGTCTGGCTCCCTGACAAACTTAAAGGTAGGGTACCTGTGGATCTTGCAGCTCTACATGTGCAGTGAAGTTTTTTGACATTTTTGACCGACTGACCAACAGAATCAGAATCAGAATCAGAAATACTTTATTGATCCCTGAGGGGAAATTGGGTGTACAGAGGAAACAGAGTGACTTATACTAGTTGCTGGTTGAAAGCTGAAAAGGAATGTTTTGTCACAACTTTAATAAATACCTTTCAATCAATAATCATCAGAACAACTAGCCTGAGGGAAGACAAAACAAACAAATGAGGTGAGCCGGCTTATTTTGTAAAGGATAAAGGATTATCTAGTTAAAATACACTCTGATGATGAATAATGGTCTGTCTTCTTCCAGATCCTCCAAAACACATACGACAGACCCATGCTAATTCTAACAAACCATTAGCCAAACGAAATGGCTGTCAGCTCATTTAAATACAGATTAACGTCCATTAATGGACTCTACTGTCACTTGTCAAAGAAAACTGCTGTCAGTGAAGGATGGCAGGAGAATGGAGGACTGAGGGAATGTGTATTTTTCTGGACTAATAAAACAAAGACTAAAAATAACACAGAATCATTAATATTTTTCCAAGGCTTATGCTTCTCAACCAGTGTGGAAAGGCACATTGAAGAACAATGGAGTAAGCTCAACTGTGGCTTGAGATTCTCAGATGTTAAACCCAATACCAATACATAAAATTATTAAAATTCCAACGCAACAAGCCTATAATGTTATTTGTTCCTATATCCTATGGTGTTATTTTTATTTAATGTTTTTGTGCTTTCTATTGTTTTATGTTGTGTGTCTGTAACCTTTATGTCTGTTCATTGATGTTGCTTTTCTTCGCCATGTTCCTGCGGTAAAAGAGATGAGGCTTTCCTGGTTAAATAATGGTTAAATAAAATAAATACATAAAATAATGAATATCAATATTCAAACAGAATCCATACATTACATAGTCATCAGCTACAAGAATATTTGCATTCAGCTAACACCATACATATCCACAAGCTAGCGGCCGCTCAGCCTCTGCTAACCATTCGCCGTATGCCTCACCCATGCCCCAGGGGATCCATAGCACCAAGTTAACATGCAACTAACCCTGAGTGCCCTGGATTCATTTATTGATTGACAGCTGAGGGAAGTGCAGTGTAGTTCTGAATGGTAGACAAGTCCAGATAGGCGCCATTTCATTGAGAGACGGATTGGGCATGGACTAACTGTGCCCTGGGGAGAGCAATCAGCCTCCCAGCACCACAGGCCAGCCTGGCGGGCTGCAGGGCCCACATTCACCGTCTGAAGGAGCAGAAACCAGTTCAGCGTCTGAACTCTCGGAGGAGATGGCTGGGAGTTAAAAGTCCGGATAAATATTTAGCAGTACACAGTGTACACACCGTCGTAACGGTCTGTAAACACACGCATGTTAATAAGTCATTTAATCTAATATTGAGTCTCAAAATCCTATTGTTCTTACAGTTCTTGAAACAAGTAACTATCTTGAAGACATATCACTCGACCACTGTTGAGGTAGTGTCAATTGATTCAAGATTCAAGTTCATTTGCATTGGAAGCAAGTGAATTGTCTCTTAATTTTTCAACTTGTTTTAGGAAAAATATGGCTAAAAACCTACTAGATTACTCACTTAAATTACTTAGGATGACATTTTTTTCTGTGTAAAACCAGTACAAACCAGTTAAGAACACATGAAGAAATAGCTGGCTATCAGATGTCAACATCCATCTCCTGATACTCATAAAACCTTGTGTTTTGGGGTTGTTTCCTAGTTGGTATGGATTACGTTCTCACTCCTTGGATGCAGTTCACTTGGATGACGACAGAGACCCACATTTTCAAGCGTCTCAGTGCAGTTATTTGTTGCCACCTCAGTTCGAATGGCATTGTTCTCACCTGCCCAGAAGCACTGGACTAAAGGCTCCAGAACGCTCCAGAGTTTGAATAAACTGCTACAAACAAGCTTGGTGTGAACATGCACTTAGTCCTAGCAACAGTAAAGGGGAAAGTGTGGAAAAGCTTAGCTAAACCGCCAACAGAAGATAAAGCTAGGACAGAGGAACCTGGTTGACAACGTGTGAACGTGTCTTTATTCTCTATTTCACAGAGCAGGGTTAGAAGAGGGTTCACACATTCCCTTAAGTGTACATGCCAAAACCTAATTACATGATGATCTACGGTACATTCATCAATAGAAGCAGAGTGAGGACTGAGCTTTGGATTTTCAGAAGAGTTCATTGGTGAGTGAAAACTTGTACAAAATATACTTTGTAGTATACTACTATTAAATACATTACTGCATATTCTGTAGGTATTTTGAGTATGCAAGCCTAGTGTACATTCACTATCAGGAGCAGTAACAGAGTCCGCTCACTTTTTTCTATATTCCAAGAAGTAGTGTGTGATAGTGAAGAAGGCAATCTTTCGAACATTCCCTTAAGTCTCCATACAAAAAAAAATAAAGAAATCTATTAGGCTTTCATTAAAATGTCATACTATATTGCAGTATGCATATAAAAAATATTTTGTTCCACCAAAAGCTAACACCATACAAAATGTTTGAAATGAAAGTAGAACTCATTTTGGAAAAAGATTTGAGCTCGTAACTATTCCTGATCTATTGAGTGATGAATTTATAGTAAAGTAAGTAAGTATTTATTTTCTTAAACAAGATATATGTTTTGAAATGAAACCCTTCATATACATCTAAATATACTACTGCATATTTAGTATGACTATGACAGCAGAGAGAATGAACGTGATCAAATGCCATCAGAGGAAAGACGAAACGTGAGGACTGTGTTAATTAAATGTGTCTTTACACAGGGATCTAACAGCAAATCTGTCCCTCTGAAATACACTAATAATAGGATTACACAGCATGATTATGACAACACAGATTACAATCAAACTTGTGTCATGTGAAATGCTACTGATCTCAATCTGTGCCGGAGGAGCTCAGCGTTGGGAGGGGGGAAGATGTGATGCGAGTGTCCTGTTTGATTCTCTGCTTTGGATTGAGATATGTGACGGGACTTTCCTTGTTCAGATAGTTAACTTAGTTTCTCCATTGCAGACACATTATCTAGTCTTTTTTCCATGGCGCAGCCGAGGGCATCGAGAGGCATATTCGGGTCAGGCAGGGAGGCAGTCAGTCAGTCGGTCATCAACGCTTCGTGAGGTGGCCTCTAGAGGGCGTCTTTGGCAGCGAGATGGCCTCTCACCTATAGGCTACACACTGACTCTCACTCTCTGCCGTTAACTTACAGCCACGTCTTCTGCTGCCCTACAAACTTTATCGGTAGGTAACGCTATTACCTTGTGGTATTAGGTCATTTAATCGATAATCGTGTCGCGCTAGCTAGTGAAGCTTCAACGCATCGCACTGAATTGAACACATGTGCCGTGGGCCTGTACAGGTTCTGTGCTTGTTCCACCTCAATCTGTGTTTGTTAATATCAGAGTAGAGATACTGATGTTGAGTTAAGAAAAGGACCATTCAATACTGTAGCTGTTAAAATGAAAATAAAACTACTTCATCTTTACGGTTAACTTGCCACAATTTGGGAAATAAAAGTTTTAAAAGAAGTACTCCATTTTCAATGAATGCGTTATTGTATTATTATTGTTATTATATTGCGGTTTGAATCCAACTCAGGACCTTTGCCAGTTTACCACTGTGTACTGTCTAATAGAGTAGAAGTGCCATGAAAAGGAAAACATTTTTTTAAAAGGAGGCCTCTATATGCCAGCATGCCTCACTCATTTAAATACTTTAGTGCATTGAACAGAAAATAAGGGTCGCGACAGGGGCATTAGAGCTGCACTCACGGGCGTCCGCTTGGCATTCAAGGCATACAAACTACAAAGGCTTCTGTTCCTTCCCTCGGCCTCTCATTTGCACACTCTCTCTACCAAACAAACACCCGCACGCACGCACGCACACACACACACACACACACACACACACACACACACACACACACACACACACACACACACACACACACACACACACACACACACACACACACACACACACACACACACACAGAAACACAGTTGTCGGCGGCGGGGCTGCAGACAGAGCTATGACTATTGTGCCTCTCCATGTAAATTAGTTGTTTACTTCTGTTCTCTCTCACTCTCGCTCGCATCATTAGCCACCTAAATATAGCAACCGGCTGCCACCAATTTCTATCATACAATCTCATTTCACTGGTAATGACAGGGTACATACACCAATAAACAGAGACCCCAAAACAAGGTGAATGGCAGTGTCGTGACGAGAATATTCATGAGTTGAAAAGTCTCATTTGTTTTTCTTTTTAACTCTTTTTTTTTTCTTTTCCTTTCATTTTTTTTTATCCCACTTACAATGTCTCTATTAATTACGGCATTCTGCATGCTAATATGGTCTGGCAATCCCTGGCCATTGGGGCTGTGTCAATTTCAGAAAGGATTTCACGGGGATCAATCTTCGCACCAAGGTTTATGATGGAGAGAGCCAGGGAATGAGGGGGAGAGAGAGAGAGCTAGAGATAGAGAGACAGAGAGAGGTCTCTACCTCCTAATTACTTTCGTTTGAAGCAGCTGATAGTTAATTAATCTACAATGTTATTGTGTTATTCTTGAGAACCACTTGATTCACGGCATTTTCAATTAGCAGTCTTACAGAGAAGGGGGCGTCCATTCAATAAGCAGTGTGACAGACGTCTCATTAAGCCTATAGCTCACTGTATGATAAATCAATAGCAACATTAGGAAAACCTATACAGACTGAAATTCTCATCAGAAAGAGTAATGACGTGAATTAATTATGGAAAAACGCTTTGGAGGATTAGGTGTACATGTGCATCATTATATTACATTGTTAAAGTGTAACTAGCGTAGCTGTGTAGAATATTTATGCTTCATCAAACAGTACACGTTACTTTGAATAGAGAGGAAGTATCATAAGTTAAAGTGTTCTCATGGCTATGAGTTCACATAAACGTATAAAAGTATGTCTCATTCTAACTATCATACCATACAGCTATTTGCCAATTTCTGCCAAACAAAATAACATACATTAAACACAACCAATAAAACCAATATTTAGTAATATATATTAATTTATATGTCATACCGACATATAAACTTTACCAGTGTTTCAACTGACATGAGGAGGGGATGGATAATGACAAAATTTTCACTTTTTGGAGAACCATTCCTTTTAAGATGAAAAACTGCCTATACCCAGAAGCTTCACTCTGAACATAGCGCTAAAAGCATTTTGAATGCAAGCAGTAGGCTTCAACACGCATTGCACTACTGAGTTAGCGAGGTCAACATCTTACTGATAATTAGTCTCCATGACCTTACATTATCAGACCTTGGTCCTCTGGATTCCAGCTTTGGTGGAGACTTGCACACAGATCTAGGCCAAGGACAGACCTCACAGGGAAAAGGAAACCAGGAAAAGGAATAGTTTCAATTACAACAGTAGAGTTGTGTTTTAGGGTGGATTTTCACTTATCTTTTTTAACAGCATATCTTTTAAGTGTGTGTCTGGCTTGCTGGGGGCTTCAACACACAGGGGGAAGAGGTTTAAGTATTAGGATGGGTTATCTCGCCTTCCTCTTCCTCCTGCTGCTTGAGGAGGTCAGAGGTTAATTCATCCGGCCCCTGGGTGAGACAGGACACAATGGAAGCCAATTTGTTCTCCTCTGGAGGGCCGGGAAGCCCCACCGGACGTATCAAACTTAATTAGTACGGACAGAGAGAGAGAAGGTATTCCACATGGTGGACACAGCTAATCAAACAAGGAGGAGGGGAAGGAGATGATTCTCTTCCTTTCCTTCCCTCTCTCTTTCCCTCTTCTCTCTTTCGCTCTCCCACCCCCTATTACATGCACTTCCTATCTCTCTCTTGTTTGAACTTTCTATCTCTCACTTAGAGACAAGAAAGGTTCGAGAGCGCAGGCAGGAAAATCAATCAAGATTGGATTGATAGTGTAAACTGACAGGCCGAAGAGGCAGCAAACCGTGATACATGAGCAGATTAGGATCGAGTGTGTCTCCTGGAAACGGGTGTAACTACACATAGTGGAAAACTGGAAGCATGAGATGAAAGGAATGGCCCCGTTGCAATTAGTGTAATCACTTCAATTAGCACAATCACTTCACCAATCTTGAAAAATAATGGAATTGATGAAATGTGAAGGGCATGAGAAAAGCACTCATACCATTCAGTCATCATCGACACCATCACCACCACCTCCATCATTATCATATATAACCTTTAATTCACGTGAGGCGCTGAAGCGTGAAAACAATGGGCATGCTGCTTTATTCTGTACAAAATCTGTGAAAATAAACTGCTACTATATTTCACAAATTTCTTCTCTGATCTAATTGTCCTGTTGTTGACAAATACACCTTATTTCAACATAATTTCTTCATTGTATGTGTAGCCTTCATTGGTACCCAATGTGAGTACTCTAGCTTGGTATCAGGTAGATACCTGACAAAGTTATCCATCTACTCCTATGAATTGGCCTCAGTTTGATTGTTTCTTCATCTTTCTGTCACATACAATATTTCAGACACCGCTGATCATATTATAATGAAACGTGGGGGAATGACGCATCTCGCTACCGTGTTCCAGCATGAACTTACACAGATTGGCCCAAGGAGGGACACTACAATTACAGGTCAAACAAAGGGATATTTGTTGCTGATTGGTCCAGAGGGGGACCGCATCATTTTCGTTTACTGTTGCCTTGTTCTTATTAATATGACTGACCTTCATGCTCCTTCTCTGAGACGCCGACCTTCTTCATCTTCTTGGGCGTCTTCATGAAGAGCGGGAAGATGGTTCTCAGGCCCAGGATGTCTACAAACTTATGGCAGTTATCCGTTCCCTCTGGCCCGATCATCCCGTGGTCCAGGACCTTGAGAGCGCTGGTTCGAGACATTTTCTTTTCTCTGGAGGAAAGGGAGGTAACGAGATACAACATTTCAACAGACATAAAGGCCATTCACATTCAAATTAACTGTCTTGAAAGGTCATCTGACGTGTAAAGTTAAGGCAGATGCTGTAAGAATTTCAGATCTTTTGATTTTGGAGGGAGAGATAAGTGAAGGGTGTTTACACTAAAGTTATAATGAGCTCAAATGAAGAACAATGCACAACTTATAACTTTGTTTACTCAAAAAGCAATAATGTGCATTATTAGATTTCATTGGGCAGAATATAATGACACAAAGGTCTGAGAAATGTCAATGATACACTTCAGAGCAATAGCCAGAGGACATCGCAGTGTTCAGTGGCAGCTATCTCGACTGGGGTCAATTCACTTTCAACTTAACTTACTTCTCAATCTACTCAAGGTTTTAACTCATACTATAATTCCCACATTGGTAATAGAAGAAAGAAAGAAAATCACTTCTTACTTCAGGAGAAGGGGGGAGCAATACAGTCAAAATATAATATAGTAAATCTGTCTGACTAAATACTCAAAGTGAAAACAACTGCATGCATTAAAGGGGCCTCATTACAGGAATCAGAAATGTCCTCTATATTCATATATGATCATGTTTACAGACACTGTTAAATCTGATTTTGTTTGAGTGGTTAAATTTAAAGATTTTCAAATATCCATCCTTTTTTACAAGCAGTTTCAGACTAATTCCAGTCAACGCATCACAGCTGGACTTGGTCCTGATTGGCTCCCCTCACTAAAGAACTGCAAAAATTCTCCCAATCAGGCCAGTTTGCAGAATTTGAGCTGGAAAGCCTCCACTCGGCAGGTATACCTCATTTGAATTAGAAGAGGTGATACTGTCAGCCAATCAGAGTCCAGTATTGTGTCTGTTCTGCCTATCAGGATTTAGTTTTCAAATTCATTAAATAAATAACTTAAAGGATAAGGCCGGTGTTTTTTAATGCATTGCTTACCGTCAACAAATCCTATGAAAATAATAAAATCAGCAATGATTTTGTTTTGCCAACAAATCTCGTCCATGTAGCCAGTGCCCAATGCAGCCATAGAACTCCATTGTATTAAAAAACGATTAAAAACACGTCACAGAGCCATGCCGTTGCTCTGGGCAACATATTTCATCATCACGATGCACCAGGCCAGCCGACTTTTTCCTCAAACAACTTAATAAGCCGGCTGTAAACACGTTTGCGATCTCAGGAAAGTAGTTCCGTAGCACCGAAAATAGTCCCCGGCGTAATGAAGAATTTGTTCCCATTTGAATTTGATTTGAACAGCCTGACTTTTCGTGGTAACAGTTAGCGATTTTTAAAATTGAAACTATGTCTTTGTGAGCTGTATTTCAAGGTTTTTAGCTTACAATTGGAGCCAATGACTTCCGGGTTGAAGGCTAAAAATGGTACGTGGGAAGTCAGAAAGTAACGGGAGTAGAGCAAACGCATTGTTGATTTTGTTATTTTCATAGGAATTGTTGACGGTAAGCAATGCATTAAAAAACACCAGCCTTATCCTTTAAGGCTGGGACAGCCTAGGCGATTTTAACGGCAATTCTAAGCACAGACTATCCTTAAGTGTGAACGGGTTGAAGACTGACAATTCTGGCCTTTTAGCCCGATGAACTTTTTCAAACATGTTTGATTTTGTTGGGCCGAGTCTGATTGGGCTCGTCTAGTTGGTAGATGGAAATTGTAGAGTGACACTCACGACAGCCAATGAGAGTTTAGTTACAGGGGGAAGAAAAAATAATTAACTTGAAGAAAAGACGTTTTACAACAACGCCCACTCACACAGATAGTTTATATCATCAAGATTCCCAACTACCCAGCTCCACTCTTGATAAGTTGTTATACAATTTCATTTGGAGGAATAAATCTCATCTAAAATAGTATAAAACGTTAGCGTGCCTGGATCAGTCCACATAGGTATGCAATTTCAAATTAAGTCAAAGAAGTCATACAAAACTCCTCATGAACGTTATTCTTGTAATGATGTCACTTCAAAAGACATTTGTAATTTGTAAAGTAAACTGTGGCTTCTGTACTATGGACGGCCATCTTTGTCCCATGACCTTGTGAACAGCTTCCCAACTGAGTTTAAGATAAGATGAACTTATCTTAATATCTCAATGTTTTGTTTTTACATTGAGTCTTTACTCAGATTTAAGTATGTCAATGCAGCATATACATTTTCAGATATTATAACAAACGTGAACATTGTTCTTCTGTGAGCTAGCAATGTGGACATTTATCAGCATCAATACCTAGGCACGATAAAATGGACTAACTATGCCTGCTCAGTCTGCAACCCCCCCCCCCCCCCCCCCCCCCCCACACACACACACACACACACACACACGCCTCCTCTCAGGAAATGTAGCTGTCTGTCACAGTGTCACTTCCTCCATTCCCACCAATGACAGATGACAGTGTTTATCTCAGAGGAGGGACACATATTTCAGGCGGTTGAGTCTGGTCCTTCAGACAGACACATTATATATGATGGACGGCTGGAGTGGCCAGGGGGAGCAATAGGCGGTGTGCTTTTTGAAGGGAAACTGTAACCAATTCAGTTGGCAGACAGCTGTCTTAACTCAACAGCTTGGTGTCTTGCACTACGGGGTCATGAACCCAAATGCATCGACTGCAGGTCGATATCCCAACATGAGAAGAGTAGCACGTTTTTGATGAGCCTGAGATCCTGAATGAGACTGGATCAGTCAAAGACGGGCCTGGCTGAATAGTTTAAAAACCTCTGATCTGAAGAGGCTCGATTTGGCCAAAAACATTCAGGGGCATGATCAGAAACACAAAAATGCAATAAAACACTAATCTCCCATTAGAAATGACTGGGAGTTGTATGTCCAAGAAATGTAATATGCATGTTGTTGGTCTGCAACTTTTATGTTCATCATGATGCTACTTTGTTGGCCAGGTCTCCCTTAAAAGAAGAAAAATGTAATAATTTCAATTGGTTTGAAGTTAAGAGTTTTTGTTAATTAGAAAGTGTGTGTAAGTGATTTGGTACTTAAGATTGTAAGATTTACAGTATAATCCATGATGGACCAAACACCTGCAGTCACTGAGTGGTTACCAACATGTTCTTCTTGTTTCAAACAAAGCTGAAGCTGATGTTCTGTAAGTGTGGGGCAGAATGAAAGTGATCAGAAACTAGACTTTGTCACATTCTTAGGAATTCATAATCAGTTTCTTACATTCCCAAAGTCCCATCTTGACTATGACCTCTTCAAAGATAATAAAGAGTATCAATACAGAGATGTTCACAGACTCAATGATTCTGATTACATGTGAAAGCGTCTCACTCTCCTCTCCACGAGCCCGCTCCTCCTCACTCTCCTTCAATGTCTTTCTCTTTCTTTTGCAGTCTCTTTCCCTCTCCCTTTCCACGGTGGATCATTTAAAAGAAAAGGATTTTTGCATTCCAATAATGAGATATCGATCCAGGCTTTAAATCTACCTGTCCAGTGGTGTGATAATCAGAGCAGGGGTGCAGAAGCGGCGGAGGTTTCATAAATGCGTGTAATGTGTCTTTATGACTCTTTAAGGTCACGTCTGCGCTGCGCAGTGCTCCAGCAGCCGCTGATTGATTGGGCTGGCAGCCCAGCCAGGCAATGGAGTAGACAGACGTGCTGTTCTGTGCAGCGGTCCGCCATGTTGTGCTGTGAGTGTTCAAATTTTCACAGTCCTGAAAGCACTGAAACAAGCTCTGAACTGAACTGTGAGGGCCAGATTGCACATCAAGAGATGTGCTATGCTGGGCCCTCCTGTGAAATAATATTGTGTGTATGGCACTGCTGCACTTACGTACTGTCCATCTGTTGGTTTCTGTTTACTGTAGCACTGGAGCTTGTTGTGGATTTTAAGTAGCCTAGTACGCTGGCATCATACTCTATCCATAATGCATTTATGTTGCAGCAAACTATGTGCAGAGTTCTACACAACGACCCTCGTGACATATTGATTACCAATTGTAGTATTACAACATGCATTTTCCAACTCTAAATCGCAGATGAATCAGAAAACTTCACCAAGAGCTGGCAAAAAATGGGGCCAAACATTCATTTTAGTTCACGCATGCATAGCCAACACTTGAGTAGCATAACTCCACTGTATGCAACACCTGCATTGAAAAGCAATGCATCTGCATTGGAATGATGCAGCAGTAATGGAAAATCTCATTTGAAATGGATGAACTTCTATGGGAGTGATGCAATCAACACATTGTGTGATCCCGGCCTTGGAGCAATTCTCATCTGTACTGACACAAAATCTATCTGCACGGCTGTGTGGCAATAAAAAAGAACCTGAATCTGAAAGCCAGACTTTGAATGAAGTAACTTATACTAAGCATGGATAGCAACAACGCTCATATTCTGAAGACTATAGATTGTGGAAATAAGAATTCATATAGATAAAGCAATCAAGAATATGGAGAATTTTGAGAGTGTTTTGGACACTAAGCTCTGTGTAAACCTGATGACTGTAACCCAATTTCGTGATCCATGTATCCAGAAAAGGTGGAACTATGATTGAGAATAGTGGCCTATTGCTCAACAGGATTGTCACAATTACGGTGTTTCCCATACCTAGGCTCATCTGTGGCTCACTGCCACAATATCAGTACAGCTGTCAGAAAATCAAACAAGTCACACATCAATGAGTAAAAAATAATTTTTCTCCCATGCATTGAATGTTTTTTCACTCAGATGAGCGTTGAAAAGCATTTTACAAGGAAAAGGCCTTGAGGAGGAAGAAAACCAAAGAAGGTCCAAACTTGTGGTAGATGCAAAACATGCTGATTAAACCTAACAGTAAAAGCTCTAAAGCCCACCAGTTGAAATTAATTTATTCCAGTAGTTTACTACAACCTGTGTTTCCCATACATAGGCTTTACCTGGGCGGCCCATCCAGGAAGATTTGTTCCCGCCCAGATTTTTTAAAATGTTTTTTTAATTTTAATCTCAAATTGTCAAATCACATTATAGAGAGCTGGCTACAACTGTCATTTTTCAATGCACAGACCAGCAGACCAGTAGACCAGCAGCATCGCACCCAATCCCACAGAGCCTCCTGTTGTGAAAACTAAAGTGAATCTTCAAAATCGACAATTTGCTCCAAACTCCAAGGTAATTTCAAAAAAGTTTGATTTTTATTACTTGAATCTGGACAGGTCTTGCGTACTCCTGTCATGAGAGCTGGTCGAAACATATCTGAATGGAGACCAGCGATAGTCAGTGAGAGTTGAGTGCAAGAGGGACAAAACACAGGAAAAGGTGGAAAGAAAAAACATTCCACCTCCATGTTTGTTTTGGCTCCATGTTGTAGTAGCACAAGAGTTCATGTTTCATGAAACTGGGGGATTGCATGGTGTTACAACTCGAGCAGTGTGTAATCCCACTCACCATCAACTGTGTGCACCTCTACTACAGCAAGACAAAAAACAAACAGTCAAGTGTGTGCTGTCCAATCGTTTCAATTTAAAACCTCACCTAAGCATGAGGTTCATCAGCTGAAGCCCCTCCCCCCGGAGGAACCGGTCCCGATTGGCTGGCAGCATGAGGCAGGAACACAGAGCGTCGAAGAGGTTCTCCATCATCTCCTGCTCCTCGGCTGTGGCCGGGTTGTGACGCTTAAACACCTGAGAGGGAAGGAGGCAGGAGGAGGGAGCTTTGAGAAAGGAACCATCTGCATACACGTTGCTTTTTTCATGAGAGGGGGATTCTTTGCTGCACAGCAACAGTTTATGGAATACTATAGTGGAATAGTTTGGGGATGCAGGTGAGATAAACCTTTTTCATGAGGAGGGGGAATTAGCCTAGTGTGAAAGATTGTCCAGGCAACCATACTGAACCACAATTAAGGGAATACAAAGGACCAGGGTGGGAAACCAACCAAACGCTGGTCATTGAAGTCTACTCTAATAGCTACTTTGGCAGGGGATCAACCATCATTTAGAGGTCCTATTCTAATTTAAAATTCTATTTGGCTGGTAAAATTTTGAAAGTGGCTGGTGAAGATGCATGAGTGTCTCATGGACCAAAAAAGTCTGCAGTTATAATAGTGAATGGATGCAGTGCCTTACTCCATCCTTCAGTCAGCTTGTTGCCCTCTCTCCTACAGGCATTTTTTTCCACTGAAGGCCTCTAAATCCTACCTGGTCGACTGTCCATTTATAACCGTCCATTTTGTTGTAAAATATACACTAGTGTATATTAGATATATACTATATATGATATACTAGATATGGGACCGGTCCTTTATGAATAAATGAATAAGATTATCTATAATAATCTAATAATAATAATCTTTATTTGTATAGCGCTTTTCAAAACAAAGTTACAAAGTGCTTTACAAATCTTACAATCTATGTCTAAGATAAGAATAAGACTCACTGCTCATTTGGTGGAATGCTTGAAATAGATTTTTTACACACATATGCATTATCCCCTCTAATCTTTTGTTCCATCTTTACTCTTGCACACCAGATCCAATTAAGGCCTACGCACTTTAATACTAGCCCTGTTCAGGTAGATCTGTTTCCACTGCTCAACCAATCAGCATTAAGCCCTTAAGTGAATCAGGTGTGCAAGAGTATAGGGCTGGAACAAAGACTTGCAAGACAGGAGATAATCGAGGACTGGATTGGGACACAATCAGTTTTTGATTCAAGCAGCTGTCCATACACTCATCAGCATGAGGACATCAGGTGAATAGAGTAAAGTTTTTGCATATCGCCTGTCTATTCAACTAAACTTATTATCCTATTGTATTGAAATACAACGCCTATAATTATTCATCCCTGCAATACCACAGAGAGAGTTACCTCTTAATAACAATTCTAAAAATAAAAATATGCATGAACGCAAGAAACGCAGGATGATAAAACTGTGGCTGGTTGGCGAGTTTTTGTTCTGAAACAAAGTACAGGTTTTGAAAGCCATAAATCTCAGCACCTGGCTAGTTATTGTTGAGTCACTGGTATTGATGAACAGCCCTATCAACCCCATGCAGACATATTATGGTCATTTTGTGCTAAAAATCATAATGCACATTTCATGGAATTAATTACAATATTGTCTCCATTGCGGAAGCTACATTCTACATTAAAACACATTTAAATATGATACCTATACAATTCACTGTAAAACAATTAATAGCAAAGGGCCACAATTGTATGCAGATATAAACTCATACAATTAATTAATTCTATACAAAATGAAGACACTACACTGCATGGAGAATTAAAGAGTCTATTTTCCTATGTGTTACTATAGGCTAATAGAGAGGGCCGTCTCAAAGCCCAGCACTCCTGTTCCTTTGCCTGTTTCATCAACAAGTTGGGGTGGACCCACAGGATAGAGATTAAACCTTAGGTGTGGAAATGTTCTTTTTTGTAGAAATGATTGACTTTAGCCCTGTGAGGAAGGCTCAAATGGATGAGAGCTGAATAAGAAGAGTAAAAGTAGTAGAGCAGGCTAAAAATAGTGAGCAAATGTAAAATCACAAGAGGACTTACGGAGAGTTGCTGCAGTAACACATCAATGCCATCCATCTCTCCCAAAAGTTCTCTGGTATCTGGGGAAGAGAGAGAGAGAGAGAAATAAAGAGGGAGGCAGACAAAGCGATAAAAAAGGAGTGATGGGACAACAGGGAGATTAGATTGAGATGGTGGCAAAAAAAACATTCGGGGAGCAGGAGGGGCACAGCGACAGAGTTGAGCCGGGGAAAAAAAGGTGAAGTGGATAGAAGAGGGAAAGCGAGAAAGAGAGAAAAGATAGAGGGAGGCAGGGGGAGGACAGAAATGGTACGGAGGCGTATGATGGGCATGGACGCTGACAAACACAGTGGTCAAGACTGACCTCTGGAGAGACAGGGATAGAGGGGAAATGAGGACACTGCAAAAAATATACATCTTCACATGTTATTTAATCTAGAAATTGAGTGTTAAAATCTTATCTTTTTTAAAGCTGCACAAGGCAATTTCGCATGTTAGCGGCCCCAAATGACAGCAAGAGGTAACTGTTCAAAATTTAAGGATTTTATATTTTGCTCTTAAGTTTGGATTCATCCCTTCCTGTGGGCAGAAAAGCGTCCATACCCAACAACAATATTTCATTTGGAAAATAGGGCAAATATAAAGTTTTCAATTAGTGGGGATGGGGCGCTCTTCTCTGTTGCAATTCCACTTGATTCCACGTGATTTTGGCTGGTATTTCTACATGAAAATCTGCATAGTGCAGCTTTAGAACAAGTGTGGGGTGTGATAGTTTCACTTGTTTCCAATGCAAATTAACATGTTTCAAGGATTTTCTTGAATCTCGTGTCATTTTCTTAATACTAGTAGGGGTGATCTGACTTATTCTTATTTCAAGGTAATGACACTTGATTCTAGAAAATTCCTGAAACAAACAAAAGTGCATTCAAGACACCAATTCAATTCAAGACACCAGCACTGGCAGACACTGGCAGCACTTTTCACTTGTTTTAAGAAAAATAAGATATTAAGACTGAATATGACACTAAATGTCTTGTTAACGTAGACTTTTTTTTTGCAGAGGGTGGGCAGGAGAAAAAAGAAAGAAAGAAGAAAGAAAAAGAAAGAAAAGAACAGCTGGGATGGAAGAGTGAGGGAGGAAAGGAGCAAGGAAAGAAGGAGGGAAGGAGGAGGTGAAGAAACGAAGAAGAGAAGCAAAAACAGAGAAAGGAAAGGAGGAAGAGAACAGCACGGCGGAAGCTTGGTCGCCTGTTTGAGAGAGCTGAGAGGGGAGAGTAATGTGGAAGATAAACTAATAGATTATAATTTGGAAGTGACAAACAATTCCTCGCAGCATCTGCTGCACACTTACTGTCATTGTTTTGCAGCAAGATGGCCAGGATTTCACTGCAGTACAGCTTGTTGGCATCAAACGGCATCTTTGCCTAAGAGAGAGAGAGAAAGAGAAAGAGACCGATGTCCAATTACCACTCATCCTGTGAAAAGCCATTTAGTTTACTCCGGGGAACTGAAAATCACAATGTATTCTACAATGAACTCAGCATGCTTTAACCATAAACAAAAGCTTTTGGTTCAAATGTCAGTGTTATACAGCATGCCTTAACTGACTAAATGATAGGACACAGGTTAAAATCCAGGTAAAACCACACAAGCGTTACAGTATACAGCAGAAACTCAAATATCTAGACTTCGACTTATTTTTGTTTCTAGAAAATTCTTGAAACAAGTCCAAGGGCATTGGGAGCAGGCGAAATTACCTCCTCACATTGGGAGAATTTTTCATTTGTTTTAGAAGATTCTAGGACTATACTAAATGAAATGACCTGTGAAGATGGAGACTTTTTGCAGTGCAGGTGATTAAAGGAAATAACGTATAGGACACAGTCGGCCCATTTCTCACCTTGATTCTCTTGAGCAGCCACTGCATGAGTCCCTGCTGAGCCGCCTCGGTGCACAGGCCCGGTCTGAACTCTGCCATGTTCTCTATGATGGCTGGTGGGAGGAAAGACACACAACATCAATAATGGAGATAATGCGATAGGAACAATGTGGTCAGGAGCTACAGCAGGGTGGCCTAGTAGTAAAAGAGACCAGGAAAGATAATTTCCCTATGGAGATCAATTAAGGATCGCACGCTATTGGTTATGTGCCACACTGTTATTAAGATTGTGGATTGGTCTCAGTCTGCCACACACAACATCTCAAACACCGCTGATCAGGTATTGATGAAACTTGGGGAAATGATGCGTCTTATCACTCCGTTGTAGCATTTTCAAAATGATGCTGACTGGCCCAAGGGGGGCGCTACAATTACAGGTCAAAACAAAGTGACATACTAGTTACTGATTGGCCGAGGGGGAGGGCATCTTTCGTGAGAGGAACGACATGTTTACTGTCTTGCCATCTACCAATCTATTTTTCTCTCACCAGTAGATCCGGTAGATAATGAACAGCCAATATCAGCCCCATATATCGGTCTAACTCTAATTTATATATATTTAGACACTACGCAAACACACACTTTAGAGGGAGGGGAATGGCAAAACACGACAGTCATCTTTTTAAAGTGGGTTCATCTGTGGGTGAAGTCCCAGCTTGTTCTAATATTATCATTATAAAGCCGTCTGACATGATATCTCTATCAGAGCAGACAGCAGCAGAAGGGGACAGGGAGAGGAGGGGTGTGAATGGAGGGAATGATGAGGGAAGGATGGAGGGAGGGAGCGAGGCAGAGGGAAATCTGGGAGGGCGGAGAGGACGTAAACAATGAGAGAGAGAGGGAAAGCAGTGGGGAGGGAAGACGAGAGGAAGGAGAGGAAGGAGGGGAAGGCGAGGGAACGGGAGAGATGGAGACATGGAGAGAGAGAGAGAGAGAGAGAGAGAGAGAAACATAGCATATGTACATGGTAGGTAGAATTGGGAGAGAATGTGGAAAGAGGACCAAAAAAAAACACAAGAGCCAAATCCGGGGAGAGAGGGATTGAGGATGACAAACAGAGAGAGAAAGAGAAAGTGGGAGGAAGGGATGGATGGAGAGAGAGAGAGAGAGAGAGAGGGGTGCTTTGGGAGAGAGAAGACGGGCCTTTATCAGCGATTCAAACAGAGCAGACAGACAGCATCCTGGAGGACAGCGGGCTCAGAGCAGAGAGCAGCCAAGGCAGACAAAAGGCTTATTCAAGCTTGGAGAGCTCCCTTGATAACACACACCAACAGAGAGACACACACACACACAAACTTGAATAAAAGATGCACAAGCACTACTCCCTCGGTATGACACACACACAGAGCCAAATACACACACCTAAAAAGCCCTCCTGACACTCGGCCTCAATCCGGCAACAACAAAAAAATCATCTAAACAGACTTGACACAAAAAGAGGCGAGAAGCAGAAAAGTCTGATTCATGTGAGGCTACATAGAGAGACCGAGACTTCACATGCTATCTGCTGGTCTCTGCCCTCGCCCAGACCATGTGTCAATATTTAATCCTGTCAAATCCATGCCAAAAACATGATTGGGACTTTCTAGATCCTCTTTGGCTGGCTTCGATGAGGCCTAGGAGGAATCCAGCCCTAAGATTAAAAAAAAACTGCAATAGGGGAGCGTTTTAGAAGTGCCTCCTCTTTACCAAAACATTTAAATGAGACTTTGGAGGCTTCCTTTGGCTGTCATTGAAAACGTCTAGGACACTTGGTAGCCGAGGGACACGCCGTTTAAGCTGAAAGAATACAAATAAAGTTTGTGTAAGACAGACAGAAGTGGAATAATAAGGAGTCCGTGTCCTCTGCGTAATGTCAGAACAAAGTCCATGGGGACTCTCCGTCAT
This sequence comes from Centroberyx gerrardi, assembly GCF_048128805.1. Taxonomy (NCBI): domain Eukaryota; kingdom Metazoa; phylum Chordata; class Actinopteri; order Beryciformes; family Berycidae; genus Centroberyx; species Centroberyx gerrardi. The sequence goes on along the minus strand of NC_136010.1, from coordinate 26,448,516 downwards.
GGTACCAGGGAAGGCTCCAACCCTGGCACTTAGACACCTTAGAGGGACAATTCCCTCTGGAAGAACCTGTCAATTTTTCAACACCATGTTAGATAGGGTCTATCAATTCCTTAAGCTTTGCCTCCCCTAAATATTCAAATGTTATTCAACTGCTATTTTTATCCAGGTCTGTGTTTAATACATAGAAACCCACAGAGAAGGAACAAGGGCTTCTGCAGTAATTCTGTCTGTGCTTCATCCCAGTGTCTGGCAGACGCAGACAGACGTGTCTCTGCACGTCAGATTCTAGACATTTGTCCCAGATGTTTTGAACATGAATGAATCTAGAAAGCTGCGCAACCACTGGAGGTGTCTCTTCTAGTCTAGTTCTGAACTGGTACTATTGTTGATTACTGAATAAATGTGTCGCAAAATGAAGTTTGCAGTCCAGTCAGAGCCCAGACCTCAATCTTATAGAAAATCAGTCGACTGACCGAAAGACAAATGTGCATAGCAGAGTCATCACAGTACCAGAATTTTGACTTTGATACCAATACTAAGTTTAATGTCTAAAAATTATACACTACTAAGATACCACGGCAAACAAGAAAATCCATCCAGCTATGTCACAGACCACTGCGCTTCATTTTAACCAAAGGAACCAAGGAAAGCACTATAAATTCAGCATGAATATTAATAGCTAACTTTATAAAATATTCAACTCTGCAAAGAGAGAAATAACTAAATATACCAAGAACGTGAACAAACTTTGCAATGATATCTTATAGAAATTACTGAGATGCTTTGCTAAGTTACTTGTGTTACCACACTTGACCTGGATGGCTCTGTAGCAACTTTTGCACAGGGGTTTTTATGTCAGTGGGGTGTCTGTCTTTGTCAGTAAGTAAAACAGTTCCATATTTCCCTCCTGGCACCAGTTTTGTCAACCAGTTTAGGTGGACTGGGATTCAGTTCAAGACGTGGTGAACTGTTTGACACTGCTGTCAGGTTTTCAGCTGTTGGGCTCGGGTGAATTTTGCACTGACTGCTGCTGTCCACTGTCAAGAGCCAGACTGCAGCTCTGTCTACTCCGATCCTTCTTCTTCTTTTAACAATTCCAATCCCATCCAATACCAACTGACAACACTCTGGTCACCATACAGCATCTGGCTGAAGACTCTGCTTGCTACTGTAGGGTGTGCACACAACCAGAGCATTGTGAGGAAAATATAGGAGATAATGAGGTAAATATTGGACTTCTGGACCCACAGTGCAATCGTTTGGCTACAAAATACTTGGATTATGTTGCACAACGTGTTTGTATACATTTCATGGACATTTTATACTTTTTATTGGAGCTGTAAAAAGATGGCTCCGTTAATTTCAAAGATTTGGATGAAGACCTAGATGAATCTACGGGGCTAACTTGCTGTGTGTTTGGTGGTCCTAAGAACTTCATTGGCATTTTGACTAACATGGGGGTGAGTAGATAATGACTGAGTTTTCATTTTGGGGTCAACTATTGCTTTAAGCTTCAATTAGTCACTTCCTGTGGGCTGACAAAATTTTCCCACCAGTGACCATACCTGACATCAGAATTTTATTTGGGCAATTAAGACAACAAAACATTGAAAATTTGAAAAGGGTAGATATCCACTAAGAAAAGTCACAAAGGGGCGTCCTGGCAGCCTCGTGCAGCCCTGCCTCTACATTTGTATCTCTCTCTTAACTCAGTCTACCCACCTATTTAGGCCAGCATAACACTTTATGATATAAATTCATACTACACATTACACTAAGTAGAATTAATGATATGATGATGGGGTCTTTTAAGGATACAAAGCCTAAATAAATAGATTTTTGTTTATATTGATGGCCGTTTGCCTTAGGATGATCACTGACTGGAGGTCATAGTTCACCAACATTTTCATTACTCACTACATCACTTGTGCTGACCCTGTGAATTGGCTTTGGTGTACATCTCCTTACCCAGTGTGTTGTAGACGCCGTCAGCCTCCTCTTTCACCTGTTCGTCCAGCCGCTCCATATTCTGGACCAGCAAGGCCACCACCTGACCCTCCAACTACAGACACAGAGGATGGGTTTGGTTTAGACAGGCTAAAATCACTATAGCTCAACTACACATTTTTACCACTTCGAGAGGCAAATCTAGGTTAGTCAGGGGTGAGAAGTTGCACTACTCTGAAATTTTAACTTAAACTATGAATGAACTCCCACAACCCTCTTCTTGTATTCCAATGAAATTCACATGACATCACACGACACCAACAACTTATTTCTGGGTTTGTTAGTTTGTATGGACTGCTGCAGTATAGTGATAGGCGGCGATATATATAGCTATGTACTTTTATGATCATAACACAACAGATAGTCTGGCATTTTAGAACAAAGCACATTGTTGTATAAGCAGTGCTTCTATGTATAGATGTAATGTTATAAGCTAACGGTTTGTTGAACAGCTGAGTTGTATGTCCCAGGCATTATTTTAGTTAAGTTTTAGTTAATTACAATCTATGTAATTAGAAAAGTTGTTGTTTGGGTTATTATTCCTTCAAAATGTAAGACTTACCAGCCGCCAAGTTTGATATTACACCTCTATGTGATTGAGAATAAGATTAGGCACAAGTTTCCCTGACATTTCTGAAACTTTTTGGATATGTATCATTTTTAATAACTTTTCCAGGCTTTGATAACGGTTCTCAGATCTCACAACCCTTCCACATTTTCCACCGTAGGAAGCCTGTCAGCCCAAATCTTATCTCTATATTTTGCAACATGATGTGATGTTTGAGGAGAAAACTGACAAACTCGTTCCATAAAAAGAAACAATGAAGAGGAACACAGGAGTGACGTGGTGAACGTTCACTTCAAAGTCGTAGCCTTGGCAGGAGAAACTCGGCTTCTGCCTGCGGTTCTCCGAGGGCGCCTGCGTGTTCATCAGTCAAGTCGAGATTGGAGACCCGCACCCAAACAGAGTCAGCGGGGTGCCGACTGCCTGGATAAAAGTACTATTACAGATGAAAGAAGACGGACAGTCGACAGAGATTTATGAGCCACCGGAGACCATCGTGGATCATTTTGATTCATCTTATCAAGGCTACCACCTGGCCTTCCGGCTACAAGGACAGAGGAGTTGGCGGCATTACAGCGAGGAAGAGAGAAAAATGGATCCTACCAACACTCTCTGCCCTGCAGCTACTTCCCCTGGCAGTTGCTGTAAAGAAGAGTGCGGTCTACGGGTGTTCCACAGCACAGTGAGCCAATTCACACACACCATGCTCGATGCCAAGAGTTTGAGGCCAGGTCTTTGACACTCGTCCCCCCTCGTCTCTCCGATCCTTCCTGTCACTCACTGTCAACTAGCCGATGAAACAAAAAGCCATCCTGTACGAAATGATCTTCAATAAAGATGTGCTCTTGGGGCGTGCTCACACTAATTCACTTTTTTTGTAGAAAAAGCACTGCTTCAAACATATTTTGTGTCGATAATGAGAAGTGGGTCACATGACATGCATGTACGACTGGTTTGGGTTTCTGTGTATTTTTTTTTTTTTTAACAGAGAGAAAGAAGACTGTCTGCTGTGGCTTTTGCCATAGAGGCAGAGGAACCAAGCAGCTGCCTATGTAGCGTCAAACCCCGCCTCCTCTTTGCTGTGATTGGTTTGTCCAGGTCAAGTGTGCCTCTCTAAAAAGTTGAACTTTTCACAGCTTTGGAAAGTGCTCTTTCCAAGAGCAATCGCTTTTCATTCACCTTGTGAAGACCTGGATTGAACATACGTCTAAACACACCAGACAAAATAGGGGTGTAAAATATATATCAATTTCACTGGTGGGAGGGTGGCCTTGTGGTTAAAAAATCTTTCCCAGAACATAGAGAATGCAGGTTTGATCCCCACCACATCAAATATATCTGTGTCTCTGTATCCATGTGTCTGGTGGAAATGGCCTTTAGCCAGTCACTGAACCCCTAAATTAAAGTGTCTTAACTAAATGCCTAAAACTGCAAAATGTGAAGTCAGGCTCGTCAAAGAGCCTCGTGACATCAGAGAAGACCGGTCTGCCATCACGGGTGGGAGAGCAACTGCCAATCTCCTTGACAAATGCCACTGGCATACAGCCTGGCGAATACACAAAGCTTGGTGCATTTACATGATTTGTGTGATCCCAGACTCCTTGATGAACGAGCGTGGGGGTGGTCAGGGCGGGGAGGGCCCAGGGCCACACATCTCCTCCTCTGCTATACGTATATAAACCCATCAAAGCCCATTGTAGTTTGACCTTTGTCTCGACGTCACTCTAAATGTCAGCAAACATGACAGGGCGCTAACAGCCTTCTCAGCTCACAGACAGCCATGATAAGAGAGAGCGTAAGAGAGACAGGGAAAAGATCTGAAGTGAACAACTGCTGCCAACCAACACAGCCAAAGGGTAAGGAAGAAAGGCTTCAGATAACAGTAAAGGAAAGGGGGAGGGAGGAGATGCTATAATTATGGGGATGACATGACATTTTGAAATATCGTTGTTTTTGTTCCCTTAACTAAGCTCTTGTCACGTTGTAAGATTCAAACTCAAATTTATTTAAGTTTCATTTCACACATAATTGCCACAAAACACTACAATACACACAAATATCTAGAGAGAAAGCAAAGAGGTTAAACTAATAATCATAAAAACATAAGAGAAAGTGCAAAAGAACAAAAAATAGTTTCTACATTGGTGCCTCAGTTAAAATACTATGGAAAAAATGATGTAAAAACTATGTTTCAAAAGTAGGTATACAATTTTATAATAACAAAGCTGTATAATTTTTGTCAATTTAAATAAAATAATTCAACATTCAATAGTCCGTAACTAATAGGTGTGCATGGAAACAGGAAAGCATTTATTAACAATAATAATAATGTCTATAAAATGTATACCTACTTTTGACACATTTTTTGACACTTGATAGCATTCCTCACTGAAACCAAAGCCCACTAGTCAGCTTATATACAGCCATCGGTTTCTAAAGGCTTTTTCCCCCAACAATGTGGCAAGAAGAGTCTTGGTGAGAAAACACAGACAAAAGCCCAAAATGTCTGCATGCCTCTCAGTCAAAGAGCATCTTGCCAACTGAAGCCTTGCTTTTGACTCCATAATGAAGACTAAGGGATCGACCATCTGTGCCGGGTTTGGGTGCCGGAGCCCAGCGCTTAGGCACTGAATCTAAAAAGTGCTACTACATACATGGATAGCATCAAACATTGGTGGAAATCCTGAACTCACCAGTGCGTCTATGAGGACCTCAGCACCCTCCTCGCTCTCGTGGAGTGTGTCGATATCGGTCAGCTCCTGCAGCAGGTCCACCACCGCTATGGCGATATGTGGCACTGGCTAAGGACAATAAGCAAATCCAAGACGACCACGGTGGGAATAATTCATTAACTTTTCTGTGTTTTAAACCTTGTTTCTTATTTTTTACTTTTATTTTTAATCTAACCTATTCTATTTCTTTTGAATGAGTTCCACTTTTTATCTACTCCTCATATAGTTTACTTTTCTTGTTTCTATGCCCTCCTATAAAGCACTTTGTAAACTCTGTTTTTATATAAGTGCAATGTAAAGTATATTATCATTATTGCTTTAAGGAACTAATACTTTGACCGTGCATGAAGCTGCAAATACAAGTACTTTTGTAACTTTTAAATACACCTCAACAACTCCAACAATGCCCTTCATGTAGCACAGAACAGCTATTTTCTGTCAGTTTGTTGTATTTAATTTCATTCAAGTATAGTAGAGGGTTATAAGAGTTTTTGTGACTGAGCTGGCCTATCAGTGAAAGGTTTGTGTGTGTGTGCATGTATATGTGTTTGTGTGAGTGTGTGCACAATGTCCAAAATATTTTTTTTGACTCATCTGTCAAGGGCTGGTAAACTTAGATGCTACCACTTTGTGTAGAGCAGCGTAACAGGCAGCCAATCAGGAGCCTGTTTGATAGAGGCACTGTTCTGCTGTGATTTGATTGGCTCACACAGGATGCTTAGGTAGAAGAGACTTGCTTGCCATTAAGACTCCAGAGTATAAATAAAGGACGGATAGACTGAAGTAGACAGACGGACCGAATCAATCAATCCATCAATCAGTGAAAGGATATCAGTGTTCTCATGACTGAGGAGGCCCAGCAGAGAGTGGACGGCGTTGAGCTCCACCAAGAGGTGGTAGAGGTCTGGCATGGTGGCGATCACATGCATTTCCTGGATGATGTCGTTCAGATCCAGCTCTGTCTCCATGAACCTGACCGAGGAGAGAGAAGAAGAAGATGAAGAAACAGGTTGGTTTAAACTTGACCCTCAAAATGAATTACCATAGTCACATACCATATTAGCTCAAAAACAAAAATTAAAAGTACAAAGGTTCTGAGAGATATTACAGACAAAAGATCAATCAATGTGTGAGAATCGATTACTATTTAAAACAAAATGTGATTGCTATTCTGAGAATGGCTGATCTTGTTGTAACAGGATCAATAAAATTACCCCCAACAGCGAATTATGCGTGCATTTATTCTGAAATGCCATAAAGACAGGGTGATGTTTAATAAGCCTCAATAAATGTATGTAAAATTCAGCTTAGCTCGCTTCTACATATGCCTCTTTCTGGAAGATTAGTTTTAATGATATCCTGAAATAGGACTGAGTGACGAAACAGTCTCTCATTCTCATTAGTGTGCTCACTTCTCTGGGTTGTCCGGAAACTTAATCCTCAGTTCCTGGTTTTTGTACGACCTTTTCTCAAAGGTCAGGATCATTTTCTTCACTGAACTCTCATCCACCGGCTCCGCCTGGTTAATTAGTAGAGAGGGGAATAAAGAAGAGTGGAAAAAAGAGGAGAGAAAGAACCTTCGTTAAGGCTGCAGTAGCAACAAACAGACCTCAGGGCTACGCTGACTTTGTGGGCGGAGTGGAGTAGCCAACAGCTTGTTACAACCAGTGGGAAATTGAGTGAATTTAACTGAAAAGGGAACACGTTTGACCCCCTGATGGCTTAAAAGCCTCGAGTTGGCCAGGTAATGACAGGGTATGAAATTACAATCGTCTGACATTATGGAACATTGCAGCACTTTGCTCTGAGTAGCTCTTGACACATTGAGTATTTAAAAGGCTGCCGTGCAGGATAATAAGAAAAAGGACAATAGAATGGAGTAAACACGTTTGACAAGTGCGGTTTTGCAGTGCATTACATAATCGGCTCACACTGGTACCAACAGGAGGTTGACAGTCAGAAACTTTCACTGCCTTTCTCCTTTCACCGCATCCACTGCAGGATCGCCCAGGTCCACAAGTTTCCCTTTTCATTGTGCGCACACACACACCCAACAGTCCACCTACATCAGGTTCATCTACACACACACAGACCTAAATACACATACTGTACATACATAGATATATACGTACACCTAGCATCCCACCTCAGGTTCATGTGTACACACACACTCATAAATACACAAATACTGTACATTCATGCATATACACACACACACACTCCTGACAGGCCACCCATACAAGGTTCATGTACACACACACACACACACACACACTAGACATAGACAGTATTTGAAGGAGGGATATTTTGTGACGAAAAGTCAAACCTTATGCGATGTGTGCTGTCTGTCATATACTTATGCAAAAACACAAACACATGCACACACACACACTCACAGACAGACCCTCATCCCCCTCACCCACCTCAGGTTCATCTTCATCCTGGTCCATCAGTTTCTCCAGGATCTTCTTCCTGTCCCCTGTCAGCTCCTCTGCATCCATCATCTCTCCTAATCCTCCTACTCCTCCTCCTATTCCTATTCCTCCTCCTCCTCCTCCTCCTCCTCCTCCTCCTCCACCACCACCACCACCTCCTCCTCCTCCTCCTCCTCCTGCTGCCATCTCCCAGTGTCTGGCCAGCTCCCTGCCCCCCTTCTGCTGTTTCCCTCCTCTGGACTCGTCCTCTCCTCCTCCTCCTGTTCCATCCTCCTCCCTGGGACGCTTTGCTCCTCTGTCAGGCTGCAAGGTGAAAGCAAAGAGTTGGATGTGAAGATAGACGATAGCTGTAAATGTACCGAGTGTCCAAATTATTAGGCACAATTGCTCATCTCATGAAATACACTGACCAGGTATACGATTTGATCCCGTATTGATTTCAACAATTAGATCCACTAAGAGATGCATATGGAAGGATGTTTAAGTCTTGAAATAATGGAGATGTAGATTGTGCGCATTCTCAAATGCAGATAAAAAGTCTGTTTTATTGGGCAGATGTTTCGCCATTGACACTGATGAAGACTTCATGGGCGAAACGTCTGCCAAATAAAGACTTTATCTGCATTTGAGAGTGCGGGCCTTCTCTTCTCTTGATATAAACTACATAAAACATTTTCTGTACTTTACTGTACTTTGTGTTATGCACACCAAACTCAAGCAGGGAAACTCCTTGTGTATATGTAAATGTACCTTGTGACTTAACTTGATTGAGTTTAACGCTATGCATCGAATAATGGCAAGCTCGTCCTATGTTTTGGAAAGTAGCCTCAGTACCTTCTGTTCTCGCTTGTATGGAGAGACCATCCTGCCAAACTCCATTCAAAAATCTAGTAATTTTATATTGCCTTGCTCCTTGCAAACAAACATACCTGGTAGAGCGTGATTTAACACCTTTCACAAATCATTAGGATTCACGTTTCCGTTCCACATACATTCTACGTTTTTAGAATTAGCTCACCTGTTATACCGACAGTCTACTTCCAACAAAATACACCATGCCAGGTGGTAGCAAGCAGTGTGAACCAATTCTGAAAGTTGAGATTTTATTGAAATAAAGTGCTGTTCGGTGGATCATTTGTGTGCCGAATTTTCCAGTGAACACTATCCATTTGTAAAAGGTCTTCAGTCATCTTCTATGAGGTGTGTACGTTTGGCAATAAGTAAGGCAGCATTAAATTGACACATTTTTGAATGCAGTTTGGCACGTTTTCTCCAATCTTCACACAAGATAAAACATATGAAACGTTATCGAGGCTATCTGGGCTCTCTCACTGTGTAAGTGGACCTTTGGAGACCTGGAGAGATTTAAGTTCCCCCTAGTTGCCCAGTACACACGGATGGTGTGTGTTGGTCCTATTTCTAGGACTAGTGTTGACAAAGAATACTCCCCACCTAAAGTATAAGCTAGTGTATGGGCGTACTTGTGTGTGTGGTACCCTAGGCGATAGCTGACAGAAGAGCAGTAACGTTAAATGCAGTATGTATTGAGTAGCCTGTTCAACTAGCATGCTAACTGCTAAGTTACACTCACTGATAGACCCAGGACCAGAATTAAGTTGGTCTCTTGTCAAGTAGCATTGGACAAGAGTAACGCAATACACTGGCAGTAACAGGCAGGACAAAGTCGAAGTAAATTAGAACATACAACTAAAGCGTGCGTAACGTTACCAATGTTCGTCGGTAGCCTGCTTGCTAGCAGTGCCATAACATGCAGCCCAATGGATGAAATATCTAAAGGTTAGCTAGCTTTCCCTCAAGCTAGCAGACTGACGAGCAGAATGAAATACCTACCTGGTAGCTCAGGAGCTCACCGACATCCATTTCTTCGGGTTAGAAAAGGTAAAGGTAAGAAAAATAGTTTCGGTCTGTTTGGAAAGAAATAAGAGCAGCACACTTGTTAACTAGCCGGCTGCCTGTTAGGTTAACTTCCCCACACAAAGATGCCTGCCGTAAAACGTTTCGTTCATTGTCGTAGAAACACATTGTCGTAAACTCCGACAATTTTTCATGATTTCATACATAGCATATTACTATATTCACCGATTTAAAATCTAACCAGTAATGTAATCCATTGAACTCCATTGAACTACTACTACTAGTTAATGGTAGTAATAGAATAAAATAGTAGTAAAAAAAAGTTTGTTGTGCACACGTTAGTACACTTGTTATACTTAAATACTTACTTCAAATACTTGTTGTAGTCTTAGTATTAGTAGCAGTATTAGTATTTATTTAGGGCTTGTTTATTGTGTAGAGTGAGTTTTAGGTAGTATGTGCTGTTTTTTGTACTGTGAATTAATTTGAGTGGTTATGATGATTTTATTCTTTTTTTACTGTGACATCAACCTGCCAAGGGACAACAGATGAAAATTAGCTTGATGGCTAAATCTGGCATATTTACATTTGGTTTTAAATGTTCATTACTTAACATGCACCCTAATTTTAGTAAAATGTGTGTATGTTTCTTAAAGCACAATATAGCTTAGTCAGCAACTTTTAAACTGATTCAACCACTTGCCATAATTTGTTTCATTTATTTGAGTGGATTGATTTAGTTAGTGTACAAACATGTACAAACATATTTACTTGATTCATGCTTTTGATCAAGTATAATGGATAGAGATTTGTTATCAAGTTTGACCTTAGGTAAAAACTCGGGGGATGAGTTATCAAGGCATTCCCTGCTGTCAACAGCGTTATTGTTGTTGCTGTTTATTATTACTGCAACAAGGATGAGAGCTAATGGGCTCTACTATCATCAATATGCAGACTGGAGGGATGTTATAGACTTCATAAAGGATTTGTATTGGTCAACACTTAGAGCTGTCCAACACCATGTCTCAGAGAAGAGCTTGTTGCTGCTGCATGGCTCTATATATTAACTCATTATTATTAAACAGGCACATTTTATATCTATTTGCACACTTTTATGCAAGCTGAGTATACATTTTATATATTGTGCACACACAATAGCGTGTCATATACACAATGTAACACTTGAGGAAAAATTCCCCTAAATGAAAGAAAACAATTAGAAGTTGTTATTTCCTCACCAGACCTGGCACGGGGATTCCTGTTGTCAAAGGCTGCATTTTTTTGCATTCATAGCAGGACAGTTTTATATTACAAGCTGAGTTATTGTGTTAGACAGGCAGAAAATCACCTTTTCAATGAGCGTCATTGGGAAATGTATGAGTGGTGCACGGTGTGGAAGCCTCCATTGCCGCCCCTAGTCTCTGGGCAGCGATCTGTGACAGTAGAGCAATAGAAACAACATTCAAAAGGAAGGCCACTGCCTAGCAGTCAAGCTTGACATCCCAGCAAGCACAAGGGGAGAAAGCACTTGAGCAAAAGAAAGAGAGAAACAGAGAGTGAAAGAGAATAAGAGAGCGGGAGCGAGAAAAAGAGAGAGAAATTTATATGGAAATTTGAGGGCTACAGGCAGCGGTCGAACCAAAAGAGAGACAATTTGGGATGAATACAAACCCTTGATTGGGCTGTGCTCCGCAATCTAGACAGGTCTGTTCATGAGGAGATTCTGGGTTACAGGCTAAATGCAAACTCATATTACCACAGATTACCCTTCGTTTGATGAAACTCATACATAGTGTACTAATGCTGTGAGTGTATTTAGTAAGATCAAGTCAGATTAATGATGTGTAATTGTCAGGAGTTCCAGGTCCCAGAAAAGTAGACTTAGATTTAAATGTTTACTGTTGCCCATCTATTTAATCTACTACCCGTTTCTGTGTGTGTGTGTGTGTGTGTGTGTGTGTGTGTGTGTGTGTGTGTGTGCATATGACAGACATCAGACATAGCATGAGGCTGTCTGACCTTTCTTCACAGAATGTCCCTCATTAAAATACAAGGTCTGTCTATCAGTCTGTCTACCAGTCTGTATCTGGATGGATGGATGGGTGGGTGGATGGATGGATGGATGGATGGGTGGATGAATGGATGGATGGGTGGGTGGATGGATGGATGGGTGGGTGGATGGATGGGTGGATGAATAAATGGATGGGTGGATGGATGGGTGGATGGATGGATGGCAGACACATGGCTGAACAGATTATGGGTGGATATGGGCCAACATGAGCAGGCCTAAACAATGAAAGACAAGGCTTGCAGTATAACTTAAAGTAACAATTTAATAGGAAATACATCCAATTTGTGATCCAACCTATATTCAGTTCATGAAAGCTTTTCCATTGTCTGTTCTAAACAGCCGGTTTCTGGTAGCTCTTTCCTGGGAAAAATCCTCTGTTACACAGGAAGTGATGCGTTTAACGTTTCTGGTTTGTTTTGAATAAACATTAGAAGAAGAACTGGGTAGTTGATGGTGCAGTGATGGCCACCATGGCTGAACAGACAAAGAAAAGAGAAACTCAAACTGCATCAACAGAAAATCCAAGCTCCGCCCACACTGTTTGATTGACAGGTGATCTCTGGGAAGTGCAGTGCAGAAACACAGTGGTGAGATGCATCATTCCCCCATGTTTCGCAAAAATCTGATCAGTGTTGTCTGATTTATCACACGTCACACATGGATGCACAAATTAAGCAATATCACACGAGAGGGAGTGCTGTTGTACTGTATATCAGCTCGGCTGTGATTCGGTCGTAGGCACGAGGCCGCAGGCAGAGTGCCGAAGATACCACCTCGAGTGTGATATTGCTTTTATACAACAGTTGTATAAACAAAGCTATTCATCAAGTAATAATAGTCATTTTTTAAAAGTAATTTGAGACAACAGATGATTTTTGTCTGTTATTTGTCTCCGCCAACAAAAACAGCTCCCTCAGGATTGCACTACCAAGTGTTGCCAAGCAACAGGTAAACTGTTTCCCGACTGCAAGCTAGCTAAACTAGCTACTTTGAGGTTAGCACAGACGATTTCAGCTTACTTTCTTCCCAATCTTCCGCCTCGGCCGGCCATAATTAAGGTCAAATGTATCCATATCGCTGTCGCTACTACCTGTGCGAATGAAGTTAGAGTTTTGTGTGGGCATGTACTGGGAATATCTGGTAAGCATTTGTTTGTTGCACAACACTGTATTGTCTGCTAGAAGTGCTAACCAGCTGGTTAGCTAGCCAGCTACTCAGCTAACGTCAGATAACGTTGTCGTGATCCGCTTTTTATTTCTCCTCAAAAGAAGCGCTCCAGGCAGAGCTTTCTCCACACAGAAAAACGCTGTGTGTGAACTAGGGGCGTCACGATTTCGATTCTAAATCGAAAATCGATCAAAATGAGCGTTCGATTTCGACCTTCGAAATCACAAGCAGGTTCGCGATTCTCCCAGTATTTTTTTTCTCTCCACCTCTGCCTACTTGCACGCATCTGAAGAAAAAAAAAACCCAACATTTCAATGACGACACAGTGTAGCTGCTAGAGAGCGCCCGTTCTATATTTCACTACAGCGCCCAAGAGCGCCCGTCATTTTTAAATCGTTTAAAATGTACCAAAAACTGAAAATCAAGTTATCAGCTTTTTTTATACTTCAAGTTGTCATCGATGAACCGGAACCAGTGTTGGAAATCAGCACCGGCCACCGGCCAAATGCCGGTGAATTTCTTAAGTGGCCGGTGACTGATCAACCTACCAGCCACGGTGGCCGGTTAGCTACGTCTCCTCCTGCATCTCGAGTCTCGTCCAATCAGAGTAAGGTTCAGGCCACTGACCGCCAATTTGATTAGACGTGAAATTCAAATTCAAAGCTGCGTCTAGTCTGCCGCAAATTGCATCAGAAGAAGAAGAAATAAATCTGACGGACTAACGTTATTTAAACAACAATGTGGCGTTACATTGCGGGTGTAAATAGAGCGGCTGATGTAAGTGCACCTACGCAAGAGGAGACAACAACTCTCGAACCAAAAGTTAAAAGGCGATTTTTCAATGAGAAGTGGAGAAGAGCCGACAGTGGGGAGTTACGTGACTGGCTAGTTTTCGATGAGACTAGCCAGTGTTTTGCTCTCAGCAACACGCGGAGAGTGAGACAGTAGCTGGTATGAGACTTTTTTTTTTCATTCTGAATGAAATCATTCCGAAGGAAGATTGTCACGCAAGTGTTTACATGAGCGCTAAATATAACGATCGCATTGAGATGTGCGTTTACATGCTCCACAGTATGTACCGTATTTCCTCTAATATTGGCCCGGGCCTTTATTTACCTCAACTGCAGAGGGTACCAGTCCTTTATTGGAAGCAGGCTTATATTAGAGACAGGCCTTTATTTCTAATTCCCTCTGTTTGATAAGTATATTTGCTCATATTTTAGTATGAAGTTTGATTTTCTGATCTGCTTCTGTTGGGGTACGTTAGGTAGCCGTTTTTTTGTTACTGCAATGCATTACGATAATTACGGTAATCGACGACGGCATGCTCCAGAGACTTCCGCCGGTCTGTGGCACTGGTACGTTACTACAAACTACAATTACAAACAGGCACCAGGAGTTTACCAGTATCCACCGTTGTTTGCATGTACGCTGAAGCTAACTGAAGCTAAAGTAGAATCTATACAATTATATCATATCGCCGTTTATTTCGATGCGCGAGCTCAGTCCACCTGACAGCCCTCTGTTCTGTCGGCGGCATGGAGGTTTCGTTGCGCCGAGGGCTTACTGCCGACGCTTCGAGTTTCCCGGGGGCACGATTCCGATTCCTATCGATTTGTCCTCGATAGGTACGGGCCGTGGGCGCGGTGGAGAGGCAGCGGCGGAGAGAGGAGACGGACACGGTCCAGCCATATACTAGGTTTTGACCTAGTCTTGTTTCCTTTGTTTTTTTCCCCGGCCTGTATTTGGGGCCGGCCTTTATTTGTTCGTGTCGACCACAGCCCCGGCCATTATCGGAGACCCGGCTTTTAATTGACTACCGGCCACTATTAGAGGAAATACGGTAATCGGAATAAAAGTTTCTGACATGCGCAAAACACCGTTTTTAAAAGATGGACCTGCGTCGGTTATTTCTTTACTGCTGTTCTTTCTGATGAAGCAACAGTTTTATCAAAACATATGACTCCATAAGTGTCAGAAAAAGACGTTTTGTTTTGCCCCTGCAATGATTGGGTCCATTTGTAATTTTCACCACTGTAAACCTTAACTTGCCTGGAGAGGCGGAGTCAGGACTTGATATAAAAACGGGCTGCACCGCCTACATCAAGCCCGAGCGCCCCGGGGTTAATAACAAGCACATCCATTCCAATCCTCCCGGAAAAAAAGGGTAACGTAATTGACGTTACTTGCGTTACTGTGATCATCAGAGCATGTGCAGAAAGAGGCGAGATAAAGAAAGTGATCGGAATTAGTGTTTACATTACGAAATTTTTCGACCGGATTATGAAAGGGTTAAACCACCCCTCTCACACGGAATGAAATTTCATTTGGATCTGATCGAGGCATTTATATGAGGCATTGTGAGCAAAGTCAGGCCACTGGGGCTCAAACTAATGTGTGTGTGTGTGTGTGTGTGTGGTAGATTGTTATGAGTTTGTTAAAGTTTGATGTTAAAAGACTGTTAAGGTTCTGACTTAAAGACGAGATGAAATGAAAAATGCCTTTTTAACCCTTTTAGATCACATCCCCGGTCATACTGTGCACCTATTTAACAATATATGCCAAAAAAAATACCAAAAATCTATTTCATTGTATTCTTATATCAAAATTCAATCATGTTTTCTTCCTGTAAAACAAAATATGCCGTGTGCTTACGTAAGTATGCCCGTAACTAATTTCAACCAATAATATCATGACATCCACCCATCAATCAATCTTCAACTTTTAGCGCACAGAGCTAAGAGGCTAAGATTCATTAGTTAGCTAGCTAGCAACAGCATGGTACTTCGGTGTGTCTTCGGGTGTTATGACGCCCACTTTTCAACGTTCAAATCAAATTCCTCCCAACGTTATGTCCCGCCTGTCTTTCCTGTTTCACTCGGAAATACGTCACGATACGGAAGTTAGATACTCTCGAAATGCCGTTTCATCTCGACTTTAAAATGGATCTACAGTGCACCGCTGTTTGGGTCGCCTTGCCATGTATTTGGTACCATATTAAAGGGAAAGTTGTGTTTTTTTAAATGGAAAAACTTTGAAAAGGTTTGACCATATGGTCTTAGTGTGGTACATTCCAAAAAAAAAAAAAAAAA
This sequence comes from Centroberyx gerrardi, assembly GCF_048128805.1. Taxonomy (NCBI): domain Eukaryota; kingdom Metazoa; phylum Chordata; class Actinopteri; order Beryciformes; family Berycidae; genus Centroberyx; species Centroberyx gerrardi. Next base: position 26,432,572 of record NC_136010.1, on the reverse strand, counting down.
ATATGGCAGTTATATCACACTTGATACCATCTTTTTAAAGAAGAATTGAAAATGTAAATGACAGTTGTCAGGGCATAAAACCAATGATCTGTTGATCTTTACAAATCAAGACTCGATAGTCTAACAATGGCATAGCCGTCAGTGCTGAAAAAAACAACCTGTTTAAATCGAAAATCGAATTGTGACCTTAAAATCGAAAGTCAAATCGAATCTTGGATTTGGAGAATCGTGACACCCCTAGTGTGAACGTAGCCTAATCAAAGTTACATTAGAACACCTGTGAAGCGGAGTGATACATACAGTACAGCGTCCCAGTGCTGTTATACTGTATATCAGCACTCATGGAATGCCTCTTGTCCAATCAAATTGCTCGACCGGAACTAACTGTTGTATAACATGATATATAGCGCCCCCCTTGGGCCGATCACTGTAATTTTGAAAATGCCAGTGGTGAGATGCATCATTTCCCCAAGTTTCGTCAAAATCTGATCAGCTGTCTGACATATCGTGTGTGACGGACGGATGGACAAACGAATGAATGAACAACCCATAGTCCCTCCCCCCAATTTCAATGTGGGAGACAAAAAAAAATGGATATAGTACATTTTATGTGGTGATGTTTTATTATAAACATGTAAAACAAAATCAACAACCTTGAAATCAATCAACTCTGATTCGCTCCTCTGCCGGAGCGCCTTTGAAGCCTCGGTTATTACAAATCCGCTTTGTTCTACACACTGATTAACACATTCCACAATGCCTGAAGGAGCCAGAAGCCTTTTCATACACAACTGTCTGGTTAATGACATCGCCTCATCTCTTTCCCCGCAGACTTATTCTGGGGCGACACCGCAGGAGCGTTTCCATTGAATCCTGCCCCGTTCCCCTTTGAAACGGAACAATACAATTTCACACAAGCTGTGAGGGTGCTGATTGCATTAAATCGCGCGAGGTCAGTGTGATCGTATCTACGCTGCCAAGGCTATGCCGCGTACACCGGAACTCCAGGCGGCGATGCGGTGTGATGGTGATGAAGAGAGAGGGAGAGAGAGAGAGACAACGAGAACTGATTGCCCTTATCATTTTTACCCTCCCTCAGTCAAGTAGTGCAATCAGATGATTTGCCTTTCTCCCAGATATGAATTAAGTTATGCATCCCATCAGCAGCGTCCTTCCAAGACCCCCTCCAAAGCCTAATCAACGCCCTAATCAAGATGAAGATACCAATTAAATAAAGATTTCCCAAACTGTGAAGAGTGAAGAGGTTGCCGAGGTCGTGATTTATCGCGGTACTCAGGAGTACCCAGGAGTGGAACTTGGCACCAGAGCCCGGCAGTGATATCTTGCTGTTAGCCTCCGTTCAATTTCGGCTCAGAAGAAGAATAAACTGGAAAATAATTTTGCGCTTACACCATTTGAAACTTGCAGCTCGCAGGCTGGGGGAGCCGTTAAATTTTTGATGAGGCTGATATGAGACTGTTGCCACGGATACGCTTGTGTTTTCCGTGCCGCTTTTATATCGTCCGCTTACGCCAGGATGCATTAACATTCCTAAATCAGATTTTGCTCACATTATGATACGATGAGCCAGACTACATCCCAAGATGATAAAAGCGGCATTGAAAAGACAAGTGTAACCGCAGCATATAATGACATAGCACTCTGCGTTGGTGTAGCCTTGAGGTTATTTGCAGTACCGACCCCTTGGAAGGAAGGTAGACTGTTTAGCTGACGGGTATGCTGTGATTCTGACGTATGTCGACTGCAAACTAATCAGGCCTGTAGAAGAAGAGATTGATTCTCCATATATGCACATATGCTGCGTTCGCTTCATATGGGAAAGATGGAAGACATGAACTTCCTACTCGAAAATACTGTTCACTCAGCTTTCAGATGGTAATACTGTACACTCTGCTTTCAGGTGGTAAATACTACTAGAAAATACTGTTCACTCAGCTTTCAGGACATGTGACACCAACATTGAAAGACCATCTCTTCAGCTGGAATCGTGTTTAGAGTGAATTTAGGAGGTCAGTGTAGTTTAGTTCAATTCACTGAACTGATAAGAGAACTTGGAAATGGAAACTTCCACCTGTGTTCAGAGTAGCTATGAAATATTAAGCTTTTATTTTGTCACATTCCATAGCTTATTGCAAAACTAACATACTTATCTACATCTATATTCAGCAATATGTTCAGACATGTTTTAGAGCTACATTATATAAATAAGTTATTTTTGACTAAAATGTCAGATGGAATCTTATTATTCCAAGGTCATGATGTGACTCCAGGATGAGGTAAAGCAGTTCCACTTCCATTTCTGAGTTTGACAACACCATTTAAACTGCAAAACCACACAAACAATTGATACCATAAAAACATAAAAACAACTATAGATCCAACAGAAGCTTTTATATTTTCTCTGCAACATTGCTTCTGTCCAGCTGTCTTAAATTCTCTGCATACAATGTTGACTGTAGTGCCACTTACAATTCTCTACAGAATTAAAACCATACAGGCAGTGCATTATTTAGATATCATTGATATCTTTTATTGAGGTAAAGGGGGAGTGGGTTGGAAATGGGTGTAGGGTGAGGGTGTGTGTGTGTGTGTGTGTGGGAGCGAGTGAGGAGAGAGGAGATAGAGTGAGCACAGGTGTTAGCGTGCTCAGGTTCTTGGGTTGAAGCAACTCAAGCGGACTCCATCTTCTCCTTTTTCTTCTCCTTTTTTTTCTCCTTCCTCTTATTTGAGGTAAAGAGCTTAGCAAATCTTCTGAACATGGAAGGCTTCTTGGTCTTTTTGGGGAGTTCTTCCTCTCCAGAGCCTCCCACCTCTGCCTCTCTGTTGTTGGATTTGCGGGCCTCCTTTTCCACCTCTTCCACCTTCAGCTGGGTGGCGTGCTCCTCCATCTTTTGGCGTAGAGCCTCCTTCTCCTTCTCTGCCTTGCGCTCGATGGAAAGGTTCTTTGTGGTGAAGGCCTCCTCTGCACAGAGCTTTTTGAACTCTTCAATTTTCAGCTCCAAGGCTTTGAGCTTGATGGTCTGCTCATCGTGGCTCGAGTTCTTCTCTTTCTCGAGCATTTCGGTAAGCCCCTCCACTTTTCGCTGGAGGGCTTTCTTCTCCTGATGGAGTGCCTCCTTATCCTCGTTCTGTTCCTTGAGCTTGGCCGCAAGGTTCACAGTACTCAAGGCGATCTTTTTCTGGAGCGCTGTCAGCTCCTCCACTTCTTTGCGATGTGCCTCCTCCATCTCTCTGACCTTGTTCTTCATGGCCAGTCCTTCAGGGGCACTGTGGAGCTTCTCCGTGAAGTCCTTCACTTCCTTGCGGAAGTCGTCGTTCTGTTCGCGCAGGACCTTGTTCTCTGCCTTACGCTTTATGGCCAGGTCCTTCACTTTCTGCAGCATCTCCTTATGCCCCTCCGCTTCTCGGCGGAGGTCTGCAGCATTCTCCCTCTCTCTCCATGCCTATGGTGAGCTTTCTGATGACTATTGTCTGCTCCTCCATTTGCTTCTCATGTGCCGCTTTCAGCTCACAGACCATGTTTTTCATGGCCAGCTCATGGGCACTCTGGAGCATTTCTTTGCGCTCCTTCATTTCTTCGTTCTCACGAAGCAGGACCTCCTCGTCACCTCTCTTGATGGGGGACTTATTGTCCGTCTCACAGGCCTTGAGTTTCAGCCTTCAGCTGAGCGGCAAACTCCTCCCTGTCTGTCCTAACCGTATTGCCATGCTCGCGTCTGCAGAGGGCCCTCTCTCTCTTGAGTCCCTGCATTTCTCGGTTCAGGGCCTTATTCGCCATTTCACAGTCCTGGAGGTCGGCGTCCAGGTTCTCCAGGTCTAGGCGGAGGACCATGTTCTCATCCTCACAATCCCTCAGCCTCCTGACGAGATTGTTGGGACTCATGGGCCTCTCCTGGAGCCTTCGTTTGCGCTCCATGTCTTCAGGAGAGTCTCTCTCTCTTTGAGGAGGCTTCCTACAATAGTCTGTCTGTCTCTTCTTCTCTTCTCCTCTGTATCTTTCTTCTGTTCTCTGCTAAGAATCGTGTGCTGCTGTCTTCTCTCTCTCTCTCTCAAGGTGAACGGTCGTTGTTTTTACGCAACTTTTATGCTATCAGCAGGCATGGTGATGTCATTGAAAGCAGAACCAATCAGATGAGAGAAGTTTCCAAAGATTCTGAAGTTTCTGAAGATTCCAAAGATTCAAAAGATGCCATGATTTTCTGATTGGATTCATGCTTTGCAGCAGCATTCTAAATTCCATTGGGTACCAGTGTGTGGTTTGTGGCTTCCATTGAAGTCTATGAGAGAATTAGGGAAAACCAGAGCCATATAGAGAGAGAGTTGCGTCATCTCCGTTCTCTCCAATGGACCATTTTTTTACAGCAATGGCGGATCGCGGAGCCTCTCAATAGTTCCCGGAAGTTAGCGGCTAATACTAGCAGCGCAGTAGAGTTGCAGCGGAATGGACCGTTTGTGATGCACTTTGAAAGGGTAAGATGTTTAAAGAATCAGATTGTATATTATCAGCACATCTGTATCAAATTAACATGTGCATTAAAGCATGTTAGTGGATTATCTCCCTCTAAATTAGTAGATTTAGGGAACGTTAACAGATAACAGATTAGGCTAGGATACTGAATAAAGTTAGCAACACATAACGTTAACCACGAACAGCCTATTAATTATAAATTCTGTTCTCTTAATGCCATTTCATCCAACGTTGTGGAATTAGAGAAAAAGACTTCTAAACGTGATTTTTTGCGGGGTGGGGGGAGTTAAATATTAGTTAAATATAACATTGGGGCATGTGTTTGTAGAGTGGTGGGTGGAGGTGGTGAAATGAGGATATCCATTTTGGAGTAAGAGCTAATAATAAAGTTAACGTTACACAATAATAAGGAAGAGAGCTATTTTTGTGATACATCGCTATTGATATGGATTTAGAGTGCAAAACAGTAAACAAAAACGTAACTTATGGGTTGAGTGTTTTTAGGCTTTGTGATTCTGTTGACTATTACCTGTCTATATTATGTTGCAGCTCAGCTGATTTTGGATTGATGACAAAGGGAGAGGGAAGTTGGAGGACTTAAATGAGATTGAAAACACAAGGTAAGTTTAAAATAGGCCAGCAATTTTGAAAAATGAATCATACTAGGCTAAATGGGGAATCATACTAAATACTAAATACTGCTCTCAGCCTAGTCTTGCCCTTTTTGGTCTTGACAAACTGGTCTGCCTCAAAATGTGCCTGCAGAGTGACTTGAGTTTACTTTCCACACACAACAACTCAGGTTTGTCTACCCACATACACATCCCATAGTGGTTGAATGCACAGTATTAGGGAACACTTTATACTTACTGGACATGTATACACTCATTACATATATAAAAGACAACCAAGAACATGAGACAACTTTATACAAATTAATATCACATCAGTAACTGATGCCACTTGTCATACTTTGTTAAACATCAGCAGCAAAAGCTGTTGATGATCACAACTAATGAAGTTCCATAACTTAAGTTGAGGAACAAAGACCACACCTCATCTCCCAAGGCAATTTCCCATCCAAGCCTATATAGGTGTGTCTAACCCTTTCTCCTCTGTCTTTTTCTCCCTCTCTCACTCTCTCTTTCAGCACAAGAACCACAGGGGGATTCAATGGAGCCTGAAGACTCCCTGCAATGAGACAGCACCCTCACCCTGCACCCTGAGTCTCAACTCCCTGGGTTTTACAAGCCTTTCCCTGTTCCTTATTTTTAATAAACCAAACATTAAGCTTCCCAATGGTATGGTCTTTGTTTGTGAAAAAGTGCAAATGAAGTGTTTGAATATTATTACCTCGCATATTTTTGTTGTTGTTGTGATCTTTAGTGATAGTAAGATTGCTCCTGCTGAGTTGAGCCAACCATTTTTTCCTCCTCTCCGTATCAGTGGGGAAACCATACATTCGTACTCCTTTCTCCGAGTGATTGGAGCAACCCCATGCAGCACAGCAAACCATGGTGGAGACTATATGCAAGGACAACACGGAGGAAAGGGCACAGACAACCTGCTTGACATGCTATTCATGTTTCTGAGTTTATTAGAAATTTATTTAATGAATTCATTGCGGTAAATAAATGCATAGTAAAAAGACAAAAGATACATAAAATATATATATTTATATGTGTATATATGTGTTTTAATGTGTCCTGTCTGGATGGGATGTGTTTTAATGTACCCTTTTTAATAAGCAGATTTCTGCTTAAATCATTAAGATTACTTAGGCCCTCAGTTACCATGGGATTACTGAAACCACCATGAATTAAAGAAATGGTAGAAAATTAATCTAATCTGAATTTTGAAACATTCCTTCCCTTCCCCTCCCTTTAAATATATCAATAAACATTAGGATGCGATTGCTCTTGACTACCATACAAGTTTTACTTTTTAAAAAAACATTGATGTAACTACATACACATGTCTGTGTGCTATATAAATATTGTAAATAAATGCATTTATTGACTACTAATTACCAAAAATCGCAGTTCTGTCTCTCTGTATTTACGTTTTCAAATTGCCCGCCAAGTACTTCCTGGGACTATCTGAAGCTACGTGAATCACGTGACGATCAAGCATTTTGGACTTCCGTTGACGCAACTCTCTCTCTATATGGCTCTGGGGAAAACTCCCTTTTCAGCAAAAGGAAAAGTATCTATCTAAGAAAGAAGTTAGTGTGCAGTTATGTTGTGCTGTGCGTTATAAACAATTCTTTGAAGGAAACATTCCATTCAGTGTAGCCTTTGTTTGTTTGGAGAGCATTTTTCTGACCGCTGTGCTGCTGCTTGGCTGCATAAACAGCTGGTTTGCATCTAGTGTTGAATCTTGACAGTTTTTTAATTTGTTAGTATAAATTACATTCAAAAATGATAAGTCCAGGTAAAAACTAGCCTTTCTTCTCCCCGTTCCTGATCTTGCTTCTCCTGATGATGTTGCTCTCCTTCATGAGAGTGCTGATGTTGGGGAGCATGGATTTTGGTTCTGTGATGGACTTAAATATGTAAATGTTTTGTGGAGACAGCTGTACAGGCAGCTAACATCAGACCCACTGCAACAACTAACAGATAACTGACCATTAGTTACTTTGTCAGATTAAGTTTTATGTCAAATATGACAATATAGGAAAGATACCAATCTCTGTCTAAATCAAGAGTGTGTTTTTGAATGACCAAACTAGGTAGCAAGGCAAGATGCAAACTGCTAGTCACTGCTAGAAATCTAGCGGGGGGGGGGGGGGGGGGGGGGGGCAAGCCCCCCCCCCCCCAACTTCAGCCAGAGCTGAAGTTGAAGAGCTGAAGTTGTGGGTTATTGTTATTTTTTTAAAACAGAATAAATCATGTTATGTAACGCATTGTTCTATTATGACAAGTAAGATGTGGAAATTAAGATGCCGTGATTATTTTCTTGAAACTCTGGTTAAGCTGTGTGTGTTTTTGCCTTTGTGAGGGCAATTCCCCTCTGCTGTGTTCTTCCTGTAGGCTTGCCAGTGCGCACTCCCACTAGTTCCCGCTGAAGTCACTTATAGACCTTTTTCACAGCAGCCATTTTGACGTGTCACAGCAGGGTAAACACAGGTGTAACTAATAACATTAATACCCTGCTATGACACATCAAAATGGCTGCTGTGAAAAAGGTCTATTACATGTATGGCACCTTAACAGGCTTGATGAGGGAGGGAGAGAGAGGGGCACAGACACACAGAATGGGTGCAGAGAATAACTGAGTTTTAATTATGGCTGAATATCAATATACATCAAAATACCTAGTATCCACATTACTTCATAACACAAATATCCTAATAGGCACTAATTACATTTCATTCTTGGAATTAACCAATCGGAACGTATCTGCACACCTGTGGATGATCAATATAAAACCTTCTCCTTTCTGGTGGCACAGTGCGCCTGCGTGACTCTGGTCTGACGGGTCACAGCTGTTAGTTGAATTTGACTTCTTGAGAGGAATGTCAGTATATTGGGTATAGGCTATATCTTGAAAGAACTGTTGTGGCTGTGAATACAGACCTATGGAAATTGTATATAGCCCAATGTAAAAAATGATTAAAATGACAGTAGGCCTAAGTGACGGTAGAGTACTTCTAATAATGATGACCGATGGCAATTTGCTTACTCAGCACCACGGAGAGCGGCACGACAACAGATCCACATTCAGTTTAAAACCGCCTCCCACACATTATTTAACTTCTTCCACAGTGTCTGCAAAACACAGTGATCACACCTGGAGGGTCTTTACTGTCCTCTCTGATGAGCTTTTTTATAAGGCATCATCGGACGAGGCAAAAGCTGTCCAGGTCGCGACAAATACTTTCCTGACTTTTTCCTCCTTTTCCCCGTCTCCCTTCATAGGTGCGTGCATTTTTTTCTTTTCTTTTCTTTTCCAGTGGGCTGGTTATCAGGCTGCATGGCTGATTTTACATTTTCGCTGTCTGATCCAAAATCGAGTATGAAAGCGATAAAAAAATATCCGTTAAAATATCGGTTCAATATCCCAAATAACCCTAAACCCTAAATAAATAAATAAATATTACTACTACTGGCCTTGGCTCTTAATCCTTTCTTTCTTTCTTGCTCTATCTTGCCTATGTTTACATAGCCAAGTGTTATGTGCTGTGGTTTGTTCATGCATTATTCGGTTTCATAATGTGCTGCCACAAATGTAATATATTAATTGTGTTGCTAGCTGTGCAAATTGCAGTTCGATCCTTTACTTTGTGCATAGCTTAGCCTATAGTAGTCTATCAGCTTATAACAACAGACTGATGCTGCAATAGAAAAAAAGCCCATGCTGTAGCCTCACAGCTTTGCCCCCCCTCGCCTATGCTTTCACATGGTAAATACTACTAGAAAATACTGTTCACTCAGCTTTCAGGTGGTAAATACTAGGCTACTTGGCAACAAGGACAGTCAAGTGTAGTCAAGTGTAGGGAATCAAATACTCATTTGAAATACAATGAGCATAATAAACTATTTTCATTGCAACTCTTAAAACACCGTTACTCACTAAGTGCATATGTGTTAAAGCATGAAAAAACTCATCAGGAGCCACTAAAGTCTGCAGAAAACTACAATGATGGCATCCGGACGGCTTCAAACAAGTTTGAACACATGAACATTTCAACGTGTCACTTTAAACCGTAAAATCATTTCAATGGTAATTCCCATCTGACGTCAGCAATATACCTCCAACTACATTACTGCTGTTGCAGCTATAAGAAAGGTCCTACTTTTTCAATTATCCTGCTGCAGTGGGAAAGCAGGAGAAGCTGGGTTCATTTGAAGGATCTGAAAGAGTATTTGAATAAAAAAAATAAAAAAATGTCCACCTCTTTCTTGGCTGAATATATCTGAATCCTAATGAATGTGGCATTCTCATTCCAATTCTGCTATTACTGCAATTTGAATGTTAACAACAACAACTCATTAGCAGGCACTCATTTGCATAAGTTGCATAAGTAAAATTAAAAATTGGCTTTTTTTTTGCATTGTATTAAGGGAATGCGAACGATAAAACAGTAACTAATGGACAGATGGATGCTCGGTAGCATGGTGCTTTCTAGATAAGGGAGAACAAGGATGCGCTCAAGCCTCTTCCCCATAAAATGCTTTCAAGGCAGCCAGCGAGCGTCTAATAGCTTTCCTCTCCATTATCTGCTATACGAACCTGGCAGAGATTGGAGGCTGCTGCCATGCCTGCTGTAACACAGTCGAGAGACATAGAGAGACAGAGAGAGAGGCAGAGAGAGAGAGAGGCAGAGACAGAGAGAGAGAGAGCGAGAGCCGGGAGATGGCAGGAGGTAGGAGAGGAAGTAGAGTATAGAGATAAATAAAGAGGAGGAGGACATATGTAGGAACAGCGTGTGGGAGGAGAGAGAGAACAACAGATAGAGAGGAGGTGGAGAGTGGCAGGCAGAGATAGAGAGGGCGAAAGCAAATGAATTTCATCTCCATTATGAAGATGCTGGCTGCAGTGGCCCACGCCTTTGGGTGATAGCGGACCAGAGGGGCAGCTAATCGGCACATCCTGCACACACACACACACACACACACACACACACACATACCAGAAACACTGATATTCAGGGTGGAAAAGCCTCTGAAACAGCATTTAGACTATTATGTGATGCTAAAACTCTCCATTGAAACCGATACTATATTGTTTTAGGTGGGTTAGAAGCTCCTTAAAGAGATAGTTCACCCCAAAATGAAAAGTCAGTCATTATCTACTCATCCCCATGTCAGTGGAAACTCCATTGAAGTTAGTAGGACCACCAAACACACAGCGAGTTAGTCGCCGCAATTCCATCTCAGCCCTCTCCCAGACTACTGAAGTTAAAGCAGCCATCTTTTTACAGCTCCAAAAAGAAGCATGAAATGTCCATCAAATTTTCTCCAACAGCTTGTGCAGCAGGATCCAAGTGTTTTGTAGCCAAACGATTGCACCATGGCTCCAAAAGTCCAATATATACCTCATTATCGCCTATATTTTCCTCACTGTCTTGAGCCAGAGTGCTGGGGACTATAGCATTATCACAAAAGTCAGAAAATGAGAAGTTGTAGCTGCTGTAAAGCTACATAGTAAGTTATTTTAAATGATATGTTGCATGATACAAAAATAACTTAGGCTCATTGGGGAGGTAGATTCCTACTTTCCTTGATACCTAAATAGGAAGCTTCCTAATAAGGTTCCTTTTTTGACTAGGTAGCAGGGAAATAACTGGTTTGAGACCGATGTGACTGCGGTTAACGTTACACTCTGCCAACAGCCAGTCTGATCAAACTGCTTTTTCAAAAGAAATAAAAAATATGCTGGCTAGCTTTGTGTAGCTACTTGATATGAAAAATAAGCCATGTGTTTTTTATATGTGTATACTGTGCAGCCAGTTAATTTATCAACCATCAAACTGCCTTGAATAAACTCTGCTGTAACGTTATCGCCAGACCCGTACAAGTAATTTCAACGGCATTCCAAAAACAATTGATTGTACTAAGTAATATGATTCTCTAATGATAATTTACACATAAAATGACTTCTGTCCATTCATTTTAGTGGATGTTGGGGAAGTTTCCTTCCTCGCTGATGTTGCAAGTGGTTGCGACTGGATGCTTCCTTCAAAATAGGCCAAAAGGTTTCTTCCTATATGTCCTAACCAAATGAGACAGTACTACAACTTGAAAATATTGACTTCCCACCTACAAATGCTACCTAAATAGGAAGCTTCCTTGGGTTTGGCACAAAGCCTGACTGTTTTAAACCACCAGGGACTATTTTTCCTGATAATATAGGAAGTGAAGGTGGTGGGCGATGGGAGACTGTGAAGCCTACAGCTAAAAATCACTGTGCAGCGGATGAATATAGGCTATAATGGTTGTTCACCTGAAATAGTTCCAAAAATAAAACACATAAGATACATTTGAGTTAATTATGTTTCACTTTGAAAATGTATGAATCTACAGGCAGCCATACAATAAAACCACCAACAACTTTTTAACAATAAAAGGTCAGGCCTCTTACTTCAATAATGCTAGTAGCCTACTGTTACTCAACATAGTTTATGCTAAAGTGTTAGCATGGAGCCTACTATCACTCAACATAATTTATGCTAAAGTGTTAGCATGGATCCTACTATCAACATAGTGTATGCTAAAGTGTTAGCATGGAGCCTACTATCACTTAACATAGTGTATGCTAAAGTGTTAGCATGGAGCCTACTATCACTCAACATAGTGTATGCTAAAGTTTTAGCATTGAGTCTACTATCATTCAACACATACCACACACCACATAGCCTACTACATATACTGTATGTCATATATGGAGACACACACATACACACCAACACATCTACAGACACACACCTCCCTTCCAAATCCTTGCATTCACTACCGACTTCGCTCATGCTGAGAGGTAAATTCTAGGCACAAGTGATGCTTGAAAATCAAATTTATCATTATCTTAGATATTCTTTTTATGAATAATTCACAGCACACAGAAAACCCTGCTGATGAATCCCTGCACCGCTCCTTCTCAGCACTCAGATACCAGATGAAGTCTCTGAATCCATCACTTTCTTGAAGGACATTCACACACACAAGCACAGGAAGGCGCGCGCACACACACACATGCATATATACCAGTGTGTGGGTGGACACACACAAACTTATACACACCACTTATTCCCTCTCAAACTCTCTGTCTCAAACTCTCTTTCTGTCTAGCGCGCACACACACACACACACACACACACACACAATCACATTCCCACCATACAAACATCTGATAGAGGGATTAGCTGCTCAAAAACATATTGAAACTCCGAGCCCAGACTCTTGCGTTTCGTTTTGCATCACACGTCAGCGCCCTACGACTTAAATCTAAGTTTAAGATTAGGTTTCAGGTTCAAAGATTCATTTTTGCCAACAAGAGGACAGAGACGGCAGGCTTTGCTCAAGGCCTCGCGATAAGAAACTGTACGAGTTTTCTGCCGAAGTGAGTCCAAAAACAATTTACAGAAGTCCCGCTGTAGAGGTGCTACTGCTGCTCCACTCCCCAGAGAGGAACTGTTTAGGAAATCTTACAGGTTAGATGCAGGATGAAGGATTGGAAAAACCAGGTTCAAGGGTTTTGGAGCTCAGTCAGACTCACAGTGTCAGGAAGCGGCCAATCCTGGAGGCAGAAAGTGCAACTTGTATGTGAAGCATGTAGGGTGGCCAAAATAATAGAAAGGCGGCTATACTGGCTGTCATATTTAGTTGAATTCCAATTAGTAGTGTGTTTCAGCTTTAAATGAGGTCTGACAATAAGCATCATCAGAGGCAATTAATAGAGACCCAAAGAGGCCAAACAGGCAGTGGCTGAACAAAAACTGAAAAATTATTTATGTAGCAAGAATGTTTAGAATAATAGTCTGGAAAATCATGACAACATATGACAAATGCCAACAAAACATAAAACATTTTTGTCATTTATAAATGTATAAAGTAATTACATAATAAGTAAACAATATTTTCAGTATTTCTCTTTTATTTTGACTGAAAAAAAGTTTATGTTGTTAAATTGGCATTACACTGCAAAAGACATGCAGTTTTTCATGGTCAGCTGACATTAAAAGCTCTATTATATATATTTAAATTTAAAATGTTGCCAGTTTTTTTTATTACTTAATCTTAAAAGTAATTAAATACACATCCATCAGCAAAGAGGTACATCTGTACATCTTCATGTTAATTCCTTCAGTGTGTGTGTGTGTGTGTGGGGGGGGGGGGGTTAAATTTATGATGGGGGAACTTCAGCCTGCTTCAAAATACCTGCTACTGTAGCAGTAAATGGTAAAGTTTTTTTGTTTTTTTGCCGAGGTAAGGCTTATGACAATTTACCACCCTTGGCTGGAGAAGCGAGGTGTGTGTTCTATCATAATAAGGAACGGTAGCTACAGTGGAATACATTTAGTCAGCCAATTATGTCTTACATTTGAGCTGCTATGTCAACAGCATGGGAAGAGCTTCACATTCACACCCCACGACAACTGTAATCTTGCAACGGCATCATTTTATAGCCTTTTGGGTTTTTTTTCTGGCAGGACTTTTCTCTGTGTATTAGGGAGCATGTTAATAGAATATAAAACATCACAGCAGTGTGGTTGGGGGTAATGGAAACAGATGTGAGGGGTCAGCGGTGGGCGTCGAGCGAACAGCTGCGAGGTTGGTGGTAAAAGATGCGTTTGCGCCGGGGAGAGAAAAAGCACAATGTTAGTGTATTTTTAAGCCTTACTTGCCCCGGAGGCGGAATCACCAGGGGGATCAGGGGGTTCACACACACACACACACACACACACACACACACATATTTCCCTCCTTTCCACCTGGCATTAACATGTGAAATGGGTGATTGGATGTTTGGATATGAGTAAAAATGATGCACTCAAGATCCGATCAGCCAAATCATAGGTGCTCAGAGATACATTTCGCTTAAGTGCTAATACAATGCGTCTCCAATCCACATATACAGAAATACAATGCGTCTCCAATCCACATATACAGAAATACAACAAATCAAACAGGCAGCAGGCAGCTCAGATAGTGACATACCGGTCAAAAATGGATCGTCGGGATACTTGTGCATGAGGAACAAGCAAGACGAGGTGTTTACTGTCTGTTTTAAAGGACGTAAAGGACACAATCTGCATTTAAGCGGGGGGAAAGAGAAATCCAATTTCAGTGTGTATACCGGAGATGCATTTTAATGTCAGCCGTAAATGTACTCCAGCTAAATCATATCTCGCAGCAAACTGTGTATGAGATGAATGTTAAAGGGGCAGTAGGGAAGATTTTTACTACAGAGATTTGAAAAGTTCTATCAATGTTGTTGCAATTCCCACTGGCCAGTGTCTAATTGTCTACACGTCTGTCCTCCTGTCTCTCTCTCTCTCTCTCTCTCTCTCTCTCTGTCATTCTCTCCGTCTCTCCGGCCTCCGTCCATGTTATTCCCTACCCACAGTCCTCTGCAGCGGGGAGCCACAGGCGGTCGGCCTCTCTCTGTGTGAGTCTGATCCCCACCGCCTGTGAAGTCAAATGTTGACAGAGAATCACGAACCACATCAGAATACTAAGGAGGCCGGAGAGTGGCTTTATGAGGGAGAGAGAGAGAGAGAGAGAGGCATGACTGTGCGCGTGTCCTTCTATTCACACACTGTAAAAAATAAGATTGGCAAGGGATTTTATGTTTCTATCAAGACTTATTATACACCTTCAGGGAATTTTTAGTCAAAATATCTTACTGCATTTTCCTTTGAATTTATAGATTCATGTCAATATGACTTCTTTCAGGAAATAATCATAAAACAAGCAATTAAATATTAAAAAAAACAAAAACAATTTGTCTTGTTTCAAGCCAATGTGTTGAAACAAGTCACATCTTGAAAATAAGTTGACTAAAACTCTCCTGAAATAAGGTCGATAAGCCTCGATGCCAAATAAAATCCATCGTCAAGCTTGTCATTTTTTGCAGCGTGTGCCTGTTATCCTTCTGTGTCCTGCAGTGTGTGCATGTGTGTGTGTGTGTGTGTGTGTGTGTGTGTGTGTGTGTGTGTGTGCTGGTGTGAAGAAAGAGAAGAAGAGCGAGGAGGCGATATAGATAGAGATGAAAGGCCAGTGTTGACTATAGCGGCTGGCTGCTTTCTGAAGGGTGCATCTCATCAGCTCCCCGCAACACCCGAGTCAAAATAATGAATACGCGGCCGCACAGGTAGGATGCGCTTGATTTAGCTCGTCAAGCCCATTGAAACCTTTGGAATGGAATCATGCAGCATGGGTTTCTGTCTCGGGCGGGCTTAATGAAGCGCACCTCGAGTGAAGACATGCAATATTTGCGCTCAAAGATTCTGGATTATGTCGATGGCATTTTTCAGCGGTTTCGGTTGTGTTGCGATGGTTTCCCTTTCCAGTCTGCAGCACATTCACATTACCGAACCGCCAGTAAATGCATCATGGCTAACAATGCGCTTTTGATAAACGACACTGGACACATTTCTGTACAAATGTCCTTCCATTTGTAAGTCTGATCATGTTGAACAGCTAATTTTACACACTCTATCATGTGCCATACTTAAAGGTCCCATATTCTACACTTTCCAGTGTTTTATTTTATGTCTTGAGGTCCATTCAAAGCTGTGTGTGTGGTGTCATGTACCAAAAACACTCTCAATCCATTTTTACACGTTCATTTTCCAGCATCTCTCTGAGCCTTACCAAGAACAGGCTGTTTCTGTCGCTGTGTCTTTAAGGCTCATTAATATTAACGACCATCTGTTCCGATTGGCTTTCAAGAGTGAAACGTGAGACGCCGCGGCCCGGCAGCTACAGGTAGGGAAAACTCTCCGGTAATACACAATGACAACCGCTCAACCGCTTTGAAAAAAAAACTTTGTTAGTCTATTATTTCTTACAAAATGATAATGAGCGAACCTTTGTGACGCCACAAAGTTACAGAAGTCCAAACGGCTCGTTTAGAGGCTCGCTTTTCTAATATGGATTGTGTGGATTTAGTTGGCGACCGTGCGTTTTGATACTTTCACCATGTTTAGATAGCACATCCAACTCCTTTATAATCACAGAGGCAAGGGGAATCCTGTTTTACATGATATGGGACCTTTAATAATAATGGCTACGTTCACACTGGAGGCTTTAGTGATCAATTTTGTGCACAGATCTGATTTTGTTTCTCTGACTGCCCACATTCATTTTTGAAAGCGATCCATATCTATCAGTTTGAACAGACCTCCATCCTGATGTTCACACTGCACTGAAAACATCAGATTTGGGACACTTTCAGCTGCAGTGTGAACGTAGCCATTGTGTAAATGATGTGCCAATGCTGCATATTGGCACACCCGGCAACTATGCTTCGCTTCTGGACTGTAAATCCATAGATGTGTCTGTTAATCTCTAAATCCGTCACTAGTCAATACAAGACTTGTTTCAAGCCAATAGGATCTCCTTATTGGCATGATGAAGACGCCGCATCTTCATCATCAGTATGTCTTATTCTTGTTGTTTTATCCTCTGCGCCATCTATTTGTTGTATTACCTTCAGTACTTGTACAATTTGTTGTATTCTTATCTATATCCTATTCATTTCCTATTCTATTCAACGCTGCTGCAGTTATCCAATTTCCCCACGAAGATCACTTAACTTTCACCTTATCTTATCTTAATTTCACATGGATTTTGTCGCCGCTCTTATTGTTATTAAAACACCGACCCGAAGACACTATGTCGATGTCAATCACATTTTTGGTGGGGAAAGGATGTCGCCTGTTTCCCTCCCATGCGCCTCTTTTCCGGTGACATTTTCCAAACTCCGTAGTTTGTTTACCGGCAGAAAAAAAGCGTGGGCTCGAAAATGACTGAGTCATTGCTCTGCCCTGCTGATGAAGTGAGCAGATTGGAAATGGGAAGGTTAATGAGATTTTCACAAAGTGTCCGTCTAGCGGTTTGAACTCAGATTAAATTGACACACTCTGATTAAAATTAATTGACCTGTGAAATGAGTGTGTCCCTCAACAGTTAAGGATTGATGGATATCGCAGAGGGGTTGAGAAGGGAAAAAGATAGTGAAGGAAAGGAGGGAAATAGACTTAGTTTGGATGGAAGCAAAGGAGAGATGCGGTAGGTGGCTGAGGAAGGATCATATTCCTTACTAATCACTAAATAGGAGAGGGGAACTGACATACCCATGATGCACTCTGATTCTTCTGTTTTCAGCTAAGCCTCCGGAGGGGTTTGTTCTCTGCATGGGCCATGGGTGGAGTTATCTCAAAGCTGCACTAGACAGGATCTTTATGTAAAAACACACCCGTCTTATCAGCCTAAATCACAAAGTAGGGCTGCAACAGAGAAGAACATCCCAGAATGTCATCCTTCAATATTCAGTCTATTTCTCTAGTTGTCATAACAGCCCAATGAGGGAAATGCATCATTAGAAGTTAACAGCTGACCCATATGCAAAGACTCATTTAGTCATTGTGCAATATTAGCTGTGGATTCTAAGTAGATGTGATTGGATCTTGTTCCAAAATTAGATATCCACTGTTTGAAAGTGACACTTACTCTTTCAAAATGACTGATAGTACAAGGTTATAACAAATGATGGTTCTTTTTAAAGGACACTAGGTAACTTGAGTCCTTGGTTGACAACTTCTACACACTGGATCATCTATATTTAGAGATGGAGGTTAATGATTTTTCCCCCAAATGTAGATACATAGCATTCTAGACTAGAGCTCACATTAACATTCAATCAATGGGAGGAAGAAACTGTCTTGTCTGTCGTTATTATAACAGCCATATGATTTCATCCCCGAGGTAAAACCCATTTTCATGCCCCGAATGACTTCTCTGTACAAACAGACTGTAGTTCATAGACTACAGCGTTGGGCTAATTCCCTTTCTATTCAAAGTGATGGAAAAGCTAATTGAACAACCATTAAGATTGTAATGAGAAAGCCACTTCAGGGATTTACTGAACTGTGAGAGAACTGAGCATTTATTCAATGAAGGGGAAACAGTTTGTCATAAGGCTGATCAACTGTTTATCACACAAACCTTAACTATTTCTAGTCAAAAAATATTGTCACAGTGAAGCGCCAAGGCAAGACTGAGGGCGCTACAAACCTTGTAGGGTGTCAGGAGATAAAAATCAATGTTGCTTGCATTTGGCAAAGCCATGCCTCACAAACATAACAAGGATCCTGATGGTAGTTACGACAGTCCAATGAGCGGGCATTATAGCCACAAGGCCATAACTGCTGTGTGGCTACATGGATTACATTACAAGAGGAATGTCATGCTTGGAAAGGCTTTAGCGCATGTTTCATCAAAGGGTGAACTGCTTGACTGGGTCAGGGTTTGTATGAGGCCATTTAAGTGACATTTCTGCTGTATCAACCTGTCTGTCGTTCTTTTTGACTATCTAATCTACTAAATCGGCCTTTAAATTCATTGTCTTTACTGTACAAAATGGATGGGCACCACACTCTTTCCATTACTTCCATTCCATTACTACTATAGAGCCCAGTCAGAGCCCATATTCTCATTGCACGTCTCTCTCCTTTTCGAGTGGCAGAAAAAACAAAACAGAGAAATGACTGAGCGTACTTTCAAATCTTCAGTTCTCAGTCTTGGCAACAATAGCTGTGACTAGATTGTATCACATGTATAATCCTATAATCACTGATACATGTGATTGTGTTTGGATAATGTCAGCTTGTTAGCTAAATAGCCATAGTAACCATAGTCCGCTAACCATCATTGTCTTGTCGTTAACACATCTGCTAACGTATCTAGTAGAAGCTAACTTTAGTAGTGGCTAGTATGTTAACATTAACATCAGTGTCTTTGCTAATTGAGCCTGCTGGCTAGTTAGCTAGCTAACAGTTTGTTCAGGTTAACTGAGCTGACTCTTCTCAAGCTACAACTCAGAGTGTTTTGGAGTAGAGACTAGAGCTAAAGACAAGACAGTTTACTGTCACAGTAACTACATTTGGAAACAAATCCACCTTATCACACTATTCACTTTTACTGAGAACGTTACTGAATGGATACAACCAGACCACAACAAGCTTTTTCAGGTAGGCTATCTCTCTTTTTCTTGCCCAGTTGTTATATATTTAGACTTTATTTGCACACAGCCAATTCTGCAATGGACCTCCATCAATCTCACTTTATACAGCGTGTCTCTGTCTCTCTGTCTGTCTGCCTGTTGAGTCTTTCTCTCCCCCCTCCTGATCAAACTAAACCTTGTTACATTCCTTTCCAATTCATTCATGCAGTTGTTGGCCCAAACACACCTCCACCACAGGGACAGGAGTCAGCAACAATATAATAATTATTCCATTATCCACCACTGTGCCACCATTACCCGCCATGCAACTTGTTAATATGCAGATCACTTTTTTCCTCTTGCTTGGTGGTGACACTGCATAAAGGGAAACGTAGCATGAAAATACAATTACTATGCAAATAAGTCATGAAAATGACACTACTGTTAGGAACCTGCAGCCTCAGTCTAGCAGTACTGTCCAATCTTTTGTTGTCCATTCAGCAGCCATATCGGAATGATACAGCAATTAAATGTTTTAAACTTACATTTCTCTTATTGCTTGATACAGTACATTTAATGGTTAGGTTTAAATATATTTTTAAGAATAAATTATTATGATTTAAAGGATGCTGAACTGATCCCAGCTGGTGGGTAAAATGGGAGGATGGGGAAAAGAGACAAGGAGAGGAACAGTAGTTGTACATGTATGTAAATGTAAATATATAATTTCCTTCTCCAATCCTTCTTCTCTCCCTCCATCTCTACTCATCCCTCCCTCTTGTCCTCTCTCCCTCCTTCCCCTTCTTTCCTTGTTCTCCCTCCTTTGCTATGCATCCCTCCCTCCCTCCTTCTCTTCTTCCCTCCCTCCTTCCTACTTGTCTCTCTCTCCATCTCTATCACACCTCCCTCCCTCCTTTCCTTCCTCTCTCCTGTTTTTTTTTCTCCCTCGTTGCCCTTTCCCTTCCTACCTCTCTCCCCGTCTCCTCCCTCCCTGTCTCTCCTTTCCTTCCCACCTCTGTCCCTCCACCTCTATCCATCCCTCCCTCCTTCTCTCGCCCTTCATTCCCTCTCCTTCCCTCCCTCCCTCTCTCTCCTTTCCTTCCCACCTCTGTCCCTCCACCTCTATCCATCCCTCCTTCTCTCCCCCTTCATTCCTTCTCCTTCCCCAGCTCTCTTCCTCTCTCCCTCCTTCCCCTTCCTTCCTACCTTTCTCCACCAGCCCCCCCTGACTGATGGTGTATTGAGGCGAGGCAGACGGACGGCGGGTGAGGGATTGCCCCTGCCAGCCTCTGACACCGGGCCCCATTCAGGCCGGGGAAATGATCGATGTTAAATCTAATTTTAAACACCCCCAGTTTAACTCCGGCAGACAGACGGAGAGAGGAGGCCGGCGTCTGGCAACACAGCTGGGGGAACCCGATAAGACCTACGGTTCAAGTCTACCTGTGTGTGTGCGTGTGTGTGTGTGTGGTTTGCCTGTGTGTGTGTTGAAACAGCACCGAGGTGAGCAGCGATCTGTCCCGTACTTTAAGGGGAGTTGGAGGGCGCTACTTTTTCGAGACAGGAGAGAGGATTTGCGTACGCGTGATGCTAAAATCCACTTAGGTGGCCCAATCACACATCAGAGGTGTCAATAACTGCAACTCGACGCTTGGAGTGTTCCATTGACGTGATTTTACGTTTTTGGGGAAGGACAAGTGGTTTGGAGAAATGGCCTGAATCCTCTGAAAGTTGCTTGAAAGCTGTGCAGCAGCTAAATCGCAATGACCTATTTTTCAGGTGCACGTTAAAAAAAATGCCTGAAAAACAAGCTGTACTGTACTCGTCCTGTGTCTTGGTCTTATTACAATTTTATTATTTTATTTGAATTTGTTTTATTTGTTTTTGATCTCTATTTGTGTCATTTGTCATCATGTGTCATTTCATATTGTCACGTTTCAAGAAAATTGTTAAAACAAATGAAACTGCATTGGAAATAAGGGAAATGATCTCAACCCATTGGCAGATTATTTTCAGATTTGAGGACTCAATACTAGACTAAACAACTCGTTAAAGGAATAGTTCATCCAAAAATGAAAATTCATTATCTACTCACTCTCAGTTGAAACACAGGTGAAGTTTGTTAGTCCGTATAACACACAGGGAGGTTGCCAGCACAAGTCCGTAGCAGCCTTCTCTAAAACAACATAAGACAATGGTGGCCAAACGATTGCAGTGGAAAAGTCCTATTTACACCATTATTGTTACTAGTGTTATGTGGATAAATAACACACCTGTGTTTAAACTGGCATGAGGGTGAGTGGATAATGACAGAATTTTCATTTTTGGGTGAACTATTCCTTTAAGATGGACATTTTTGCAGTGTGCAAAGCATTTATGACAAATCGTCTTACAATTCCTGTCCCATAGCACAAACAGACCATAATATATCTGTGTTGGGTTGATAGTGTTGTTGATCAATACCAATGACTCAGCGATTACTTGGCCAGGTGCTGAGATTACTGCCTTTCAAAGTCACTTTCACACTCTGTTTTGGAAGAAAGACTCGCCCCCATTGGAGTTTCAACACACTCGCAAACCCCCTTTCGTCTCTATAGTGAAAATGTGACTTCATCTATCACAGGCCACCGTAACATAAGGGGACAGGAAGGGTAGAGGTGTGTGTGTGTGTGTGTGTGGGTGTGTGTGTGCCAGTAGGAGATCAGTTCTGTCAATATTGTTGCAATTCCTATTGGTCACCAATAGAGGTCAATAAAGCTCATAGATTACTCAATGGCCCTTTGAAAGTACTTTCCCAATGAATTTGACTTGGACGAATGTGGCAGGCAGGGGCGGCTCGCCTTGCATGGTGCTTGCCCGTTGAGTGGTTTGTCAAGGGTTTGCAGGCAAGTCTCTCTGCAGGGCTTACGGTCTCCTGGGCATTGCAGGCGTGTTCAACCATCAGCAGAGAGGCTGGAGAGAGTTGTGGCTGCGGATTGTGTGGAGTGATCTGTGGAGTATAAATGCTGCTAGGACACGAGCCAGGGCCTGGACACAGCCTGGTGGCCTGGGAGAGACCCAAAGTCCCCAGTGACCCCAGGTTGCAAATACAGAGGGGGGTTGTGCTTACTACCCAGTTTACTGCCAAATACACTTGGATGGCAGGTTGGTTAGTAGGGTTTTTGAAGGCTGATAGCTGATATATTTGCATTGAAGCTGCCAATTCAACCATTCAATATATTTGAATTTGACTATTTTCGTGCTAAATCATTCTAACAAATTACAAGTATTTCTAGTATAGCAGTGTTTCCCCCAGAATTTTATTCTTGTCAGGGTGGAAAAGCCTCTGAAACAGCATTTAGACCATCATGGGACACATTAAAACTCTCCATTGAAATCCAGGATGATGATGATGATAATGATGATGATGATGATGATGATGATGACAATCATAATAACATATTCATGCATACTTGTGTGGAATCCAATAAGTGTCTCATTAGAATCGTTGTTGACTGAAAGTACTGAGAGTGAGTTTCCAGCACATTTAGTCTGGTTCAAGAAAATTCTGGAAACAAATGAAACTGCAGTGGAGACAACTGAAATGAAATCACCCATTTGGCAAATATTTTTCAACTTGTTTTAAGGAAAACAAGATGTTGAGCCTCCTTTCATGGACTCTACGCTCAGGAATACGACTCACCACATGATGGAGGTGGACCATGTAAAAGTTCAATTTAGATAAAACATTAAAAAGCAAACGCAAAAATCTGAGCTACGAGGTTCTCCTCCGACAACAGTGATGTGAGCTCTGGTTTTTCGGCGTATTTTTCCTTTAGGTTCGTGCAGCTCAGCCTGATGATGATTTATGGCTGGCTGGGCGAGCTGATTAAATCACTGAACAGAACGCCAGGTAGCATTACCACGGCCATCACCGCTCTATATGGCCGTCGCATGGCAACCACTGCATTTCTGTCTGCCTGTCTGTCGTTTTAACCGCCTGACTGTCTCACACGCTTTCTCACTCTTTTTTCTTGCTCTTTCTTTTCCTCTCTCTACAGTCATGCATTGACGGCCTATTGGCTGAAGAGAGAAAGAGAGAGAGAGAGAGCTCCAGTGACGCAAATGCAACTTAATTAATCTCCATGGACACCATACTAAAGACCTTGATGTTAAAAATGTACAGTTATATTGCACAATTCAACACAAGAAAGCACAGCAAAGATCTCCATACTCTAACACAATGTAACCCAGTGCAACACAAGAAGAGTCAGCCATAGAGAGACTTACATTTTTCATGTGTTCATTCATTTCAAATGAGAGAATCTGTTACTGCTGCATCACTGCGTTGCGATGAAGGTGTTGCATGCGTTGGATATTTTCTACATATGCGTTGATAATACATGCATGGACTAACACCAATGAATGAATCAATGAATCAGAATTGCAACGGAAATGTATGTTCAAGTCAAGTTTAACTTCATTATCAATTTAGAAAATTCATCTGGTCCCTGGTGCACAAACATACATACACAGTAACAATAAAACATCAGTAAAACAAAATCAACATGAAACAAACGACAGCAGTTCTAAAAATACACTTTACAGGTCTAAAGTAGTTATAGTCCAAAGTGAATAAATGGGTTGGTGGCAATAAAAATATTTGCACAGTGCAAAGCTGATGAGATGTAAAACCAAATTCAGTAGTGACTGTTGAATACATGAATGGCAACAGGAACAAGGGACTGCTTGAACCTGGTTGTTTTAATTTTGCGCTGCAGTATTCTGCCTCTCTGACTCATCATCACTCATAACCACGTCTGATCAGCTTCATCTCAGTACATTTGAGTCACGACATCCTGGCACTTAATGGACAGTTTAAAAGTGTCCATTAACTATACTGACCAGGAGAATTCAGGTGAACGCTTTTTATCCCTTATTGATTTCCTTTTCTATCCACCTCAGGCATGTGGACTGGTCAATGAATGGGAAGAGACAAGTTAAACAACACTTTCTAAGCCTTGTCAAGGTATTACGCAGTTGCACAAACTCAATGTCGGACGGGTATTCCTGATATTTTGCCCTTTCAGTGTATACCTACTGTAACTGCGCTGTCATGCCACACACCTAATATACTGGTTAAGCAGCTCCCAGCAGCCCCGGCAGCTGATGGCCTCTAAATTGTTGATCAGTTGCTTGGCACAGGCAGGGTAAATTGATTCCAGGAGAATCCTCCAGGACCGAGGCTGTCTCTACAAAGGCCAGATATACAGCCATGCATCAGAATGAGATGGAGGGAGGGAGGGAGGGAGGGAGGGAGGGGGGGTTAGAGAGGCTGGGTGGAGGGAGAGAAAGAGAGCGAGAGAGAGAGAGAGAGACTGGGAGAAAGAAGAAGAGACTGGGAGAATGTCAATGATTGTGTGTGTGTCAGGAAGAAGATATGCACAAGAGACACACAGAGTTGAGTGTGCGAGAGAGAGAGAGAGAGAGAGGGAGTGAAAGAGAGAGAACGACGGGGGAGAGAATGAGCGCAATTGCGTATGTTTTGTGTGTGTGTGTGTGTGTGTGTGTGTGTGTGTGTGTCAGAAATTGAGCATTCCTGAGAGAGAGGGAGACAGTGGAGAGAGAAATTTATAGAGAAACAATGCAACAGTAAACATGTCGTACCCCACAAATGACGCAACTCCCCTTTGGGCCAATCAGTAGCAAATATGTCACCTAGGTTTGACCTGTAATTGTAGCGCCCCCCCTTAAGCCAATCAGTGTCATTTTGAAAATCCCAGAATGCAGCAGTGAGATGCATCATTTCCCCAAGTTTCATCACAATCTGATCAGCGGTGTTTGAGTTATCGTGTGCGGTGCCACATGGACGGATGAATAAACAAATGAACGGAGACCAATCCATAGTCCCCAAAAAGAGAGAGAGAGAGAGAAAAGAGTCCACTACTTCTGCTGCTGTTGTGCATAAACAATGAGACATCAAGGCTTTTCACTTTGCCAGGCATTTGCAGCCAAAGGCTTTTCTCTGGCGTTTCTCAGTGTTTCTTGGCTCTTCACTGCTGCCACGAACATTTTAGCTGGCGTGTCGCCGGCACAGCGCAGCGCCTCAGGGGCCAAAACTGGCACCGGCTTCAGAATCCAACGAGGAAGTCCGGGAGTGCCGGTCCCACTACTGCCCTCTACTGGCTGGCTGCAACCTGAAACTCCACCCACCTCAATATAAGTCAGTGGAACCAATGCCCATCTTCTGTTTAGAAATATAAAGTCAATAGTCACAATAGCAAATGTCATGTCTTGAAATGTCTGTCCTTATAGTGATTTTTAAAGAATTAGAGTGAATTTAAAGTGCATGTCAGTCCACGGCTATAACCATATAAAGCAATATGAGCTGTCTTTTAATAATAGATTTTATTTGCAATTGTAAGTAATGAGGCTGTAAAAGGGAAAAGAAGTCACTAAAAGCCATATTGCAGAAAAAAGACATCCGGGTCCCTTTTCCACCCTTTTACTCTAGTGGGCAAACTCGAGGTTTCTCAATACGCTTTCTGGTGTGTCTGATGTAATATCTAACAGCCGAAGTATGATTTCAAAACAAAAGAACGTAGAGAGGGGAGGACGGATGAAGATCCTGGAATTTTACTTGCCAGCCAAGGATGCATTGAACTGTGACTTGGCCAACAAGAACGAATGGGAAGACCCAAGATTCATTGCCAGAACGATGCATCACATCCAAACAGAGCTATAGTCAAGTCTAGTACAGTATAGTTTACAGTCTAATAGTACAGAGCTGGTTGAAATGGAAGTGAACAGCTGTGGGTTTTAATTGATTGTGCGACATCAGTACACAGCCCATCTCAAACTGTAAAGATGCAACCTAAGAACCCAAGAACTCTTGGTTCTTAGGTTCTTGAGTAGTTTGTTCTGTCCAACACAAATTGGGTTGAACGTTCTCCACATGGACACAAGTATAATTCTTGGATTTGAGATTCCCCTTCTGGCTCCAAAAGTACAGCAAGAAATACCACTTCCTGGGCTTCAAACGGACCAGTAGAACGTCAACGGGTAACGTCATCGTCTATGACGGCGTCTCGGCTTCCCCAAAGACCAATAGGACGACGTCTTTTCTTCTTTGTGGTGATCACTCTCAAATGGAGAAATATTACCCCTGCCTCAATGTGGTAATGCCCTGCCTTAGGCGTTATTCACCGCACTGTCACTGGGGTGAGAGACCATAAGACAGACAGTGAAAGCAAGAGGGAGAGAGAGAGAGAGAGAGAGAAGGGGAAAAGCAAAGGTGTGTGGGAATTTGTGACAGAGATAGATAGGTAGGTACATAGATAGATAGATAGATAGATAGATAGATAGATAGAAATCTAAGAGAAAGAGCTGGATGCATCTCAACCCTAACCCCCTCCTGCTTCAGATAAACCCCTCAGAAAAACCAATCAGGACCAAACACAGCAATTAAAACCCGCTGAGGAGGGGGAATTCACTCATTACCTCGTAAAGTTTTGGAACGAAACAGAAACCAAATTCATCAAGCAAAAGTTTTGAATGTTATTTCTGCCCCGCCAGTGTAATTTATCACGTTTAGGGAAGCTGTCACCGGCTAAGTGGATTCCCAGTAATTGTTGCTGGCCCACTTCTAACCAGAACCGACTAAACCAACTCATCAGGGAGAGACTTGTGAAATGGAGGGTAGCGATCTCTTTATCGCTGGGCAGAGAATTGAAGGTGGCAATCTCTCTTTCTCTTAACTTGTCTGTCTTTCCTCTGCAGGGTTTTTTTTTATTCCCCGGCTCCCTCACCCTGTTTTCGAAATGCTCAAAGAAGTCATTAGATGCAGAGGATTCTCGCTAAATGTATCATTCCCAAATGAAGTGCGATAGCCACAACGCTGTCAGCTGCTTTCCATATTTCAGCATTTCCTCTTGGTGCTGCTTTTGATGCATACTCTGCGTATTTTAGTTCTTTAATTTGAGTTAATGAGAAAATCCTCTGAGTGGCGTCTTCGTCGTTTCACTTTTGAAAGAAGTGCCGTTCTGTGGATTTTAGCGGCGGAAACTTGATTTCTAAGGTTCCTCTGAAGTCTCGCGGCTCAGAGTTTGTTGTCAGAGTTCGCACAGATTCGGGGTGTTTGCATTACTTTGAGGAAAATTATTAATCCAAAGCACACAGTCTTTAAAACAGCAAGCGGAGAGGCAACGGCAATGCTGGATTGCCCTGACCAAACCCTGCATAAGCAGTTTTAGGGAGAACTAGGGCTTCATTTACTCCAGTTGCTATCAACAGGCTCTTATATCAAGTAGCAGTAGTATAGACCATGGGCAGCTGATGATTGATGTATTGATCCTCCACTCCTTCAAACCAGTCAAAAGAACATTCTGTCAGTCTCATTCTGACAATGACTTTTTGTTTATAGTGGGAGCTATTTTAACCACCTATTGTGGTGAACCTGTAGAATACACTGCAATAGTCTAGTATTTTGTGTTAAAAACTTGAAAAACTGCCAGTGCAGTGAGATAAGTCCACTTGTTTTCAGTGCAGTTTCACCTTTTCCAAGAGGTTTCTTGAATCAAGTCACAATATCTCAAAATAAGGCGGACCACTCCACTATGAGCAAGATAATACCACGCAATTTAAGAAAGTTCTTGAAACAAGTTCATTTGCATCGGAAACAAGTTGAGTCATCTCACCCCATGAGCAGATTTTGTTTCACTTGTTTGGAGAAAATAAGATTTAAAGACTCAATACAAGACTTGACTTGTTAAGTAGGATCTTTCTTGCAGTGTATAGGCTTTTCAGCTCATCTGCTCCTGCCTCAATCCATCTTTTCCACATTACTAAGGAAGAAACAGCCGACTCTCTGACCCAAAGAAGCTTGGGACTTTCTCTGATAGCATCACGGGCGTTGTTGTGATTGGAGCATTTTCTTTCGGATTCGCCTTGTCATTTAGTGATTCGATCCCCCGGTGTCTGCTGTATGTAGTGGTTACCGTAGCAACCGCACAGCTGATGTCGAGAGAGAGAGAAAATGTCAGCAGGTCGAAGGTTACCGCTGATTCAATTTGTAAAAGTTAATGTAGACATCAATATTTTCATTCGCCATGTTGTTGTACATCAGGTAAAATCCAGGGGCTTAGCAACTTAATACTGCTGACCCTTGTTTGAGTGACATATCTGGCAACCAATAAAACTTGATGCTCAAACGCTGAGTGCATTCTGATTGGAGGACATTGTTCAGCTCCGTCTCAGGTTTCTAGACCAGTCACCTTCGAGATACAGCTGGATGGAAGATCTGGCCCCCACCACTGTAACATGAAAGACAACACAGGTCTCCATCCCATCTGTTCCCTGAGACTGACATTATTGTATTTACATGGAGAATAAATGAGGGAATGAATGACTGGATGGATGGATGAATGAATGTATGTAATGTCCTGGATGGGTAAAGGTCTGCATGTTATTATGCTGTGCATGTCTCAGGATCTGTGAGCAGTAGAGGATTGCATTATATTTTCCCCTTCGCAATGTTTTTATGCCGAGTAGAGGTGACAGCGAATGACCTCAAAATCAACATTCAGAATGCTAAGAGAGAGAAAGAGAGGAGAGACAGAGACACAGAGAGAGAGAGAGAGAGAGAGAAATTTTGTTGTTTTGGAGCTCGGTGTGACTGAGGGCTCTCTGTCTCTGTGAACTGGGAAAACTGCAAAGCCTGTCCAGGGGCTGGAATTACTGTCACATCTGTCTCTCTCTCTTTCTCTCTCTCTCTCTCTGACACACACACATACACCTCAGCCCCCAGACCAGGTCATTTCATGCCAGGGGTCCATGACGACTTCTCAGAGCCAACTGATTTTCAAGAGAGATAGATGAACCCAAGGCTTATCAGTAAAACAGATGTCCCATAGAGAACTATGGGCAATTACACCAGGCCCACAACTCCCATCATTCCTATCACCCCCACCCCCAGAGAGAGAGAGAGAGAGAGAGAGAGCGAGAGATGGTCTGGCCTGTGCTGATTTGGACTGAAATCGATCTGACTTACCAATGCGCCATTCATTGGCTATCCATAATGTGTTTTTGTTGGTTTAGAAGTGAGACTATCCACTGTGGAAATGCACCATGTCCTGCATCTATCATGTATTAGTGCCGCAGCAGCTACTACATCCTATTCTTTCTCAGATGCTGTAACATCGAACTGTGTACAAGAAAAAACTGTCGCTACCTCCAAGGTGCACGAACTAGAAGAAGGAAGAAAGGGAGAACAAATTCACAGACTTTGGATCTAAAAACATGCCTTTTATTGGGTTACTTTAACATGTGACCTCTCATCATATTGGTCTATTGGCACCTTCACGTCACATCAAGAGAAGTGGAAGAATGGGATGACATCTCGTTACTACAACTTGGAAGCGTTTACGTGTTTAACTCAGTGGAACGGCCACATCCAAGATGGCGTTACTAGAGTTGATTGTAATAGTGTGAGTATAACTGATAATTAGATTTGTTTTATCTTGGATTGCCGATATGGGTGGATTCACTGCCATGTTTGCCGTCTGTGTTGACACACTTCTACAATTTGTGACGGCAAGTGGGAGAAATCAGAGCCTAGGCTGAATAGAGGGCAAAATCTGAATTGTCCAAACAGTGCCTTTCTCCATCAGAGCAGCCATGCAGCAGTAGCAGGACTTCCAAATACCTTCGCATAGGGGTGAAATAGGGTGAGTGGCAAGGGGGTGTAGCCTACAGCAGGGGTTCCCAAACTTTTTCATATGAAAGATTGTTAAAACATATGCAAAGAATTATTTGCATGTACAATTTGACCCAGCTCCGCTCCCATTCATCTGCACTGAAACAAATCTTCCATCTTTTCCGTCATTTAATCCAGTATTGAGTTTAAAATCTGTCCATGGGATGAGACAATTTCACTTGTTTCCAATGCAAAAATTTCAAAAGATATTTTCATATTACAGTAATGGACTGGTCACTTCATTCTAGATATTGTTACTTGAATTCCTGAAACAGGTGAAACTGCATTGAAAACAAGTGAAATTATCTCACCCAATTGGCATATTTTTCCACTTGCTTTAAGAAAAATAAGATTTTAAGCTGACTTGTTAAGATTTATTTTTTGCAGAGAAGTTAATTACTGTAACAATAGCCACAAAGCAGGACTTTGTAGAACACACATTGTTACCAAACTCCATATATGAATGGCTTAGAAAAGACCAGACATTCCCCAACTATTGCTGCAAATGCAGCCTTACTTGTCAGTCGCTCTGGACACAGTATTTATTAGCTGCTGTTGTGTTTAGTAAAGAGAGCAAATGGACTTATAGCCCAAGTGAGGAAAGGCGATAAGCCTGACAGTTGTTTGAAGTACTGAAATTAAGCCGATTTATAGAATATTCTATAATACACAGCAAACATTTTGATGTTAAACTGATGTTGGGGTGCCCCGGTGGCTCACTGAGTAGAGCGCGTACCATAAGTCCTTCCTGCAGCAACCCGGGTTCGAATCCGGCCCGTGGTCATTTGCTGCATGTCCTCCCCTCTCTCTCTCCCATGCCTTCCTGTCTCTCTCTCACTAACTCTGTCAAATAAAGCATAAAAATGCCAAAAATAAATCTTAAAAAAAAAACTGATGTTGATACGACGGCTCCTAATTCCTAAACTTATAGGCGTGGTTATCTGAAGTTGTCCAAGGTGAAACGTTGGATGTCCCTAAACTTCCTGCTCCTGAATGCCGACAAAACAGAGATGTTGGTCATTGAACTAGCTCAACTAGCTCAACATAGGTATCTGTTTGAGAAAACTACTCAAAATTTTGATAATTGCGTGATTTCCCAGAGTCCTGCTATCAAAAATCATGGCGTTACATTTGATCCTACTCTCTCGTTGGAGTCGCACATCAAGGATCTTACTATCTTCAATCACAATATTGCTAAAATCCAACCCATTCAGAATAAGTCGAATGACGTCAGCCTTGCCCAAATATGGCTCCTGGTTCCATAGGAAGTTCTCTGTAGGGAAAATTAATGGAGTTTCACATATTTGGGCATGTGGGCGTCTTATGAGGTCTATAGGATACTACCGCTGTAAATGTGGTAAAAAACTAAGGTAGCCCATCCTGGCGGTTAGAAAAATGTATCAGAATAGGCACCTACCTGTTTCAATGTGGTACAGACTAGGGTAGCGCATCCTGCCGTGTAGGAAAATGTATCAGAAAAGGCTACTATCTGTATAAATGTGGTACAGACTAGGGTAGCGCATCCTGTCGGTGATGAAAATGATCAAAATAGGATACTGCCTCTGTAAATGGCTTGGGTAGCACATCCGTTCAGATAGGAAAAAGGTATCAAAATAGGCTACTAAGCGTGTAAATGTGGTAAAGACTAGGGTAGCCCATCCTGTTGGGTCACAAAATGTATCAGAATAGGCTACTACGTGTATAAATGTGCTAAAGACTAGGGTAACCCATCCTGTCTCTTAGGAAAAAGTATCAGAATATGCTACTATCTGTATGAATGTCAATAGGATTAGGCTAGCCTATCCATTCAGGTAGGAAAATGTATCAGAATAGGCTACTATCTGTATACATGTGGTACAGACTAGGGTAGCCCATTTTGTCTCTTAGGAAAATGTATCAGAATAGGCTACTGCCTGTATAAATGTGCTAAAGACTAGGGTAACCCATCTTGTCGGGTAAGAACATTTATCAGAATAGGCTACTACCTGTATAAATGTGTTAAAGACGTGGGTAGCCCATCCTGTCGTGTAGGAAAATGTATCAGAAATGGCTACTATGTGTATAAATGTTGTACAGACTAGGGTAGCCCATTCTGTCTCTTAAGAAAATCTATCAGAATAGGCTACTATCTGTATAAATGTCATTAAGATTAGGGTAGCGTGTAACAAAGTGGATATCTAATAAGGCTTGGGTAGAGCACCTCAGTGATTAAGGACACATAGATGGCAGACACTAAGTGGATAAGGTAAAATACTTTTAATTTGTAAAAGATAAGTCTGCTACAGAGCGAGCTGGGAGGCTTCATATAAGGAAGAACAGTCAATTTTGTTTCAGTTTACACACCAGGCGATCAATAGGTCTACAATACCCCCAATATACGAGACCAATGCCACCAGTTTGACTGTCCCCACTAGCATACAATACCGCACAGAAGTAGCCAAGCCTCGCTCGCTCTGGAACAACTTCCCTCTTCAAGTCCGGAGCCCCTTTTTAAAAAAACGCCGACTTGACTTCCCTTGATTGCTGAGCAGCCACAGATGCTCAGGTCCGCTGGGTCACGTGACTCACCGGAACATAGGAGGGAACAGAGAGACAGCCGATCAGGAATGCACTTATCAATAACAACTTATATACAACCATCCTTTCATATGGAAAGGATTCATATGGCGATGGAGATATACTGTACAACCAGGACCGGTTGGGGCTGGGCAGGGGGTGCAGGAGAATAGGAGTGCGTTGTTGGTAGGTTTTCTTCTGAGCACAGGTGGTACAGGTTGCAACAAAGGAACGAGTGTCCATCTCCATGGTAGGGCACCAGAATCTCCTTTTAAGGAATTCAAGGGTGCATCGAATGCAGGATGACCCATCAGCCGAGAAGCGTGTGAATCTCCCATTTGAATCTGGGAGCGAGCAGTACGGAGAACATAAAGATGGTTGGAGGGCCCATCCCCGGGGTTCCGGTATTGCGCCTCCCTCACCACAGAGTCGATCTCCCAGTAGACGGAGCAACAATGTGGGTCTTGGGGATGATGGGTTCAAGGGTCTGATCCTTGTCCAAACAGCTGAGATTCCACCAAAGAGCTGAAGCTCTGGATGAAGTAGTGGTAGAAATTGGCCAACCACAGAAACTGCTAGACCTGTTTGATAGACGTGGGTTGGTGCCAATTGTTAACTGTTATTTTATTTAGCTCACGGAAGTCGATGCAGGGCCTGAGGCCGCTAACCCACAAAAAACCTGCGCCTGTTGCAGAGGTGGAGGGGCAACAGAAGAATGAAGCAATTAAGTGAATGAAGCCTGCAGCGAGGGCATCCTTTATATAACCCTCCATGGCTGGAGTCTCAGGGGCTGAGAGGGAGTACAGTCTTCCCCAAGGTTGGACTGGTGCCTGGCAGGAGATGGTGCAATCATAAGGACGGTGTGGCAGAAGTGTGTTGCTCCATTTCTTATTAAAAACAGCGCTGAGGTCTCAACACTTAGGTGGAAGGTAAGTGAGGTCAGGCAGTTCATCTGGCACGACACAGTAGGGATCCGACTGGTCAATTGGCTTGAGAGAAGAGGAACTGGAAGGTCTACGAGGCAATGGGCTGGACAGTAGGGACCCCACTGCAAGACCGCAGACCAATCTATGTGGGGGTTGTCCTTAATTAACCAGGGATGGCTGAGGATGATGGGAAATTCAGGAGACTCAATCAGGTGGAAGTGGATGGATTCTTGGTGCATCTCACAGACCTGAAGATTGAAGGGTTGTGTGAGATGATGGACCTGACTAGAACCGAGCGGTCTGTCGTCAAGGGCAGTAACTTGCAGGGGATTGTCAATAGTAGCAAGAGGGACTTTCCATTTATGGACCAAGGGCAGCTGACTATGAAGTAGTCAGCTGCCCCAGAATCAACAAAGACCTGGAGACCCTGGAGAGAAAGTGTTGGTTCCGCCAAGAAAAGCGGGCAGGAAGCAGAGTGCACAATGCGGAAGGAATGGGAGAAGGATTTTGGACCCTTGGCTTTTTCCAAAAGCTCAGGACAAGATGATCTTAAGTGCTCGGATGTGCCGCACTACAAACAACAGTTCTCCCTCAACCTCCTCTCTTTCTCCTGCTGAGACAACCTGGTTCTGCCGAGTTACATGGGTTCCCCTTTAATCTCAACTGGAGGACAAGCGGAAAACTGGTGGCTGGAACACCGCTGATGCGGGAGGCTCAGGTTAACTGGTACTGGTGCCTTGGACAAATGGGATCTATGTGCTGGTGAAATTTTTTCTCCCTCTCCCGTTCCCGCTAACGGTTATCTAACAGAATGGCAAGTGAGATGAGAGAATTTAGATCTTCAGATGGCACATTAAGGAACTGTTTAACAGCGTCATGGCCGCTCACAGGATGGTCAAACACTTTTCTTATTTCTGAGGTGAAAAGATGGATGACTAAGCATAGGGAGGACTGCTGTTCCCAGCTCAAGCAAGCGCTTTACCAGTGAGCTTTACCAGTGAGCTTTACCAGTGAGCTTTACCAGTGAGCTTTACCAGTGAGTAAAGAGAAAATAATACATTATTTTGGAGCAGTCTGATGGGAACATGGATGACTGGAGCTCGAAGGCAAGGGAACACTGAGTCAAGAAACTCCGGCACTTGACAGGGTAGCTGTCATATCCAGGGCTGGTAGATTAGGCTCTCGATGGAGATGAGGATTAGCTGTGGGTGACGGAGAGCTGGGAGTGGCTCACTGGGGAGGAGCACTGCTGTCTGGGGCGGCAGAGATCTGAGTCTGACTGGCTTGCATTACCGAGGTAAGGAACTGTAGGCTCTTGGAGATGTTAGTTATTCATGCTGGTGGCGAGATGGGACCCAAACACAGAGACTCACAGGAGGCAGATGTCAAGGTAGAAGAAGACTTCTTAAATACTCAAATGGGTGCAAATAATCAACAATAAAAAACACTGTCTATGTTGCCATCTGTTGGTCGCTGGACAGCACAGCAGGAATCCTTACACCTTCATATGCTGCTGCATACATAAAGACAGATGCATACACAAATTGTTCCTATGGACTCTTAACATCCACATACCATACTGTGGAGTTACTGTGGGAATTTAAAAATTTGATTTGTGCTTGATTGAAGGGTGAAATTTGAATGGAGGTTACAATTGACTTATTAATAATGAGTTTATTATACAATTGTGATCATTAGAATGGGTGCACCCACGATATTTGAATTTTTGACTAAGGATTTTCAAAGTACAGGGCTTGAAATTAAATTAGATGCCAGGCCCCACCACAGATTTGGGTTTGGGGATTAGTTACTCTTTAAAGTAGTTTTGCTCTTTGGTACTAAGTAGACTCTACATTGTAAGTGTTACACACGGATGACTGCAGGCTTGGAACAGCCCACTAAAGGGACAGCTGACTGACATTAGATGGCCTGCTAAGCAGATCAGAAACCAAATTGACTCAACAAACAATTATACCAAGACCTGAAAACAGTGTATCACAACTCCCGGGTACCATATTTATACTATCATATGATACATAACTCTAAAAACGTATTTACATCTAAAATCTTATCGCTATCATTTTTTTCTTTTTCTTTTGCTTTTCTCCATGAAGCACTTTGTAACTTCTTGTTTTAAAAAGTGCTATGAAGTAAAACTTACTTACTGACTTTACTTACTTACTTACAATTTACAGTTAAAGGAATAGTTCACCCAAAAAAAAATTCTGTCATTATCTACTCATTCTCATGCCAGTACAAACTTGGGTGAGTGTTTTTTCTTCATACAACTTACCTGGAGTTCTCCAGGCTCGCTGCTGGAGGAGCTTCTTCCAGTGAATGGGGAGTGAATGGGGAGCTGGACGTTCTGCTTCAAAAAGGGCAACATATCAGAAACCAAATTGTATCAACAATTATAGGCTAAAGGGATGGCTGACAAAAAACACAAATGCCTGGCTAGTTTTAAATGTTTATGGGACAGACTAAAAAGCAAGTGAGTCAGGACGTCAGTGATACTCTACCAGGTGGAAGAAAGGAGAGAAAACCAAAAAAGTGTTGTGACTGTGCTATCAGGTTGAATTGCTGGGTTTGTTGGTATGTACTTGGAGTTGGTGTGGGATGCTAATACCGGGCTGCAACTCTCTAATGTGATTTTTAATTCCCTGATGTCATTAAGCTGGCATCATGTGTTGATTTGCTTTGTAGCGCTTTGTTCTTTTTCAGAGAGCTAGTTGTTCATCAGGTATTCTGAAGCCAGTTTTAACAGGAATGTTTTTCTCTCTGTTCTCTCAGTGTGTATGTGTGTGTGTGTGTGTGTGTGTGTGTGTGTACAGTTGGGCGTGCATGTGTGCATGTTATTGCTAACAAAGTTGTATCAGTTCCAGGTCTGAGCAAACTTTGTTTAGCTGCAGACTTTATTTAATTCTGCGTATCCAGAATTTGTTAAAGAGCGAGTCAGCAGTAAATCATGTTTTTAGCGCTGTAAACATGATTATATGGCTTCTGCATAGTGAATAGCATTAATCCTGCACTTCATTTCAACATTTTTCAGTCCTCCATCTGCTTCTAAGGGATGAAAATGGTTGTTGCACTGCTTTCTATGGGATGAAACTTCTGGCCACGCCTCAATCAATGATGTCAAGGCTGGCATTTTGCCTTTGGCAGCGTCAAATGGCTGAAAACTGTGTTTACACACTCTTAATACGTCATATTGGTTTATATG
This sequence comes from Centroberyx gerrardi, assembly GCF_048128805.1. Lineage (NCBI taxonomy): Eukaryota > Metazoa > Chordata > Actinopteri > Beryciformes > Berycidae > Centroberyx > Centroberyx gerrardi. The sequence goes on along the minus strand of NC_136010.1, from coordinate 26,395,979 downwards.
TGGCAAACGCTGTTTGACTTTCAACCACAGCAATATTCTAAAATGATTTTTTTACGACTTAAAAGCAGCCGCATAGTGCCATAAAATCAATAGACAGATAGGTGTAGCTAGGAAAACGATCATAATTTAAGTTTCATATAAAAGTCCCATTACACTCTATTATACTTTATATTATACATTATACTCCAGTGTAATAAAGTTATATTTCCAATCGCATATATGGCCCTTTGTAAATCACGCTGATAAAGAGACGGGGGCTGGCTTTCAGTGGGCCCAATATAGTTTGATTTACCTGCAGCCGTTTTAAAAGGGGAGCACAATATTCCCCCTAATGTGAATTGAAAAGCACTGGAGGAGAAAATCATTTCATCACTCTATCTGTGATGGTGTCAGCGGTGGGAACGAGAATTGACTAATGCGTGTGTGTGTGTGTGTAGGTGTGTGTGTGTGTGTGTGGCAGTGGTTTCGGTGGATCCACAGAGGATAAATGATTACCTCTGTTAAGATGGAGCTTTGAGCTGGAGGGACTGTGTGATGCTGTGATATTGAAGGCCCAGTGTGAATTCTATCGACCACAGAACATCACCACCCACACAGCCTGCATTCATATAGACCTGCTATGTACACACTGACTGCACAATGTAATGGGAACACCTTCTTAATATTGAGCTGTCGCTTTTGCACAATCCATTTTTAGTTGTCTTCAGGGCTTTAAAATCCTTTTTGAGCTTGTCTTCCTCTACATCTCTGCTTCCTGATTGGTGGATTTAAGGGGTGACATCAGAGAAGCGTCATAGAATCACCTGTCTTCGAGACTGAAGATGTTGGTTCCCTTTATTGATGATGACAATGCCGCTCTAGATGAACATGAATCGCTCTCCAGGAGGCGGGACATGTGAGTCAGGGATGGTGTCGTTGTCTTTGTTGTGATCACAGGCTAAGTTGCTTCTCCAGGTCTTCTTCTGTGGTGGCATAGGCTAGTGTTTCTCAACCTGGTGGTCGGGACCCCCCAAAGGTGCCGCGAGATAATTTGGGGGGTTGCAAGATTATTATTTGGATAAGGAAAAATACATATGTACACTATACAAATTTATTATGTCCTTTTTTTCAGATTCTTCTCTCATTTTTGCTTTTTTCTTGTGAAATGCTGAATAGTTTTCAGCCTCAATGCCTCCACTCATAATCAAATGGAACAACCTTGAAATGGAAAATCATTCTTTGGTTGAACTGTTCACTACTAATATTTTTGATACTTTAAGTTTGTAGGGCAGCAGAAGACGTGTTACTGTCTACACATCTACACAGGCGAGTTTGGGGCAAATTGTGGAATGTCAAGTTTCACTCTTGTTTGTCACACCGGGAGACTCTGTGGATTGAGGTCAATGCTGCTGGTCTGCTGTCTGTACATTGCCAAATGACAGACATGACATGATGCGACATCAGGCGCATTAGAGATTGATTTAGATCCATTTCTATACAGACCAACTTTTGATTTTGTGCCTCTGTATGGGAAACACTGCATCTCACAGTAAAAAACGCCCTCTAGAGGCCATCTGACGAAGCACAGCATCTCACAAAGCGACAGATGACAAATTGCAAGACTCAATACTTCACTAAAAGTCTTGTTAATATGGAGAACTATGCAAACTGCAGCATTCATTGATGATTGTAGGTGGTTGTTCTCATAAAGTGGAGTCTGTAGTGTATTGAAAGCACCGTCCAGGCCTTCTCAGGTACATCTCAGCTAGTTTTACACAAAGAGGCATACAAAAAAATATCTGCAAATGTTTGATATGGACAGAGGAATGAATGCTTTCCTTATAGTCCATATCTTTACCCTGCACTCTCATCTCCTCAGTAAAGTGCCTCGGGGGACGATCATTTCAAAAGGGCCTTGACCAAACAAGATCTCCATGTATCTCTCTACTGATGTTACTATAGCAACCAAGTCCTCTGCAGTGTGTGTGTGTGTGTGTGTGTGTGTGTGTGTGTGTGTGTGTGTACGCGTATGTCTGTGTCTATATATCTGTGTACATCGCTGTATGTATGCCTGGGTGTATGTGTGTGATAGTGTGCGTGTGTGTGTGTGTGATTGTTAAGTGCCGAAGCCTGGAACTTCTCTTAGAGCTCCTGTCCTGTGAATGGAGACCTCACAGTGAGTCATCACAGCAGAGAAAAGTTACCGTTCTCCGCTCCTGGTGCTATTATTAGAGTGAGATCAGTGGGTGATTTATGTGTGTGTGTGTGTGTAAGTAGTGTGTGTGTGAAGCCTCTGTAGTACAGATTCCATCTAGCCATTGTCCAAAATCACAGATTTTATTGCATACACTAACGTATTGTTGCTGCTGAATCCCTACACTTTGAGGAAAGAGTGTGTGTGTGTGTGTGTTTCAGAGAATCCCACTATAAAGAGTTTTAAGAAAGAGAGACAGGTATGAGGTTTTGCAGTCAGAGTGGAGGACAGGCATGCAGGGTTAGATAATGGAGCGCCACCATAAGCACTTAAGAGACATAAACCCACACAGAGAGACTATATTACAGACCAGATCCTGGTTTCCCCTAGTTTGTACTGCAGGTGCAATGTTAGCAGTATTTTTGCCACAATGTTGCTTTTGAACAGCACGTATATTGCCTTTTTTCCTAACATGACTTTATCACACAGTGAATTATGGCATTTAATGGGGACTATTTTTACTTTTTCCATTACTGTGCAGTGTTACTTACTTCTGGTGGCGGTGAAGAGGCAAAACGAAACTCAAGGCAGAGTGGGAGACAAATACGCACAATGATCTCTTCACATTCGATTCTGGCAGAATGGAATGACTTTTAGTTTTTGGCTTTGGCTTTTAGGAAAAAATACATTTATTTTATGTTATTTAAAATGATGTATGTCTCTGAGCTGTTTTCAATGTATTTTTTAAAACAATGGGAGCCCATACATGACTTCTGGGAGATAAGGCAAACTAAAGGTAGAACAGACATTGATGGGCTTAGACTTTTCATGGGCAATAATGGCGATGGGGAAAAAACTACAATTACACTGGTATTATCCTTTATACATACACCTATTTAACAATAAATGCCCAGAAAATACTTTTTATTTCTGGTATTTTTACATCAAAATCCCATTACTTTTACTTCCTGGAAAATAGTGTATTTTTAGTGGTTACTTCATGGTGTAACAGTAGGCGTACATAAAAAATAATAATACCATTCCATTCCATACTGGGCATGTCTGTTTCCTTTTCCTAGAACAGCTTTCCTTTTCCTACCTCTCCTCTATTTTGCACTTGTCAGGCTGAACTGTTGCTCATGAAACAAAACAAGGAAGCATGTAAATCTGATTGGCTGTTGACGTTCAGTGACTGAAAAGTTCAGCTGTGGCGACAATTTCCCGGTTGCTCAACTCTATAGGAATTGGATGGACTTCTGCTGACTTGGTGATCGTGTTGCTCACAGTGTGATGTGTGTGTGTGTGTGTGTGTGTGTGTGTGTGTGTGTGTGTGTGTGTGTGTATACAGTCATGTGTTCTCTGCAGCCAGCCTGCCTGCCTGCCTCTGGCTGTTGGTGCATCTCCCAGCCGAAGCAGCAGTAAGGTGACTATCCATTACGGTGGAACAAGCCTCCTGTCCAGCCGTCATCTGTAGCCCGGAGTCTCCAGACGCTTATTGGACCTGTCTAGACTCGGCGCAGATAAAAATAGATAGGCGCGAGGGGGGATCTGATGGAATACACTAACAGTTTGTCACATAGGATCTTTGATCAGCTTACCATTGTGGGAATGCTTTAATCTGTGTAAAAACGCTGATAAGATTATGTAAAACTACTTTGTGCTATCCATTAATCATGTACAGTGTGCATAGCAAACTAAAGACTAGAGGTGACACTATTTTGGTTGCAAGTTTGCCTTATTATAGGAATATTCCCATACTGTATCTTCCATGAAATGCAATGATTACATCTTTTTTTTCAAGAATACTGACGCAATTTTGTCCTGTTTCCATGTCTACAAAATTGGAATATGTTCTTCAGGACTGCAATGATCACATGATTGCAATACTTTTGTATCACAGTCTATGTCGTATTGTAATGCGTGTTGTATCATAAGGTCCCTATAGCAATCCCCGGCCCCAGAAATAGCATCAGCCGTTGGCAGGTACAGTATAGCAGGCAGAGAGGCTGCTGAACAAGGCAGACAGAGGCAGGGAGAATTCTGTCAGTGCTGGAGAGAGGCACTGAGATGTTTCTTTTTTTTATTTTTTTGCTATTTTTGGGGAGGATTTTATTTTGTAAAGTAGCCAGTTTGGATACAGTGAGTGATTTGAAAAGGGGACAAAGGGGGGTGGCATCTTGCTTTTTGTCAGACAAATTGCCAAATGCATTCCCATTGCTAGCTGTGGATTTTAGGGACGCTGTGAGACTTTGGCTGCCCTGCCAACACTGGATGGACAGATGGAGAGCTGGCTGGCTGCCTGGCTGAATGAGTGGATGGATGAGTGGCATGGATGGATGGATGGATAGATAGATAGGTGGGTAATTGGATAGATGGATGGATGTTCAAGCTTTGAGAATGTATTTACTCATTTTAATTCATTTGGCGAAATAATTTTTGGATTTTTTTTTTTTGAGATACTTTTTTTTTTTGGATCATTCAATAGTCTTTTAATTTATAATAGGAGCTGATTGCTACTTATTGAATCCTCCTATTTTTACTGACAGCAAAAAAGAATTATAATTTCTTAAACTTGTTTTCTTAAAGGCCCAAGTCAAAACTGGAATATAAACTAAGCTGTGGTGCCACTGTCACCCACCAGCTTTATTCAAATTGATTTCATTGTATTTGAGACATTTTCACACACATACACACACACAGACACCCACCCACACACACACACACACACACACACGCCATCTTCTCGCACATCCATCATAATACTTCTCAGACAGGCTTTATACCTCTCGGTTTGTGTCAACAGGGGGTGAGCTGAAGTGGCAAATGATGACATTATGTAAGTACAGCTCAGCCCGCATGATGAACGACCTGCTGCAGGAACATGACGCTGCTGTCCAAAGAAAACCTCGTATCTCCAATAAAAAAAGTCAACTTTCAGGAATGAAGCACATCAAGCTCCTTCAAGTTGCATTTATGAACACAAAGTGTTTGGAATGGGTGTCCTGGGGTTTAGCATCATGAAATTTACTCTAAACATACACGACTATCTGGACTGTCAAGTACAATATTGAAATATATCATCATATAACATCGGTTTGACACTACGTACTATGATAAACACATTTGCTCTGTGTCAGCCATAAAAAAGTATGAGGAAGGAAAAACAGTAAGATATCTATGCTAAAATAGAAGCCAATAACTGACATCTTATTTTCCATATGACTTTATGATGAAGACATAGCAGCAACATGGAGAAACCCACAGATAAAACTATAAAAATAAATGCAGATGATGGTGGTGTCTACCTTTGTGCTCCATGGGAAGTTACAGGAGGACCAAATGAGATCAATCTGGCTTCAGAGGCTTTGCAGCTGCGTCACAAATCTCCCAGTAACCACAGCTGGCATCATCATGGAGGTTCAATGAAGAATTGGCTATTTGTTAATAATGTCTAATATAACAACCAGGCTGGAAAAACAGAGCTAGCTGAAAAAGCCTGTTGGTGTGGCTGCAGATCCATTCTGTAATGTTCTAAAGTGAATAGTCCGATAAGGTTTCCAAATGTAAGTTGCTGTGACACAGTAGGACTAAAGACAGTCTTGTCTTTAGCCCTAGTCTCTACTCCAAAACACAAGTTAAACTGAACAAACTGGTAGCTAGCTAACTAGCCAGCAAGCTAATTTAGCAAAGCAACCAATGATAATGTTAAAACATGCAACTAGCCACTGCTAGTAACGTTGGAGATGAGGTTATAGCCGCTGAGAAACCTTCTATTTGGCTACAGTACACCAAAGGACATGAATACCTATATGGTACATTAATGTTCCTCATGGTACAACTTGACTTGTCTATGGAAAAATAAGCAAAACTAAGCTAAATTTGTGTTTCGAGTGTAGCAGCTTAAAATGCCTAAAATGCTGCAACTGGGCAAGTTGGGAAGGCTATGCAAATGTTACACATGCTGTGTAGTTTAGGCGTTAGCTGACCAGATACTATGGATAGCTAGCTAACACGTATTATAACACGTATCAGTGATGAAATGATCAGTTCCCAGTCAAAAACAGCACAGAAATTACCCATGTTCATTCTATTCGTTGAGACGGACAAGTTGTAACTTCAGAAAGACCATCCGCTGTTGACAGCCATTGCTGCCCAAGAACTGAGGACTCCAATATGGCCGCCAGAGGGCGTGTTACGTCCAAGGAGGTTACGTCACCTGTAAGCCATACATTTCTATTGGAGAAGTTCCCCTTACTGGGAAGGTAAACATTTCATTTTCACTCACATACTAGATACATTTTGTGATGTTACCCACCTTCATCCCTCATTTAATTGCTCCCTAGCTGTTAATTTTTAAGCTTCAAAACAGAAGCAACCTTCTCAACAGCTGTAGGGCGGTGCTGGCATTATTTGAGAAATGCAAGCCATTTCTCTGTATTCATAACCTTTGTTTGACCCTATTCACAGGAATGAAATGAGGTATAATTAAAAGCACCAGAGCATTCTTGACTATCAAATGCAGAAAGCTAAAGACAAACATCAGATGCTGAACAAAGTAAATTATTCCTCAACAAAAACCAATTACTTCCCCTAAATTTACATAACTTCAGAACGAACCGTTCCCCCCCCCCCCCTGTATCTTACATTCCTTCTCCTCCTCCTTTGTTTGTAAGTGCATCAACTTTAATACTCTTTGGTATGGTGACTTTTGGCAGAAAATTAAACTTCATATTTTCTCTCTTCCTCTTTGTCTCTCTCTCTCTCTCTTTTTCCTCCCTCTTGCCGGTATCGAGATGCGTGCAGCGTGAAATTAAAGCCAATGTGTTTCTGACTCCAAAATAAATGTGCCCCTCTGATGAGGTTGGAGCCGGTCCAAGGCTCTGCCATGAAAACACTTTCTACACTTATTTCCCTTCATGGTGGAATTATCCCCTGCTTATTATTGCTCGGCACACATGACTCCTTTCCCGCGGGAATGTGTCTGCCATGCCTAAAAGAGCTCGCTGGATTGCTTTTTTTTTTTTTTTTTTTGGGACAATTTATTTATTTTCAACTTGTTGTTCCAGTGTACAGACCATCAGTGACTTGGAGAATCCCTGTTTCTCTGAGAATTTCATGCGGGGAGAAAAACTGGTGGATTTGCCCATGCATTTTTGCATGGCTATACAGTGAATTTACTCAGTGGATAAAGGATAAAAGAATGAAAATACCAGAATTACAAGGTTTTATCACAAAAAAAAAAAAAATCTGTTTGCAGGAGCCTATCCTTAATCTTCATCTCTGATAAGCAACAAAGCGTATTCCATGTCCGGTGCCCAAACAAATAAAATTCCTGTCACTGCAACATAATTGCATGTTCATTTACAAGTTCTCCTCGTTGTTATTACCATAATTACAATAGCTAAATGAAAATATTCATTTAGCGCCAGCTGCGATGATACCTACTCACGCACAGCGGCGATGAGCAGCATGCAATTTCAGTGTGCCATGTAATAAACTGTGATTTGAAAGGTTGGGACTCCATTTCCGGTATTAAATTTCAGGTATTGGATCTCCGGCATTGCTCCCTCTTGCAGCAGCTTTAGTCATTCATCAGCTTTGATAATGCCAACTTGCAGCGGTGATGCATCCTAGCTGAAAGATGACCACGATTGCCGATGAAATGTACGTAAAGGAAATGAAAAATACTCTGCATCTAAAAAAAAGTACACAGTGCAGCTTTCTATCTAAAGGCTTTAGTGCACAGACAGCACTAGATGGAGAGTCTTGACAAGAATTATAGCCAATAATACTTTGTTCATTATCTCATTCCTTATAGCCCCCACTGGTATCTTTATTGTCCAATTGCCAAATAATCATGCCTGAATTTTTTCCCATCTCCGCTCGCTCAAAAAATCGCCCATGCATCATCGTCCTCAGAAGCAGATTTGGAGAGCCAGCACCGTATTTAATATTTGAGTTTATTTCCCCTTTAATCTTTGATGATTATAACTCACGCAGCAGCGCTCCAGCACTCCTGTGGTGATTATTCATTCGCTGGCCCATTTCTCTCTTGGCTGAGGTCGCTCCCAGTCCAGTCATATTAATCAACCGCTGCTCTAATTGACTGATTAAGACCTAACGTGTCTCCAGGAGCCAAAATGGCTGACTGACTCATTAAACGATGACACATATTCTGGTAACAAAATGGCTGACGTGAATCCAATTTCTCCAAGTCTTAAACATGTCACGGGTTTTTTTTTCTTCAAACTAGAAGGGATGCTGGCCCAGATGAGGAGATACTGGCCTTCTTCTGTAGGACTTGAACGTCTTCCTGTTTGCAAATCATAACAAAATGAAACATATTGCATTTTAACCACATGACAGAAGGCGTATCAGCAGAGATGGAAGTTTAACGGGTTTGGGTATTAGCCTGGCAGTTATTTGGCTGCCACTGTCCCTCTGCTGAACCCAGAATTCTCATTACGGCAAATGGAAGAGACCGGGGGCTTTGAGACTTCTGCCTACCCAACTACCTCATAGGTCTAAAATAGCAATACCTCATAAGCACACTGAAACTGCTGTTTATTTGAATTCACGTCTGCTAGGCTACAGAGTCGTATTCTGATTCTCAGACTTATCTCTAAATTCTTCTAGGTGGGTTAGCAGCTCTTTAAAGGGGAATGCCACCCATTTTAAGAATTCACATATACTATTCCTGTGTCCCAGGACAGTTCAGTCAATGTTTGTGAACATGCACCACTCTTTCCCAAAGCTAGAAACTGGAGCGCTAACCCTTGAATTTGTGATGTCACTGGGATGTAAAATCTGGCACTGCTCCATAGACAATGAATGGGGCGCTGACTTTGTTGACCCATAAGATTTTTGAGTTTTTTCACCCAAATGAGGTTTAAATTCTGGTTCATGCCTATTAGCAATGCTGGAATATGAACTTCATTTTTGTGTGACAACTCAACCTAGCATCTTATGGCTGCACAGGGTTAGGGTCAGTTCCCCATTCATTGCCAATGGAGCAGCTCCTGATTTTACATCCCAGTGACATCATAAATTCAAGGGTTTTCTCTCTGATTTCTAGCTTTAGGAAAGAGTGGTGCAAGTTCACAAGCATTGACTGAACTGTCTTGGGGTGCAGAAATAACGTACGTGAATTGTTAAAATGGGAGGCATTCCCCTTTAAGGCAGGGTGAGGTCTGTAAAGACTGACACTCCTGAAGTTGTTGCGTCAAAAAAGAAGGAACCTCCCTCATATCACGTGTGCATTTTTATGTTAAAACATCCAGAATTTAAATGAAATATATAATATAAATACCACTACTTGTCTTGGCTCATGAAGTATCTTCTACAAGTGGGAAACAAAAGCCAAATTGTTGTCTTGCAAAATTATTTCTACAAGACAACAACATATGGACGATGGCGGGTTGCCAGTTCACTTCAGTTACTGTACAGCACCAGTGGGTGTGTATGGCAGATGGTGAACGGACAGGGACGGAGGTCTGTTAGCGTTTATGGCAAAAACCATCCTGGGAAGAGCCACAAATTCCTTACTCTGTAACAAAATGAGGGGTATGAATGAATGAACGAAAAGAAATGATTAGTTTCAGTCTCAGGATGTTGTACTGCTGTTATTTTCCGACATGCTGTAAATTCATATAGTTTCATATCTTTCTTTCATACATTTTTACTTAAAGCTGCACTAGGCAAAATGTGACGAAATGAGCTATCGCTATATGACAAAATTAGCGAGACGTTCTCATGAGCCAGGATGAGGACATTTTCCCCAGAATGAGGCTAAACTTGTCACTCGGCTTCCCGGGCTGAAAAATAAGGCCGGCAATAGCGAGAAAATATGTTATCGGTAGGCTGCCAAGCGGTTGTGCGAGAACCTGCTGGGGCCAATTCATTTATATTAGGATGCCCCCATAGGCAGCAGTGGCAAGAGATTCTCTACGGGAAAAATGCAGTGACCAGGACATCCGTCTGCACAGAGCTAATGAGGCAGCGCTGGGCTAGTGGGTACCGGTCATGTCGGAACACACACACACACACACACACACACACACACACACACACAGTCCCATTGTCTGTAATGAAACCCAAACTGATCAATGGTGAAAGACAGGACAGCCGGCCGCTATATGCCAAACAAACAGCCAGGCTGACCGGTGTGAGCTGCATCACAGAGCGGCGTTAGCCAGCGCCGCTAATGAGCGATTACAGCGCTGACCTGCGGGACAAACTCATTACCAGGTGACAATAGATGGTAGACAGTAGCTAGATTCATTATCATAATTATCAGCACCGCCTTTATTGGAACTCGCCGGGCTTGTGTTTGAGGTGTGTGTGCGTATTAGCGAAAGAGAGGGTAAGGGAGAGTGTGTGTGTGTGTGTGTGTGTGAAAGCAGGAGCACAAGACAGAGAGAGATACAAGCCGTTATAGACCATTACAATGCGGTGAAGAATTATCTCCTCGCCCGCGCGATAGCCAGGAGTGTTTTGACCGGGAGTCTCTCATATTTTACCCGCCGTAATGAGGAGGCCTGTACTTTCAAATAACATTTGGATGAGTCCATATTGCCCCGCAGAGCCTTGAATGAATCTCTTTTTTTTCTCTACCCCCCTTTCTTTCTTTTTACAATCAGCGGGCTGAAGCTCCGTAGCTCTAAATCTAGCGAATAGGCCCCTGTAACAAATCCCGCCTCGAGTTGGCCCGCGTGAGTTGGAGGATGGACGGCCACTTCAGGGCTTCGCAGCTGCTCCGTCTGTTCGGTCCAATCCATCAAGTGCCAGATCTATCAGTCCGCTCGCTCTGCGAAGACCCCGACCTCTCGTCTTGTGGCGGGAAGTTTAGAGACGTTTCGCTTTCGCTGCTGTAAGACAAGCGATAGGGAGGGGAGGGGGAGTGGCATCGGGCTCGCTAGTCCAAAATGTAATACGATACTCATTACTCGTTATTTTATTTCCAGAGTAATGATGTTACTTTACTTACAACTCAATGATCTGCTTCGCTACTCGTAATATTACTTTACACCGTTACATCCCGCCAAAATTGCATCCTCTCCTCCCTTCAAAAAATCAAGTTAACTCGGTTTCCTCTCCTGTGAACGATCAGGAAACCAACAGCGTTGATGTCCTGTTGTTCTTTTATTGGAGAGAATCAAAGTAGTGGCAATATTTCCACCCAGAGGAACTTTTCTACCATATCTCATGTAATGTATCTAAGGTATAGCTTAGTGTGGGGGGGGATGTGGAACGTTTCTGGATAATTCATCTTCAAGCTGATATTTAGAGGGGGTGACAACAAAAGTAATGACTTTTTTTTTTTATTGGTAACTATAATGTTATTCCTGAAATTGAAAAAGTGATGGAGGCTGAGAAGGAAGGAGGGAGGAAGAGATGAAGAGAAGAAAATGATGGGGGGCCAACAGGAAGGAGGGAGGAAGGGTTGAAGGAGGGAGGGAGGAGAAGAGAAGTGATACAGTCAAGAGAGGGGGGGTTGAAGAAAGGGAGGGAGGGATGAAAAGAGGGAGGAAAAGCAATGGAGACCAAGGAGGGAGGAAAACAGGACTGTCGGGAAGGAGAGAAAGTGAATGGAGACTGAGGAGGAAGGAGGGAGGGATGACGAGAGGGAGAAAAAGTGATGGAGGCCGAAGAGGAAGGAGGGAGAAACGGATGAGGAGATGAAAGTAGGGAGGAAAAGTGATGGGGACCAAGGAGGAAGGGAAGGATGAAGACAGGAGGAGACAAAACGATGGAGACTGAGCAGGAAGGAGAGTAAGGAAGGAGGGAGGGAAGAAGAAAAAGTGATGAAGCGTGAGAAGGAAGGAGGGAGGAAGGGATGAAGGGAGGGAGAGAGTAAGGAGGGTGGAAGGGATGAAGAGGGGAACGACAGCTGGGAAGGAGAAGCAATGAAGGCCAAGAAGGAAGTAGGCGGGGAGGGATGTAGAGAGAGAGGAAGGGATGAAGAGAGAAGAAGGGATGAAGAGAGGGAGGGAGGGATGAAGAGAGGGAGGGAGGGAAGGAAAAGTGATGGGGACCGAAGAGGAAGGAGGGAGGATGGGAGGAAGAAAGTGAGGAGGGAGAAAAGGAGAGCAGAAGGGATAGAGACAGAGGAGCAAGGAGAGAGGAAAAAGAGGCAGAGGAAGAAGAAAAAGCATTGGAGACCGAAGATGAAGGAGAGAGGAGGGGAGGGAAAGGTGATGGGGATTGAGGAGGAAGGAGGGAAGAATGGATGAAGAAAGGGGGAAGGAAGGAGAACCGAGGAGGACCGAGACCGAGGAGCAAGGAGCGAGGAAAAAGAGGACGACCGAGGAAGAGCGATGGAGACGAAGAGGAATACGAGAAGAGGGGATGAAGCGAGGGAGGGATGAAGAGAGAGAAGGAGGGAGGGAAGGAAGGAGGGAGGGAGGGCGAGACGGGGAGCCATTAATAATTTATGATAGCCTTGGCTTTTCAAAGCAGCCCAGCGGTCCCGCTCCCTGCTTTCCCCTGACGTTTAATTTGTCTGAAAATCAGCGAGCGTGGAGTCTGATTATCGTCTCCGTCTGCCAACGCCTCCGCCTCAATCTCCCTGACACCAGGGTGAGAACGCAAGCTGTTCGCTGCACACACACACACACACACGTGTCGGCCCCGTATCCTTTAGGTTAAAACCATCCCGCCTTCGTAAGCTGCGTTGGCGCGGGAACACGGTATCTACCCGTGAAGCACCTCCGGCCCTCTCCCAGCTGTCTGCGGAAGGGAACACGGAAATTAAAGGCCTGAACACAGAGTGGAGATGATGAGCCTGTCATATTGATGGGGAAAAGTGCAAAAAGTGCAGTAAAGTGTAAGTTCACACCTTGCTCAGTATCGTTTTACAATCTATAAGTCTGATGTCTCCAGAAGTCCAGTCTCTTACAGTAAACCAGCTTCTGTCAGTGTGGTTAGTAAGCCAAGATGGCTTCTGGGCTTGTTGGATCCAGTTTAGACAGCATTAAATAGACTGAATCTGTGCCACAATGATGAAAAAACAGATCTTTTTGCAAGTGTGTGTGTTAAAGTTTTGGTTTGTTTTTATGCAACACAGATCAAATTTTGTGAAATGAGCATGAACTCTTAAACACAGATTACGTGTTGTGGACGCAAATTATGTGAAGATTACAGTACGTTCCTCCACCATGAAAGGATTGTGTGACAATAGCAGGAATTGGACTCAACATTTTCACCTGTTTGTCACATGAAAAGGTGAGCTAAAGGCAAGTAAAACTACTTTGGTTAAGGTGAGGATTGTGAGGATTTTAAACTTTGACTGAAAGCAGAAAACTTGTCATGAATTTGGTTTTGAACCCAGGTCGTTGAAGGTAAATATCTCCACCCCTCCGCCCTGTTACTTTCCACCACACTATTTCAATTTGAAACTACTTCCTGTTTCTAGTCGTGTCTCCTCCACATAATCCTTTCCTGGTGGGGAAACGCATTTCTCTCACTTATCCTGCACAGAGCATGTGTTTGTGTGTCTTTTTATGACTGTCAAAATGTCCTCTCTGTATGTAGCCTAGTTTCTTAAACTATGGGTCAGACTAAAAATGAGAATACCTCTACATGACAAGAAAAGCTAAATGTTTTCATTTAGTCTGAGACTAAACTGATTTGTGTCCTAGGGTGGCAAAATCCAATGACCGTGGCAGGGCAGAATGAAAGCTAAAGAAAATAACTGAGTTACAGTTACTGACACATTGACGTAGAAAAACAGTATTGCATTTTATTTTCTTGGTGCTTAACAGTTCATCTGTGTGATTTGCAGAGAAAAAAAACATCAGAAATAAGACAAAGACAAGGTGGACTGGGAGTGTTTTTAGGATACTCCAATACTGCCACCTAGTGGTGTTACTGAGCTACAGTATTAAGTTTTTATTTACAGTGAACCAGCTTCTCTTTAACTTTTGTAAGCCAAGATCAGGGGTGCCAACTCACGAAACTCTAAGCAATGGCAAAGTCCCTGCATGTGATATCATTTCCAAATCCACTAAACGTCACGGGACAAAGTGGAGCAATGACTGATGACTGACAAGAAGATACTTTGTGGTCAATGTCACCACAAAGTGGAACAGTTAGGAACAGTTAAAGGGACGGCAGTCTGTGAAACCTAGTTGCAAAGGGTTCCCACACACAACACTTTTTTATATTTCTCAGTTCGGCATGAAATAAAATTTCCATTTTAAATCCTTTTCTAACGCTGTGTGTGGGAAATCTTTTCCACTTTGTATCATGACTTTACCCATTGCACCAGCGACCTTCTTTTTTTTACTTGCTCCTCTATAGTCTGTAAAATCTGCCTCACCCTACCTATTAACCCACGTAAAAGAATTTCATTAGTCTGGGTTTCAATAGAGAGTTTTAGTGTCCCATGATGGTCTTAATGCTGTTTCAGGCTTTTCCACTCTGACAAGAATAAAATACTGATTGAAGCACTGAATCCTTAAAACTTTTGGGGTATGAAAACTGTCCAATATAAAGATGCTGGATATTAGCAAAAAAGGGTCAGTTATTGGCAGCTTCGATCTAAAAATATCGGTATCTGTCGACCTTCAAAACCTCAGTCGGGGCAGTTGGGGTGGGAGGGCTCTGGTTGAGTTTCTCTCCATTCAGCATCATGCAGTCAGGACAGAGACTCTGTGGAAGCTCCTGGTGACGGCGGAGGGGCTGCTGCTGTGCGAGAGACTGGCCATCAGTAGTTTAGTCCCAGGCGAGGCGGCCATGATGGAGACCTTCTTCTCTATGCTGTGGCCTGGCTGCAGCAAGAGCGTCCTGCGAGGGACAGAAGAGAAATGTGAAATAATTTTGCAATACCCCTCTAGACACACACACACACACACACACACACACAGGTTATCACCAGGGGGGGGCATCCAACCATAAGGAAAAGACAGATTCAAACTCTTCCAAAGCCAAAGTCAAACATTCATAGAATAAGTTTGCAAAGAATTGACTGCACATTTTGTCCAGTAGACTCAAATTGAAGAGGAAGAGAAAAAGAAGCGGAAAAGAGGAGAAGAAGATGAAGTCTTTCTCCATGCCTGAGGAGAGGGCTACTAAGTATGTATGTATGTGATGAAGAAACCCGCACATAGGCCTGTACTGAAAAATTCCACTATGATAATGCGCTCCAGTGCAAAAAGGTAAGAAAAATTGACGTTATGTCCATTTTAAAAGATAAAGCATGGACTGTTATTGCCTTCTCTGCTTTGTCAGTGATTAAAAAAAAAAAGAAAAGAGCATCTCTGCTCTTGTTGTGCCTCCACTTTATGCATGCAATCCCTGCATGCTGTTGTAGTGAGGAATTTAAGCATTGTCTGTGTGACTTAACTGTTGAAAGGGAGAAAATAGAGGTGAAGACTGAAGGTGAGAGGGAGATAGGAACAAGAGAAAGACAGAGACAAAGATGGAGAGAGACAAGACAAAGAGTGGGGAAAAGATAGAGGAGATACAGTTACAAGACGACAGAAGCCATAGTTAATATGACATTAACATCTGCCATTTGGTGGAGGCGTTCATCCAAAGCTGGTTACAGCACCATGAGCGCACACTCTTTTAACATGGGCAGCCACATGGGAATTGAACCCCTAACCCTGGCTGTGCTAGTGCCTTGCTCTGCCCTCTGAACCACAAAACCATGTAGAGATGCAACAATGTTCTGTTCCAGCAGTTGTAAAAACATCAACATGCCTGACGACATTCCCAGACCACATTCCTCAGATACTTAGACCACAAAACACGTTTCATTCACTGCTCAAATGCAAAGCAGTGTCTGACAGTGTTGGAATGTGACCGGGGGACACGGTTGTCTCTCAAGTTTTTAATACCTGACTGTGGTCTTCAGCCAAATTCATTCAGAGAGGAGACAATTCACTCTTTTACACCTGGACACTATGAAACCTTGTGGTAAAAGTCATTTCCTACAAAGTAAAAGTTGTATTATTGTGAAAATGTACCCTTAACTATAAATCCTCACCTGCTATTTTATGCAAATGAGTATGGTGATGTCACACGACTGGAAATCAAACGTGTGGGTTTTTCCCCTATTAGTTTCCATGGTGCAATACAGTGATGTACAATGACATATATAGCTAAATATTTTCTTATCATAAGACAACACATAAACCCTAACCCTCTTTGTATGCATGCAACATGCTATAAGCTATGTTTGCTAATGGGATCAGTTACTAAAGGTTAATTATAGCAATCCAAATAGCCTAATGCTACTGTCTTCTCCATAGAAGAGATGAAGGCCGATCATCCAGCGAGCCAGAGAGCTGAGATCACATTCAAACAAACTGATAATTGATTAGATCTATATGTCACTGCCACAAAGGCACTGTGGGACTGGACACAATCTGGACTTGTTTGACCTTATCAGAGGACAATCAAAGGATAAATCCTGATCTGTGTCAGATTAAGCCAAACCCACATAACATTATCAACACAGTCTCAACAAGTTGGTATGACTACACTCTCACTTTCTCTTTGATTCTGTATTAGGTCTATTTTTATTAATTTTATTTCTCCTTATCATTTTGCTGTGTGATATCGTTTTTCTCCTTGTTAAGTTTTGTTGCTATATCATTTCTGTTATCCAATTCAATACTTTGTGATCTTGTTTATGATTTTATGTGTGTAAATAAAAAAAGCAAAGCAATAACAGATGTAACAGGTGGTGCAAATAGTTCCCAAAACCCATAGAAACCAACTTTAGTAACCAGTACTGTGTTTTTCTCCACCACTACCTGCTTTTTATGAACAGACTAGACTATAACACACTAAAATAGAATATTAAAATCACAGAATACAATACAATACAATGCAATACAATATACTTACTCAATGTGGAATTTGTTTCTTATCAATGCACATTTCTTATACTGCCACTATAAGCAGATCTGTAGCAGACATACCTGGTCTGGTGTTTGCCCTCTAACAAGCCAGATCCTTCCACAGTCAGCACAGCTCCACTCAGAGCCTTGGCAAAGGTGTTGGTGAAGGATACCTGGACTGTGTACTCCTTCCTCATCTGGACACTGTCCCCTCCTTGGAGCTGTGGGACAACCACAGTTAAAGGAAAACAGAGTTTTTGAGAGATTGTCCTATTGATGATGGGAACACAGACACCAAAATCATCCATGTGTCCCCAGTAGATCTTTGGCTTTGGTGCTCCATGCTAGCACTTTAGCATACACTATGTTGAGTGACAGTAGGCTCCATGCTAACATGTTAGCATACACAATGTTGAGTGATAGATATAAAAAGACAGATAGACAAACTGACATACAGGCAGGCAGTCATTCAGACTTATTGTACAACGAGGATAAAAGAAAAATTGTACATCCCACTAAAGTATAGATGCTCATCAGAAATAAAGACTTAAGTGGAAAAGTATAATCTCTGCCCACCATGTGAGTGGTGGTGATATATGTACACCATAGGAGCATTTATAAAGGGTGCAGACTCCATTTTTACAAAACTACAATTAAGATCATCAAACCAGTGTCACATTCGTTCGATTTCTGTTCAGATCAGAGCTATACCTTCATTAAATGTCTTCTGGCAGCTATTACAATGGTATATGAAATCCATTTTGGATTGGATGCACTTTCATTATAAGCTGAATGGTCTGAGACACTAGTGAAAATGCCATGCCAAATTGTTAATTCCTTATTAATGCAGTTCAAATCAATTATATTGACCTCAAGTCAAGGTGATTATGATCCAGATGTTCAGCTGGGCTGTACGGATCAACACACGGTGAAACATTTGATCAAAGGAGTGTAGCTATGTTTTCCTGACCATCCACCCAAAAGTGGATATAATTTTCTGTTCAAAAAGCGCTCAAAAAGCCCTCCAAATCTCCCCTTTTGACAAGACCTACAGTTAGGAGTTACAGTATATACCTGTTTTACTTCTCTTAGTGTGGCATTCCTGCTTTATTAGATCTGTTTCAGAGGAAAGTGCTCCACGCTCCATGCTCCTCTGATGTGAATTTTGGCCTCTCCTTTCCAATGACAAAAACTTCAAGATTGAATTTGGACTCACTTTGGCTAGGTATGGAGAGTGCCCATACCGATGCTCATGAAAGTGACGAGAAAGATGGAGAAGAGACAGAAAGGAAGACATTGCCACATAAGTCATGGACCAGATTCAAACCCGTGACTTTAAGAGCGCAGGGTATCGTGGTTTAGCCTGCTAAGCCCTCAGGAAGCTGTAGTATGTGCTGTACCTCTATGGTTATCTGTGGTGAGATGATGTTGAACTCCTCTGTAGCCAGGACTCTCTCCTTGGTCCTCACATCCTTTATCACTACTGCCACGTTCACAATGTCCTCGCCTGCCAGGACGGACTCGTATTCAGAGGGAGGGATGGCGTGGTGGAGCGTCAAAACTGCAGCAGAGAAGAGAAAGGATGAGGAAGAATTGATGTGAGAACAAGCCGAGTCAGATAGAAGTTGCAATCGACTGACGTGGGTTTCTGAAGGAGGAGCTGCTACTTGATCCTGTAGACTTCCTGCAATTGAGCTAAGCTAACCATTCCCATACCTTCAAACTGCATGCAGAGACATATATATGGCATCCATGAGTTCGTCTGACTCTGAGTAAGTAGGAAAAATAACTAAATCCCCCAAAAACCGAACTATCCCTTTAAAATCATTGGTCCCCCCCCCAAAATAACAATGGGCCTCAGCCTGGCCCCCTCATTTAAAATGGTCTAGAGCCACCACTGCTGTGGAGTGGGGAAGGAATGAGAAATCACATCATTACATAATTTACACTTTAGGCATTTAGGGTTACCAACTTCTGATGAGACGTCCCCCCCCCCTCACCTTCACCCGGCTGTATGTGCAGCTCTCTGTGCGTCTTCCAGAAGCACTCCTGTGGGCTGCTGCAGTACTGTTTGAGCTGAGCGTTGAGGTGTTCCACCAGCACCCTGCGGTGGCTCGCCCGGTTCGTGACGGTCACACACACGCAGATGTTCTCACCCGCCGACGGCACCCTCTCTATCTGTAGGGACACCTCCAAATTGGGTGCCACTCCTCCTGGAGAAGAAAGGGCTATGACAAAAATTGAAAAAGCTTCTAAAAAATCATGGCAATAAAGACATGAACGTCTCTGTTCACACAAAAAATGAGACTGAAGATGAGATTTCCTCTTACACTGCTACAAATATCTTCCTATCAGAGATGTGTATTTCAAATAGATGTCAGATAAACAGATAACGAAAAGATTGCATTTGTTTCAGGTGAAGAGGGAGAGAACAAGGGTGAGAGAGAGCGAGCGAGAGATAAAGAAAGAGAGAGAGGGGGATGAGAAGAGGAGATACAGTACTAAAATGTGGCATTTGAAAGCATTTTTAGTGCCACACCTGTATTAATGAATATGAAAGCTTACCTCTTTCACTTCTCAATGGGCTGAATGAAATGTCAGGATGTGAGGAAGCTGCCATTGCTGTTATGGAAGTGAGAGTGATTTAGTCATGAAAAAAACAATGGCATCAAATTAAATTCAAACAAATTAAATGTCAAAACGCTCAATAGAGAAGCAAAATGCTTATTTTTTCCACTGAGATAACAAAAAACTCCATTAATTACTTGCATCGGAATGTCCGCACAGTAACTTTCATCCCCAGTTCTCCTCTCTCTGTCTTTCTTTCTCTACCTCTGCCTTCCTCTCTCTCTCTGCATATTAAAATGCAAAATAACTTCCATTTTAAACTGTGTGTGTGTATATATTTATGTTTGCATGGGGAAAAGAGGGTAAAGATGCTCTCTTACATAGAGACTGAGTTTTGCACATTCTGTGTTGTGCATTGACTGCAGCTGTTGCATGGCCTTCTGAAAAAAGAAAAGAAAAAAATACATCAGACATTTGGAAAATATCTTATACAGTAGGCATTCAGATTCTTACTGCCTCTACATAACATTTTACATTTTAGACTATTTATGCCGTTATCCACATTGATTATTTTGTGAATCTTTACATAAACCTCAGTAAATCTCTCTTTCCCTGGTAAGCTTTATGGACAGAAGACTCCCTCTTACTCCTCTTATAAGCCTGCGTCAGGTTCTCTGGTCTATCTGAGCCGATGCTCTTGGTGTAGATCAGCTGTCCCACCCACTGGGTGTCCACCGTCCTCCCCACCACCAGGCCATCGCGCATGATCAGCCGGACGACGTCGGCGTCCACGGAGGCGTAGACGAACGAGGTGTCGTACGGGACGCCCAGGCAGCCTCGCTGGATGGCGACCACCGGGCAAGGGCCGCAGCAGAATATCCCTGCAGAGAGAGAGAGAGACTATGTGATAGGCAAGTGTTTTGGCTACTAGCTCGCAAGCTACAATTGAGAGAGGTCAAACTTAAATAGTCTGAGAGAGACTCTGTTTACAAATTGCTATCCCTTAAAACTTGCGTTCTCAATACTGAGATACTAGATACTGAGTCATCCGTAGCCCAACGGAGCCGACGGCCAATGACTTCCGGCAGAGCCAATGGAACAAGCATATGTGAATTGTGTACGAGGCGTCAGGTAGCATGTAAATACAAATGAATGACAGCGGCATCTTGAGGCCGGTCAGGCTTGGTACCCACCTGCACTCTTCTCCTGGGGAGTCGGGTCCACTACCTGCCAGCCGTCAAACCCCGGACCCAGGTCTGGTCTCCTCATCCAGCACTCCACCCACACATGGAAGTTCCTGAAAGAAGACACACAGGCATAGACACACACACACACACACACACACACACTAAGCAAATGTATCAGAACGCACATGCATGCACGCACACAGGAATTGATACACATGAAAACACACTTGCATGTAACCAAAAACACAAATTTGCACAAAAACACACTCACAGGACACACACACACACACTTACCATGCAAATGCAACACACATGGACATACACAAACACATGCAAGCAGACACAGATATGCACACACACACACACACACACAAAGGTCTATTCATCTCTATATGCCATAGTTCAAACCATCTAAATCTAAGTTAATGTTACCTTTGACAAGAATGTATTTTATTGAAAGTTTCAAATAATCAATATGGGGCTACAAAATGTAAAATTCTATTCTATTCAAATATGAGTTGTGAAATCATCTCGATAGCTATGGAAAAGATTAACCATTATCTTTCTGGTTTGTGAGCAAGGAATGTAGCAGGGGTTCAGCGAGGAGACCAACCAGATGCTGTCCCTTGACAGGCTGACTTTCTCACATTTCTCCCCTCTGGTGGAGTAAATCTCTTCAATTTTCAGGTTCCCATTGGTGTCATGGGCTGCGTTGAAAACCGTCACCACTCTGGAAGGGATCCCCAACACTCTCATCACTGGGAAAAAAGATTTTGTCTTTAACACTAGAAGGACCAGGCTTCTGAAACATGCACTACAGCCAAGGTTAGGCCTGCATAGTGAAAATACAAATGACACAACTGAATTAGCAATGCCTATTTCTGGACCCATGATCATTTTTTAATGAAGGAGAATAAATGATCCAGTAATTTGCTCATATAATTGGGATATAGACAAAAGCGCCAAAAGATAGCAAAACATAAATTGCCAAAAACTAGTTAAGTAAATATGATTTACTGTGTCTAAGATAAATACAGAAGTCATTTCATAGTGAATTCAGTGCACTGAGGCTTTTTGGAAAACCAGCGTAAAATGTTAAGAACATAATTGGGTAGCTTTTGGAGCTAATATAGATGGATAATGTTGCTTTCTGCAGGCATGAGGCACTGTTAACTGGGATTAAACCAGTAGATAATAGAGTCACACTAAAAGGATCCAAAGTATAGTGAAAAATATAAAAATGTTTTCCAAGTTCTCAGAACAAAAACTAAACAAACACTATTTATCTTATCCTACAGACACTACCAAGACAGTTCACAGTCACACAAAACCTCTTTAAGTATGTTATAGAAGTTTAAGTATGTTATAGACTTCACTGTATATTTATAAAGACAACATTACAGTTACTAGTTATGTCTTATCCAGGGTGACTCGAAGTGATCTGGTAAGGTTCCAGTGTTCCAAGAAAGACAGACATGGCTAATGGTGGAAATGGGTGGTCGCGGATATCAAACCTGTGACCTTTCAGGTTAGGGAGGGTCTTTGGGTGGCAGGGTGACAAAACCACCATGAATGGAAAAATAAGTCATTGTCGTTTCTATTTCATATTTTTACTTTGACTGGGAATTTCTTCGTCAAGTTCGCCAGTTGGCTAACCGCGGTTAAACAGTTTAGCTAACTGCTAACCTAGCTGTAGTTCTTTGGCTCCGGTGAAAGTGGCCCAGTAGTTACCCATGATATTTCAAATATTTGGGAGAAATTAATATTATCTTGTCACCCATATACTCTCACTCACATGCCGACCTCCCGCGTTTACTTTCAACATGTCTTTCCACAAAGCAAAGTCTCGACATGTCACCGTAACGTTACCTGTGCAGAGGACGGAGGCGAACACCCAGCACTGTCCGTAGCGCACCGGGCAGCAGCTGGAGGACAGCCAGCGGTGGAGGATGTCCGCGCTGCCGCTCCACTCTGTGGGCCGGACCCCGCCTCTGTAGCTGCCCTCCCACCTGCCCTCCAGCAGCCCCAGGTCATCATTACTGTTCACCTGGGACAGACAGGAGAGAGACGTTACGACCATTCTTTCTGTCTGTCTGTCTGTCTGTCTTTCTTTCTTTCTTTCTTTCTTTCTTTTCTTTCTTTCTTTCTGTCAATATCCATTTATCACTTTTTAAAATGCACTTTTAATGTGATGAACTTTTATGAATTGTCCTTGCCCTTGAGTTTCTTGCTTTGCTTTTATGTTTTCTGCTTTACTGATGTTGTTGCTTGGTTTCCTTTGTTTTATTTACGGTATTTGCTCCTTTGTACAGCACTTTGTGACTATTTTTTTTTTATCACATCGTCACTGCTTTGTCACTTTGTGAAAGATTATTAGTAGTAGTATTACTTAAATGTATTAGTATTATTCTTTGTGTGAGGGAGAGCAAAAGGAACAAAAGAGACATAAAGACAGGGAACGACAAATTTGTGTGCATGTATGTGTGTGTGTGTGTCTGTGTGTGTGTGTGTGTGTGTGTGTGTGTGTTCTGCCCTCACCATAGCGCACACCACCCTGCTGAGGTAGACAGGGTCTGCTCGGCGAACGTAGTCTTTCTGCTTGTCTCTGAGATGCTGTGGGCTGACCTGCAGCAGCTTCAGACAGGCCTCTAGGACGCCCGGCTCGTACTGCACACGCACACACACACACACGCACGCGCGCACACACACACATACACACATACACACACACACACACAAGTTTCACATAGCGATCATGCTTTATCTACTGCTGATATTGCTATGATTATGCATTCACAGTGGTGTCATCCATGCAGTCTGACCCACCTGACCAAATGACCAGGGCCGTTTACAGATGTTCAGATGTGTGCCCATGTACACCAACCCCAAATCACTCTTGACATACTCCTGTATTTGGACATCCAGGGGCATGTACACTGCATCATCTGAAAGGCATTGGCAGGGTTGTGGAATAGCAGATTACAACAGGATGATAGCAATCTAATGATCAGACTCTGGTAACTGTAATCTGTTGAAACGCTGTAATCAAATTACAAATCCTTTAAAAAACATAGGTGACTCCATGTTGGATTACTTTTATAATAACATTTTCTTTAGTGTAAAAAGGCATTTTGTTTATGAGACTATAGACTCAAGTCAGACTCAAGTCAATTTTGATTGCTCGATACTTGACTTGATGCATGAAGAGAAGACTTGAGACTTGACTTGACTTGGGTTCTGGTGACTTGGGACTTGACTTTGACTTGTACTTTGATGACTTGAAAAGGTTTCTAAAGTCTTGACTTGAGATCTTGTGTTTGTGTAAATGACTTAGATTGAAAGTGATGAGATTTGTTCCAGCAGACGACTGAATTTAAATTCTGTTTTCTGAATTTGTATGAAATGATTGAATTTATTGAAGTTGAAACTGATTATAGAAATCAAACTCATGATGCTCTTACCTAGTTTCTATCATATCAAAACCATATTGCATTGAAAAGTCCTAAATATGTAGTTTTCTTTAAGATATTAAATTGATACTGGACTCTTGATTTGTTCTGACTTGACTTTGTAATCTACATTTAGACTTGAGACTTGACTTGAGACTTGAGCCTCAAGACTTGAGACTGACTTAGGACACGTACCCTTCAGCCAAGGGTTGCAGAGCAGCACGAAGCTGCCCACTGCGTAGCTCCGTTTGTCCCATGCGGTCTCTATGTGGACCAGCAGGTCGTAGAGAGCCACCGAGGACAGAGCGGGGGAGCAGAGGTGGACGGTGACCGACTGACGGTGCATGTCTCCTGGGTAGATCTGGGCCGTCCACCTCAGGGAGTCAGACATCTCTCCGAAGAAATGGACCGGGATCCTCTCCGATAGACCGCCTGTACGGTGAGAGGAATCGCTGGAGGTTTATTTAATCCTGTTGTACGTATACAAGATGAGCAACTGTTGGCCACTGAAAACGTTGTGGGTTAAGTATCTTGCTTTACTTTATTAGTTAAGGAGGGAGAGGAAAGCAACATGCATTCACTTCCATTTTCCTGACCGATTCAAGGTTTCAAACAGACAACCTTCAATTACATTAGTTAGTTACAACCTTCATTACCTGTCCTGTCCTGTCCTGTGCTGTCCTGTGTTGTCCTGTCCTGTGTTGTCCTGCCCTGTCCTGTCCTGTCCTGTCCTGTACTGTGTTGTCCTGTGTTGTCCTGTGTGGTTCTGTTCTACTCTGTTCGCTCCCTTTCTGTTGAACTCTGTTCTGTCCTTTTCTACTATTCCATTCACTTATTTTTATTCACTTCTGTTTGCTTGTTTGGCTTTTCCGCCCTGCAGGAATACGACCTGGTGGCTCAGTTGGCTAGTGGCCTTGGACCTTTGTCACATGTCATCTCTCTGTCTCATGTCTTTCCTGTCTTTTTACTATATTACTGTCCAATAAAGCAAAAAATAAAAGAATACAATTCTGGGGGAAACACTGAATTCTGTTTTTTTTTTGCCATGAAAATGATCAAATTTAAAGATATTGAGTATCAGCACAAAATATCATCTATCAGCCACCTAGCTTCAGTACCTAGCCAAACCTCCAAGACCAAGTCCTCAGAGTGGGGGTTCCACGCCCGGCTGCGGAACAGCAGGGTGAGCTTGAACGGTTTCCCGCGTCGCACCACCAGGTGCCGGCCGCTGAGCCCCAGTGTCTCGTGGGAAACGTGGTTTTCGTGGACCTCGAGGTTGACATACTTCAGTCGGCAATGGTCATTATCTGTGCCTGGAAGAAAAAAAACAACAAAAAAAACAGATGTCTTGTTATGCAGACCTGCGCCCACCTGAATCTAAATACTGTAGGCTTTTCTGTATTCAAACCCAGGATGCTGGTGGCTTTTATTTTGACATCAGGTACATGTGCAGACTGAATAGTAGGATCGCCTGCTGCTGTTGGGGAATACAGAATGGATATCCAGGATACTTGATTTTAGAAGGCTGCAATCCTCTAACCCTACTTTTATAAATGGGGAGCCAATACAATCTGTTACAGATTACAAGTACCTTGGTATTGTGCTCGACCATAAGCTTAAATGGGACCTGTGGACTGACCTCATAAGTACTAAGACACAACAAAGAATGTACTTTCTAAAGAAATTGCTATCTTTTAATGTCCACAACAAAATGCTCCAAATGTTTTACTGTGCTTTTATTGAAAGTGTTTTAACCTTCTGCATCATCTGCTGGTTTGGCAATGCTACTGAGGCACAGAAAAAGACTGTCAGAAAAACTGTAACAACGGCCAGTAAACTGTTAGGGATTACGTTACCAAGTATGGAATGTATCTACAGAGATAGAACGCTGAAGAAGGTAAACAACATTGTGGGTGACCAGAGGCACCCCCTTGCCTCCTCATTTGAATTGTTGCCATCTGGGCGACGATATTGCCCCCCTCTATTCACTAAAAATAGATCCAAGTTTTAATTTGTTCCACAAGACATTACATTTTTAAACAGGTAATGCACCAGCACCTTATCCCCCATGCACTTTGGCCACTCCTTCCTGGTCACAAAAGATGTCCAGCTGGTCTGGCCCGTCCCCCTCCTCCTCCTGGTATGTGTATGGGTATATGTACGAGTATATCTATTATGTCTACGAGTATGTCTATTGATGACTTTGTATGTTTATTTGTGACTATTGTGATATGGGTATGTTCGAGGATGTCTACTGGTGACTTTGTGATGTTGTGATGAAATGCCTTGTGATTTTGCTGCAAACCAATTTCCCCACGGGGACAAATAAAAGTATCTATCTATCTATCTATCTATCTATCAACACAACAAGTGTGTGTGTGTGTTGGGCAGAATAGAATAGAATTGAATCGAATAGAATAGGTCTCTATTGTCCACAAAAGGCAGAAAACTGGCTTTTGCCTCTCCTGAGATACAACACTGACACATCAACACACAACATATAATGTATATTACACACATTAAAACATAGGATATGGAGTAAAGGTCTCATATCCACATTGCATGTTTAACACCTGTGCTGCCTGCTATGACAGATCATCGTGGGACCTCTCTGTCACATACCTGCACCAGACCATCCTCACATTCTTGCATAATTATGGCCACATACTTTGCAAACTTGCTATTTACAATCGTAACTCCTGTCTGTGTAGATTTATTAGCATGTTCCAGTGAGGAAAAAACACTCATGTTGTGAATCAGTTGTAGAAGAAACGCAGAAATCCTTAAGTAAAAGTAGAAGTATCCAGATAGAAAAGTTAAAGTACTCAGTTTAAAACTCAACTAAAGGGGAATTACACTCAATTTAAGAATGCATGTGTTATTCCCCTGATAGAGAATGAATTGGGGAAGATGGTAGATGGGACAGGTGTGCAGAGCTGACAATACTAGAGAATAGAGGCTCAAACAATCTGTGGGTCCATCCAATCATTCTCCCATTCATTGTCTACGGAGCAGGACAGGTGCTACACACCTTTCCCATGTCTTTTCTCTGCTGTGAGAGACAGCAGTGGACTCACCGGCGATGTTGTGTCTCGTATGTTGCATGCAGTCCATGGTCTGACAGCGAGTGCCGCAGGTGGCCGAAGGAATGAGAGAGACTCCACCTCCCCACCGATAGAGATCTCACTTTCTTTCTCTTCCTCTCTGCTGCTCTCCCAACATGTTTTCACGATGTACTGCACACTGTGGGCCGTAGCTGCAAGCCGAGCTCTAACACCAGTCGTTTCTTTAACAATTATTAAGCCAGTGGAGCTGACAGCGGCCTGGGGAGCTGCAGCAGGTGACAGGTGGAATCTGCCTGTATGTTAACACAAGGGTTCTGCACCTTTTTTGTTTCAGTGCTGGTTAGAATCGATTTTAACACCAGTTTGACCCCCAAATTAAACATGAAAAGTGAATAATAATCAATAACTAGAAGAAGACAATACAGAAGGTATATTTAATGGAGAAACAAGCCTTTAACAAAAGGTGGGATCTGGGAAAAAAATAACTTTACTCAAGAGGGAAGAAAGGAGGGAAAGGTAGGGGGAAAAATCCTGCATCACAAATGTACTTTTTTAATTGAATGACAAATAATGATGGAATGCCTGAAAGGAATTCAAACATTTGTTTTCATCAAATGGCAATTATTGTTGATTTTTTTCTTTCTTCCTCCTTTTTTTTTCCTGCTTGTCTTTTTCTTTATTTACATTTTTAATTCATTAGATGTAATGAAAACGAAAATTAAATGTGTAAATGTGGTCCTTTTTTTCTTCTTACTCTTTCTTTTTTACTGTATGCAAATGCATGTAAAATTAAAAAAAATAATTGTGTCTATAGACAAATGAATTGAATATGGAACATTTTTAAAAAGAATCAAACTCATATCAATTATGAGGATAGGGACTTTTGAGAAAAAAAGCGACATATCTTCATGTTTCTCTGAGAATATAATTGATTAGTTTTATGTGGGTGGTTGTTTGGTTTACGATGATCACCAGCTGGAGGTCATTACATCACTGCTGATAAAGTTACCGCCATAAGATTTAGAAGTGATGAAAACAGCTGCCAAAGACTCTGTAACTAAAATTCCATTTCACAGACTATGGCTCCCCCTAGCAGCACATATGAGACTGTATTTATTTCTATGTCATCTAACAGAGTAGTCCCAGGTAATTAGTGATTGACTTTAAATGTATTTTTTCTAGTTATTTCTGCCAATTTTAATCCCCAGGTCCCAATGATGATGCTAACACTTATGACAATGAAGATTTAACTATTACAATAAGGACCATCTCATAACTTCTTGGTCTAACTGATAAATCACTCTACTTGCATTCAAATGCTGTGGCTCTCTTACTGAATTACAATCATCTTTTAATCAATTATGGCAAATTAATGTGAGTGGCAAAATGGAATCCTCGTCATTTTGGTGTTGCAAACTCATAATCAGTTTCTAGTGTAAAGAATAATCACCTTTGCATTACAGGAAGAACAGAAGGCGTGCCACTAATGGATCAAATCAAAATAGTTACTTTTTATTTCTGTCAAAGGAAATTTGATACAAAAGGGCATACTGGGTACAAACTTTTTCTCATTTACCCAGTATGTAGCGACAAAAATAAAGTGTGTAATAATGGTGGAGAAAAGGAAAGTACTTAAAGATTATGTGATTGATTGTTAAGTTGCTGGATAAGCCCTAGTTTCCCTTAAAAGCACTTTGAACAGCGTTTGAGTCAGGGTCGGTGTCAATTCACTTCCACTTCTGTTACATTATAGTGAATTGGGAATGCAGTTCAATAATTTAATTTCCTATCACTTGCCAACAGATTGACAAGTGTTTTGTGTCAAATGTATGCCCCTACTGAAAAAGACAACTTTGTATAAAACATGAATACATATCTTTTGCAGTCGTTTTAACTGAAGGTTGATTCCAACCCTGGTGTGAACATGATTTTGGAGTCTGTCAAAACACACTGTAGATCAACTAGGTAATTGCTCTGAGTTAAACAAACCTCTTCAAACGAAACACTTCAAAAACCACACAAAAAAAAAAAAAACACACCCGGAAACATTTCACACACACACTCACCATGACCAAACAAAAATCCTGATTTGAGTATTAATCAACACTTTTTTTCCTCCTCAATAAGGCACTGCATTTGTCCTGCAGAAAACAAAAAAAAAACAGTCGTGACGCAAGTTTCATGATAGTGATGAGATAAAATGGACATCTCACATTCAGCGAAGCAACGTCGATTAGTTCAGCTGCCGGTGAAAGTCAAACCAAAGGCCGAGACAGACGGAAGAAAATATTATTTTCGATACATTTTCAGGGTTATATGGGTTATAAACTAAGCCTGACACTGATGTGCCTCAGAACACTGCTATCAGTTTAAAGCCTTGTATGTCTTCAGATGGAAGGCCATGTATTTTTAAAATTACATTGAATTTTGAGTTTTCCTATTAACCACAGGGTCATGACCCTTGGCCAGAGCATAAAGGATTAAGCAAGCTTTTAATTCCAGACTAGAAGATGGAAAAAACCTGTAGTTACAAGTTCTCACACAGAGTGATAGCCAGAGGCACCCTAAGCCTCGACCACAGTACATGTGAAACCTTACATGAGCAATGCTGCCTGCAATATGGATGAGGTTCAGCAAATCAGCTGGGAAAAATCGATGTAAGTTCAAAAGTCAGTCTAAATTAGAAATGTAATCAAAAGATATCTGTAATAATTTCATCTTATTGGCAGAATTACCCATTCCAAAGATTGCACATGTATAATGGCAGATGATAGAACAGAGAGATACATTTTCCATAATGACAAAAACAAAAACATGGCAAAATTAAATGCACTACAAATAATGGGAAAGGGTCATTTACAAAAGAAATACTTGTGGTTAACTTTACACCATTACATGACACATTTATCGTTGCATGATTTGTTTGGATCTGTGACTATTATGGGAACAGACCACTTTCACATGGTGTAAAATTCCCTCCCTGCCAGAAAATGGCTGAAAAAATTTGTACCTTTTTTTTTTTCTATCAACACCCTTTTAAATAAATACAAAGTTCAAAAATACAAAATGTCTCTCTCTCCCTCTCACACACACACACACACACACACACACACACATAAAAACCCATTACTTGGGGAATGCGAAAACATGTTAGCTTACATTAACTTAGAAGGAAAAATTATGATGCATTAATTTAAAAATTGCTTGAAAGCGGACGAGAGACTGTAAGTTGCAGGACAGTATTTCATCTGACGGAATACATGATGAAAAAACCATGTAAAAGCCTCTTGGTTATTGCTGATTATTTGAATCTATAAGTGAAAAAATCGACCAAAGCATGTGGCGAGATATGACTTGAAGAGAAGGTATGAAGTCTGGTGTGACCGCTGTACAAAAACATGAGAATGCAAGGAGGAATTGATCCTTTGGGGCCAAGATAAGAGATCCTAGGTGAACACATTCACCTAGTAGAAGTCATTGATTTAAGGCATGAACATTAACTTTCTGCACCGATTTTAAATGCACATACTGAACGAAAACAGGGCGTCCCCCGTTCTGAAAACCTTTCATCACTTCCACATAACCGTTCCTGAAGTTATCACCGCTCCACGCTGATTAGAGTGGTAAAAGCGAGGATGTGGCTGTGCTTTTATTCACCCGTTACAATACAAAAACACCAGTGAGTGCTTTCAGAAGACAAGCAATGAAGGGTGTATTGTATATAAGGATCAATTAGCCTTCTATGAGTCAGGAGCCCAAAACTACAGGAATCCCATTCAACTTCTCACTTGGACCCCTGCCTGAAAAATCACTGTCCTAAAGTGTTTTCTGAACCTGTGAAAAATCTACTGCTGACCCACACACTTTGCACCATTAAAATGCATCTAGAACACTTACACTCTTACACTTGTTTAAGTCTGTCTGCATCAAAAACATTGATTAAAGACTTCACGCCGCTCCGCACACCTGAGACTATGGCTAAACGCCTAGCTAACTAATAGAGAACTTATTCAGTATTAGTTTTTACACGC
Organism: Centroberyx gerrardi; assembly: GCF_048128805.1. Lineage (NCBI taxonomy): Eukaryota > Metazoa > Chordata > Actinopteri > Beryciformes > Berycidae > Centroberyx > Centroberyx gerrardi. The sequence continues at coordinate 26,364,657 of NC_136010.1, read as the reverse complement.
TGGCAGAACTCCAGCAGGCTATTATTCCCTGGTTTCCTGAACACCAATACAAGAATACCTTGACATTTTAAACCACACACTTGCCACACTATGGAAAAATTGCCACATTTGACGTTTAGGCTTGTTGGCAGTGCTCACTGAAACCAAACAAGCTTTGTCCAAACACCCAAAGGACAAATTTAGAATCTGTTTTCAAGTGTCTTGTGAAGAAAACTAACAAATATTCAAAATATCAAGGTATCCCTTTATCATTTATTTGAATAGAGATGAGGGTCCAGTTACCCAAAAGCATCTTAGTCCTTACTTTGTGTTCAGCCTGCCAAATGAATCCACTTCCAGTGACTAATCATGTTTGTGGTGTCATTTTTCACCAATTGCAATTAATTAGACAGTAACAGGTGACTATGTAATTCTAGTCATCATGTGGCCAAGTTGAGGCCATGATACCTTGAATGTCATGGATGTCAATTGCAGAGAAGCCTAAAATATTCTGATTAAATAACAGGTCATATATGCATCTACTAGTAAGTACTAGACACTAATCGTGACCCGTTCTTCCCTGGCTTCAACATTCTCCAGGGAGGAGATCTTCCAGTCTTTCAGGATTTCAGTTTTTTTTGTTTTTTGGACAAACAACTTATTTGTAATGGAGAAATATTTTTTTTCCCTATCCTCTCTTCTGTTTTTGTGTTCCTGGTCACATACCTGATACTTTCTATCTTCTAAGAACTCAGGTTTGAAATTGCACAATAGTTCCAAGATGCTTTTGGGATTGAATCTTTTCGACTCTAAGGCGGGTTTCACAGACGTAGTTTAAGCCTAACAGTTGAGTTTAAAGCCTGAGCTTATCTATGAAATCAGCCCTACAAGTCAATGACTAAGGCGAATGTGTGTTAAGGAAACCAGCCCTATGAGTCTAAGTCCACACCCCACACACACACACCTGCACAATCCACTTAGATAAAACGGAATGAACGAAAACAAAACCTCGCTCGGTACAAAATATCAAAAAGACATTCATATAAATAAATTAAATAGCTGTACTAAAGCCAAACTCTTTCGCTAAAAATGGCTAAATGGCTGGAGAGTGCTAGTACTGTGCTGTACAATTTGGGGGTTCGAGACTTGTAGTTGGGGCTGGATTTGGGGGATGGAGGGAAATTATTCATGGCCCTAAAAACATTTCCCCACACCCCACAATTTGAAACAAAGTTGGGGTCCTCCTCCTCCTCCTCTTCACCTAACTCTCCTCCAAAACCCGCGTCAGGTCGCCAAAGTCACAGTCGAACAGTTCGCTGATGCCCTCGTGGTCCTCCAGGCCGAAGTGGTAGTCGTGGCTGTGGGGCGGGGACAGGTTGATGAAGCCGTCCAGCGGGAGCGGGAGGCACTCGCCGTTCAGGAAGTCGGAGGAGGAGAGGGGCGAGAGGTCGAAGTCGGGCATCTCCCCCAGGCCGGAGAACGGGTCGCCTGCCAGAAACGACTCTGTCGGAGAGTTACAAAAGGTAAATGCTCTGTGCCGCCGTCGACAGGAGAAAACAGATCCCAGAGAAGTAAGAGGTGGGAAATGCTGGATGATCACACTGTTACTAGGGTTCGACCGCTTTGGGTTTTTGAAGGCCAATAGTAGATATTTTTGGATTGAAGCTGCTGATTAACAGTATTCAATATCTAAACTTTTGCCCATTTTCATGCTAAAAAATTACAACTATTCACTGTTTTACCCAGAATTTTATTCTTGTCAGGGTGGAAAAGCCTCTGAAACAGCATTTAGACCATGGGACACTAAAACTCTCCACTGAAACCCAGGATGATAATAATCAAAATTACAATATTAATAAGAATGCTAATCATAAAACATATTCACTTGTGTGAAATCTGATCAGAATGTTGCATTAGAATCCCGATGGAAAAGACAAGGAATATACTGAATGTGAAAAGCTGGAAAAAAAACACAGAGGAAAGCCAAGTCGAGAGTGTTGTTTACTTGGTATCGAGTTGAATTGTATGTGGGGAGATAATAGTGGCGAGAGTGAAACCTAGGATTATAATAGACATTCATATACTGTACATTCTCTAATTGGGATCATTTAAAGTGAACTGAATTATAGTGAAATTAAATTATTTCTCATTTTTCTGGGAACCCTACCTTGAGAAACTCTGCATTAGAGCATTTAAAGTAATAATTAGTGACGTTCTCATATAAATAAACTCGATTTGTGATTACTATACCACAAGAGTGATTCCACCTATATCCAGTTCATGAAAGCTTTTACATTTGCTGTTCTAAACACCCGGTGTCTGGTAGCTCTTTCCTGGGAAAAATCCTCGGGGACACAGAAAGTGATGCGTTATGTTTCTAGTTTTGCTCAAATACTTTTATCCCCTGAAAATGTGTTTCCCCTAGCTGTGTCCTCTGTGTTTGTTGTTGTTTTGCCACTGCACAAGGAAATTATTGTAGGGGAAATGCAGTTCATAAATGACAAGTAGAGTAATTTATAGCCTGGCAGATTCCTTGTAGAATCATTTGTCAACTACAATCAATTGTGGTTTGCTTACCTGCGTCGCCGCCTAACGCCAGAGAGGTGGGGTCCGGCTGGGAGGCTGCTGTGATTGTGGACGACGTGGACGCTGGCGATGATAACCTCACTTCCTGGCCTGCGGCGGAGCTCCTGGGCTGCAGCTGGTCGGCGGGCGGTGTGGGCGCCGGGGCCAGCGTGGGGTCGGCGCTGGGTTTGGAGGGACTGCTTCCCGTCACCGGGCTGCAGACGCCCGAGCTGTCCTCCGGGCAGAGGAAGACGTCGATGGGACCCCGCGTGCTCTTCAGGGACACCTGGTAACCCTGAGACACACAGACACAAGCGTATGTCGTCATATGAAAACCTCGCAAGTTTTGCTGACTTTCATGTTTTAACTTCAATTCAAGGATTACATGCTCCTCTATGGGTGGGAGATTTGAAACGTGGGTTTATTAAATCGTTTCAAAACCCGTTGGATGAACTACAAAATGCATAGCTGTCAAGCTCAAAATAAGGCTGTTCCTTCCTTAGTTCCTCTAAGTTTTCTCCCAACAGCGATGATACATGCAGACAGATAGAAATGTCCAATGTAGGAGGAAAAACATGGAAAATACCAAAAGACACACTACATAAGTAGTTTATCGTACACTAGTACTATGGTCCCTGAAAACAATCAAAACTTAATGTCATTGCATTTTGTTGTCCCTTGCCCTTCTTCGTGATGCTGACATAATATTAATTTCAGTTTCTCTATTTGCACCTATTGTGAAGAGTCAGTATAAAAGCAAGAGGTAAATGTCTAGGAGGAATGTGATCACTACAACACAAGAAGGGAGAGTATTATGTCTACACTAAGAAGTTGCTCGAATGAGAGCGGATAAGACTTTTGAAAAGTTAAATTTTGGTTACCTCTACAAGGGGAGTACAAGAAAACATCAGAGTTATGACAGATATTGGTTAATAATAGAATCAAGTTAACTAATTAAAATAAAAATGAAAATTAACTTCAAAGACAAGTACCTCGCTGGGTTCAGAGACCTGCATCTGGGTCTCTGGTGGAGCTCTGATCACCATGACCAGCTGGTCTGGAGAGTCGAATGACTTCCTCAAGTCCTGGCAGCGCACATAGCCCAGCGTGATGCAACAGTTAAGGAATAAAACACTAATGTTATGGGTGTCATACCTACACCAACAGAATCTCCAATACAGTACTGTCTATTTAAGATTTTGCAGAGAACAGGATAGAAAACATGCTGATTTTGCTGCCTACCACCCCCCTTGGTAAAATTAAACTAAACTAAAAACTAAACTAAAATTAAGGTATACATATGAATAGGCCGAATAGCATAACAATATATATGAACAGAAGTACACTAAGCCCAATACAATGACATACACTGCTCGGCTTGACCCTCTAACCTCTAGGCCACCATCACCCCACATCAGCCTGAGACCCAAAGAGGAAATTTAGGTCCAAATTCACTAAGATTGCGTTGCCACAGCAATCTGTGCATTTTTTGTGCCTCAGTTGCTTGAGCTACAAGTGCAGTGTTTGTCTTATTCACCAAGAAATGTATGCAAATCTAACTGTGGCGCAAACAAGCCCTCGAAAAGAGCGCTGCGCAAGCAAATAGCCCCTTCAGTACAAATTGCTAATGCAAATTGCTGCTTCAGTGTTTCAAGTTTTTTTGTCATGTCTGGTCTATGTATGTAAAACATAGGAGGATCAGTCTTGCAGCAATGACAGCAGCCATTCTCAATGGCTAAACTCACTGCACAAAGTATACCTTTCAAAGGCTCTTATGTGCTACAATAATTGGGGGAGTTGGTGTTAGTGAACTGGGTGCAGTCTTCATTTGCAAGGCCTTGCCTGCAAATAAATATTATGTCAGCAAAACAATGACATTTATATATATAATTCACATATGCATGACCATGAAGATTCAGTTTTTGACCAGTGCTATTGGTCATACTTTCCACTCATTTCACACAGTTGGTGAATAGCATGTCATTCTGATTTGATCATGTTGGTGATATAGTGTGTGCTTTTCCTACACAGACCATTAGTGAGTCTGGGCCTTAGTCTCAGCATTAAAACATGCTAGTTCTGTTACCATGTGGAGGTGCCAGAGCTAGGTCGTCACCTCTTTCGGGTCTCCGTCTGTAGTTTAGACAAGACAAGACACTGGTGAAAAGGATATTTCTTGTTCTGGGAGTCCTCGGTGAGCAGCCTGAGCTGGAGGTTACAGTTGGAGATGAGCTCGTCCAGCTGCTCCTCGGCCTCCGTCAGGTCACACACCTCCCTCTGCAACTCCTTATGGCGAGCGAGCGACACCCCGTCGATACGATTACCACTACAGGGGAAGATAATACAGAAATATGTGTGAGAAACTTTATCCATTTAACCAGAGATCAGAGCTGTTGATGGACTCCACACACATACACCAGACACTTTCGCCATTTTACCAGCTGAAGATAATCTTAGAAAAGAAAGGAACCTCCAGACAATGGTGGGTTAGCCGCCCATAGAAAATGTAAGATATGTTAAACAGTAGGTATAACATGGATGGAAATCAATCACATTAATTTGACTCACTCATATTTTCTACTCTATTTTATCATTCTTGTACTCACAGCCATTGGATGTTGTTCTTGGACTTCTTGGAGATGAGCTGGATTCCCTCCAGGACGTTGGTGATGTCGTAGATCCGCCTCTTCTGGACGTCCAGGACCTGCGAGGCCCAGTTCAGGTCCACCACGCCGTCCGGGGACTGGGACAGCAGGTGCAGGAAGCGCTTGGTGGTCAGGTTCAGGGACGTGTCGTATCGAGACTTCTCCGTCGAGCCTCGGGGGACTGGAAGGGGGAGGTGGGAAGGAGGTAAAGGTTTGAATTTTCGTCTTAAAGCTTTTCTTGTAAAACCACACCCTGGTCTAAATCATAAAGTGGAGGCTGTGACAGAGAAGAGTGTCCCATCCCATCTAATTGAGACTCTTTCATGTAGCAGACATGTAGAAGAACTTCAGATTTGGGAATGTGCTGAAGCGAGTCTCCACCATCGATACTCTGGGGATTGACAGAAGAGAGATGGGAAGGGAGCAATTTCAGTTTAGTCATTTCATTTTTGGTACTTTCTTTTTTTGAAGACAGCAGTCTTTCATCTTTGTGTATTTTCTTTCCATTTATAGGTTCAGTCTAAGCGAAGCGCTGCAGCGAGACTGTCGAATGGAAGAGGAACAGGGATTTGATCTTGCCACTTTGTTCAGTTCATCATAACTTTGTCCAACTGGTGGAGAGCAGAGAGATGGAGAGAATAAGGGGGTTGAACAGGAGAGAGGGAGATATGGGTCAGAGTTATCATTCAAATTCAACTTAGCTATGATGTTAAGTTGATTAATGAGTTGAACAGCTTTTAATCAAGCTCAAATAGCTGTCATAGCAAACTTTAAGGGAGTGCAGAGCAGAGTTAGGTCCTGGGATTCAATTTGAGACTAAATAAGAGATTCAGTAGAGATTCAGTTTGGGCTTCCTGCACACAGTGCAGACCAGGCTTGGTTTGCAGTGTGTGCAGTGGAAAACAGAAGAGCGGCTGAACAGGAAACTGCTGAAGCTGAAGTTTCTATGCTACTAAACTTCATATCTATGTATTTTACTACTGTATATTTAAGTCGTGTGTTTTACTACTGTATACTAATAAAATGGGTATTGTATGTGTGTATGTGTTCCTTAATGTCTTGTTTTTATCTGGAACACAGTGACACAAATCCCCAGCAACTTAATACGGCAATACAGATTTCTTTTACAGTGGCTGTGGTTATCACTTCAGGGACTTGTTTCAGATGTATTTTATTATTAAAGACTTCTCAGTCAAGGTTATAGGGCTTGATAAAGGAATTAAGTTCAGTGAAGCTGAGTAGGTATTTAACGCTAGGTACTGAAGGAGCTTGAGGGGATACACAGAGAGAGGACAGTAGTTTGTGTTCAAGCACCACTTTCATTTTCATGTTTGACATTGTAGGCGTTTTACACTCTCCAAGACTTTCACTTGCACTGCTCAGCAAGTGAAGGTAGTAGTAGTAGTAGCTTTTTATTAGTGCTTCGCAGTCATTTACAGACTGAAATTACACACCAATTTACATACATATAGCATATCAAAACAGCAGGGAGATAAAAATACATTTTCAATGATTGTTAAAGTAGTAGCATATACAATCTACAATGAAATGTAAACAGGGTAGTCAGCACAGATCTAGTGCAAATCCTATGAAGACGGGATTCTGGAATGCTGTAGTAATATCAGTAGTCTGGGGGAAAAGAAGGGGAAGTGAGAAGAGTGAAAACTATGATGTATGGTTGTTGATGAGTCTTGCGAGGTAGGGGATTGGAGAATTGTAGTAACGACCTGTTCTTGCCAGCAGGGTGTTAAGTTTGTGACCATTGCGAGTGGTACGTCCAGATATTTGTTCCCTAGATGGGGGGAGCCAGTCAAAAGAGTGGGAGGATTGCAGTGAAAGAGCAAATTTCAGGCAGATCTGCTCCCTCCTCTTCTCAAGAAGGGGGATGCCTAGGGTGTTTAGGGCTTGCTGGTAGCTGATGTAAGATGCTCCCAGGATAATGCGACATGCCCTCTTTTGCACACGCTCCAACTGGGTGGACAAGGCTTGGGTGAGACCAGGATGCCAAGCAGGGACTGCATACTCCAGCACTGGTCTAATGTAGCCGATATAAATGGCTCGTAGGTCAGCATGAGTGACGGAGAAACACTTGATGCGCTTGAGGAGGAAAAGCTTCCTGCTAGCGCTTGCCGTCATGGTGTTTACCTGGTCACTCCACCTGAGGTTGTGCTGGATGGAAAGTCCCAGCACTTTGATTTTAGGCAGGACAGACAGGGGGATGTTGTTAATGGAAAGAGGTGGTGCTGGTGGTGGATTTTTACTGAACAATATGTGCATAGCGACACATTTCTTTTCATTAAGGAGCATGTTGTTTTGGGCAGACCAGATATTTAGCTCATTGAGCTGATTCTGCATGGAATAGGGCTGCTGCCACTGTCTAGACTCCAGTAAATTGATGTCATCAACGTACTTCCACACTGGGTTGGGGGCACCAAGGGCAGTGTCGTCAATCAGGGCAAGGAAGAGGATGGGTCCAAGGAGAGTTCCTTGGGCCACCCCACATGTGAGGTACTCCCATTCCGATAAGGCACCACGATAGTGTACCCTTTGTCTCCGATTGGAGATAAAGTTACAAATCCAAGGGCCTAGTTCAGGCCTCACTCCCATGGTCAGGATCTTGTTGATTATGTTATGGTTAACCCGGTCAAAGGCCTTACTAAAATCAGTAGCTACCAGTGAACAGACAGAGCCAGGTTTGTCTGTGTTTTTAAACAGACAGTCAACTAGGTTGACAAGGGCATGGGTGGTGGATTTGCCCTTCAAACTCCCGAACTGTCTGGGGTCGAATGAGATGTCCTTGAGAACCCACTGGAGAGCAAAGTTTTCAGCAATTTTTGCAAACTGGGAGGTCAGGGAAATAGGTCTTAACTGCTCTAACAGTGCGGGGGAAGCTTTGGGGATGGGAATAACCACCGCCTCTTTCCACTGTTTAGGGACGCAGCCCTCCTTAAAAGGAGGAGTTTAGAACATGACAAAGAGGAACACCGATCTCACAAGCAAACTCCTTCAAGATTTTCTGGGGGATTAAATCGGGGCCAGGTGCTTTGCTGACTTTGACAGCCTGGAGGCTTTTGTAGACATCCCATACTGGGATGGTGCGCAGCTGGTGAGGAGAGGGGAGAAAGGATGGTAGCTGGGTGGTATTGAGTACTGGCAAAGCACATAATATCTCAGCAAACTATTTGTCTAAAAGAACACACTGTTCTTCCATTTGCTCACCCTTACAGTCTTAAGCCTTTTCAGTCTTCTTGTATTCAAACGCGTACCTCTGTATACCATATGTACTCTTGTGAAGCACTTTTCATGAACTAACTCTCTCAAACTAACTCTCTCTTAAAAATATTCCACATTGGAAAGGAAGAGAAAGACACTAAGTGTAGGCCGATGTCACCAACTAAGAAGGCTGAAGGTCTTCCACTGATCTGAGGATGAAACAAATAAGCAGAATAAGCTCTGCGTGTGTGTGTGTGTGTGTGTGTGTGTTTGTGTGTACCTCTGGGAGGGGCAGGTGTGGAGGGTGGTGCTTCGCCGAGGGAAGGGGGTCGGGTGGTGCTGACATACTGGTGGTCACTGTCCAGGTCCAACTTCCTCTTCACCTGGAGAGATAGAAAGAAATAGAAAAATGGAGAAAGAGACAGAGAGAATTAATCAGAGGAACAATCCTAATGGCACAATTACAATCATGTACTAATTATGTACTAAGAACTAAACACACCAAAGAAGGAACGAAAGAAAGAAAGAAAACTCCCTGGTGGATGACAAACAAGACCAAATGCCTTACAGCAACAGGTGGTTGCTACATTTATTGCTCTATTATGCAGGCATAAGCACATACATGTACAAAAGTCAACATAATTGTTCAAAGGGCAACTTCGCAGTTAACTGCTCGCTTACTCCCTCTTTCTCTCTCTCACTTTCTCTTATACAACGCTCCACCTTCCCTTCTTCCCACATCTCCATCCTCCCCCTCTGCTCACCGGAGGTCTTCCCAGAGCCGGCCGCCTCTTGTCCTGGATCCCCACGTCGGCAGGCCCCTGCGGGGTAGCGAACAGCAGGATCTCCCCCGTGCTGGTGGGGGCCACGGCCGGGTGGAGTCCCACGCTGCCGGGGCTGGAGATGATCACTATCTGGTGGTCCTTGCTCAGGTCGATGCTCCCGGCGTTCAGCAGCGTCTCGAAGTCGGCCAGCAGATCCTCCGATGTCTGCCCCGTTATCAGAGTCTCTGACATGGTCGTGTCCCGCAGAGAGCACCCCTTGACTTGCGGGTTACGAGGGCGGGGGCACAAACTGAGATGCTGTAGTTTGACTGAGTATCAACACCTACTGGCATCTGCTGTGCTCAGTGAATGTGAGGAACAGTGATGAAGCCTCCTGAGAGTTTGCTTGCACTTGTTCCTGGGCAGGTTGAACATTTCTAAGTAGTTTTCACCTTTACAAACAGACTATAACGTTAACACATGAATAAACAACGATGCAACTTTAACATAAGAAATGACTATTAGCAAGCTAAGTGCTAAAAACAAATTCAGGCTGATGTTGAAACAGCAGGAGCGGCTGTTCGGCCAAACAGGAAATTTGGCAGATAGAAAAATATTGCTAAATGCATAACAAGACACTGCCCAAGGCTAAGGCGCTGGTATGTTATAAAACAAAGATTATCAAATAGCCCGATGCTGTAATTAACGCTAGACGTTAGCAAGTTAGCAAGGGGGCTTGCTAATCTTTTGTTTTCATCTTTTCTGTCAGTACAGTAATGCGGCGAGGCCTGGCCACACTGCCCTTAGTACAGCCGACCCTGCTAACTAGCTAGCTAAGATACTATCAATAAAGACTGGTGCAAGTTAGCAAATAACACGGTACAACCAGCAAACTAGCTATGAAACCATCTAATTTCGCTTTACAATGAAGACGGGCGTTAGTTTAAGGGTTATTAAAACTTTATAACAGCTGTCCAACAGTAAGCTAACGAAATAAAATATCATCTATAATGCAAACAGCTTCACCGCCACACAGAAGCATGTTTGAGGGTATATATTTAAAAGCGACAGTTAGTGCAAGGTTGTAAATAGAGAAAGCGTTTGATATGAAAATATAGGGTAAATTAGCATGCTAGCTAAGTTATTAGCCGCAGTCCCTCAACCCCCTCGTTTTGTTGGGGCACGCAGGAAGCAGTCCGACAAAACTGGAAATATAAAGGAAATAAAGCCGTGAAATACAAACGCATCCTTTAAAACGACAGTTGCAGGTCCTTTCGCTGCTTGTGCCGGCCGCAGTCCGTTAATAAAAGCACCGTCCCGACCCCTTTATCGGCTGCTATTGTTGTTATTGTCCCAGCTGATCTAAATCTAAACAAGGCTTGGGGGGTTTTCGCGCGAAATCTTTTTTGCCGCGAAACCGGCACGTGCGCCAATCCGGAGGCTCCCATTGGTCGAGATGCGGCAGCTTCCGGAGGGCGGGATTAGCCGTCTATGATTGGCCCGCAAAGTTGTCAGTAATTTTACCGAGCGCAAGTTAATCGATCTGATGCTGCATTCAGGACCCAGGGGGGAAAAAAACGTCATAATGTGACAGTTAAAAACAACACTAGCAAAATAATTTACATGATAAAAAGCGTTCATTTTATTAATTCTATTTGAAATGAATATATAATTCCTTACCCTTGACTACAGGCATCACATAAGTCATTTTGTCATCAAAACTCCTTTGGGTTACATTGCTACGGACTAAAATCATGGCGTCTTACCGGTACTGTCAATCCCTACTTGTGTCGTTTCCTATGACACTTGAATGCAGCATCACTTCTACAGCCAGACCCTGTTAATCGAGCGCCTATCCCGCAGCAGAGGAACTACAAGATGGCGCAGGCAATATTTGAAGTGCTTGAAGGTACGGATAATTTTCTTATAACCTCGTCATTACAACTAGATTAAACGTAAACGTGTATTCTATGTAATGCGAGTGTAACGCGCCTGTTTTGGCTGTGTAAAAATGTCAATGCAGATTGCTGCAAACAGCTATATTTGGTTATGATTATCAATCAAGACATCCCAGAGGAGGGAGGGGGTGTCTGGGGTTGTAAACAAACAAACAGATTCGCTGCTGTAGACGCTGTAAAGACAGCTGGAGGGGGCTCTGCATGAATACTGTAAGATGTTCTGATCATATTCCTGTCAGGCAGCGAAATGATGTACTGCTGTTATTCAGATTGCATGTTTTACTCTCATAACAGGCCCCCTAACGAAAAATCACTGTAATATAGTATCACCATAATATTCCTATAGGAACTTATAGTGTGTCAGTGATGTATTAATAATGATTTTACCATACTGTATGTTTTCTTCAATCTCTTAAAGTATTACTATGATATTGCTATAGGGGCTTATAATTTTGCTGTGAAATTTGTATAGTTTCCTTCTAAAATGTATTATAGGATTACCATAGTGTTTTTTTTCTAAGGGCCCTCACAACATCAGCACCTTGTTCTGGATGTATTCACATTCAGATGAATAGCATTGCTCAGGTTTCCAGCAGTTACCATATAGGATTCACAGTAGTGAGTAGGGAGACTATCCTTCAAGCCCTCTGTGACTGTGAGCATTTGATCCCAACTCTAATGTTGCTTCACCCTGCCTCTCTTCCTCTGCATCAGGCATGGACAACCAGACGGTGCTGGCGGTCCAGTCTCTGCTGGACGGCCAAGGCGGAGTTCCCGACCCAAACAGCCAGACCGTCTCCGGGACGCCCACCATCCAGTCTATGGGTACGTTTGCTAGATACATGACAGCTGAGTCACTGCAATGCTGAAAGATAACAGGCATATTCCAGCCTGAATTCAAACATCGACCTGCCTCCCAGAGCCTGTCTGAGGGTGTAAACCGCTTATCCACAAGGGGGCAGCAAATCCACTGAGTGGCAAAACAGACATTTATTTGTATGAAATGTATGAATGTATGCAAATGCTTTGTATTTTTACTTTAAACCTTCGGGGTGTGATTCCCTGCAGCAGCGGTGTGGGTGTGTTGTTCCCTCTCTCCATCAAACTTCCATGTTTCTCCCTCCTGCAGACGACGAGGATGTGTTCCTGTGTGGGAAGTGTAAGAAACAGTTCAACTCCTTGCCGGCCTTCATGACCCACAAGAGGGAGCAGTGCCAGTCCAGCGCCCCGTCTCTGTCCACCGTGTCCTTGGCCTCCACCAACGCCTACACCCCCGTCCCCTCCATCAGCTCCGGGCCACAGACTGCAGCCAACAGACAGGTGAGGACCGGGTTTATTGTATGGAAGATTTTGCGATTGTTTGATTGATTAAACGCATACATGGTTTATGTTTCATTGTGTGTGTGTGTGTGTGTGTGTGTGTGTGTGTGTGTATTATTCCCCACTCATACACCAGGTGTCCACCTACATCACAGTCCCTCCCTCCCCGCTGACACACACTCTGGTCCAAGGCAACGTGCTGGTCAGCGACGACGTTCTCATGTCGGCCATCTCAGCCTTCACCTCCATCGACCAGCCCATGGCCGCCATGCAGACGCCTATACAGGTAAGAAAACAGTGGTAGAAGTTGTGGGAAATGGTAATGTCAAAAATCCACTTCTGAAAGAAAGAAAGAAAGTGCTTGAAAGTCATGGAGAAATGTTAGCGGTTCAATAGTCTGATTAAAGAAAATGTATCTACGCCATAGCATCCTATGATATGCTATAAGAAATAGTATGAAGAATAGAGTTGGAGGAATTTAGATGTGTAAAGGAGTTGGCAGATGGTTCACCAGACCCCGAAACAGGGGAAACAGCAGAGGAGAATCTGGGTGGGTTTTACCACAGATTTGAGTAGGCAGGTATGGATTTTAAAGCTGCGCTAGGTAAAAGATTTTGGTGAATCCAGCTGTCTTATCGGCTTAAATCACAACACAATTTCATGTCAATACGTTAAAATGTATATTAGCATTATGTACAAATGTGGCATAATAACTGTCCCTAGCATAAAATCCTTGTGGTGGAATCTATCTTTATCTCCTCTCATGTTTTTCTTTCTCAGAGTAACCTGAGCATGCACACGACTGGCGTGTCGTACCTCCAGCACCACCACCACCTGCACCACCACCACCACCATCACCATCCCCAGCACCAGCAGCAGCAGCAGCAGCAGCAGCCGCCGCAGCCCCCCCACCCCCTCCCCTCGGGCCAGACGCCGGCCCACCCCCTGCCATCCGGACAGCCGTCCCAGCAGCCCCTCTCCTCCCAGGTCCCGGCGAGCCACAGCAACTCGGTGGTTCAGGTCTACAGCGCGCTGCCTCACATGGCCGGGGGCGGCAGTGCGGAGATCCACACCCTGGGCCTGCAGTCATTCCAGCCAGTGCAGGTGAGTTAGGGTTTACTGTCTGGTCGTCTGTAGACTCGCAAGATACTGAATAAAATGTGTGTTCAATCCCGCCATTGACCTGGTGTGTCTCCCTCAGGTGCCCAGTCAGTGTGTGGAGAGCCAGTCGTACACCACTCCTCCTGTCTACAGCCCGGGCAAGCAGGGCACCAAGACCAAGACCTGCAGCATCACTGCCAACCTGACGGAGCTGGGCGACTTCGAGAAGGTCATCATCCCCAAACGGCCGAGGAACAGCAAGAAAGGGCCTGACGGAGCCACAGGTCTGATTTAAAAAAGATTAAAGGTTTTTGACATTTGGGTCTTGGGATCCTACATTTCTAAACGATGGAAAAAGATGGCAGAAAACTGTTTGAGACAGGGTTCAACTGACATCGATATTGTTTGGATTGAAGCTGCCAATAGCTGATATTTTGTGCTGATATTCAAAATCATTAAAATTGACAATTTCATGTCAGTGTTTCCCCCAGAACTGTATTCTTGGCAGGGAGGAAAAGCCTCTGAAACAGAATTTAGACACTAAAACTCCATTGAAACTAAGGTCTTCGCATAGACAACCAGTGTAATATCTATCAATTCTACAATAAATATGTAATCAATCAAAGTGCATCATATCCATCATATCAGAGGTGGAGGACACTGACTCGCTGATATCTGATTTTTAATAATCGACAAATCAATATATCAGTGTCTGACATATTAACTCTTATCAAAGTAAGCTTGACATACAACCGACTTGTCAAAAACTGTGGTATTGTCCCTTTAAGCGCTAATTGCCTGGATTAGTCTCATGAGGAAACCACACTACATAATGTGTACTTAAATGGAATAGATTATAGATATACATTTACGTTGCTTTTCACTCCTCAGCAGAGCAGCTAAAAGGAAAAGGTCCGAAGCTGAAGTGCAACTTCTGTGACAAAATCTTCTCTAAAAACTTTGATCTTCAGCAACACATCAGAAGGTGAGTCACCGTCCAGCATCCCATTTAAAACTTCAGGGGCTGCAACCATCTAATAATAGAAAATGCCTCTATTCCCTTGCCGTCATGACTTCTTACGTTTTCTTTTCACAGTCACACAGGAGAGAAACCGTTCCAGTGCATCGTCTGCGGCCGGGCTTTTGCCCAAAAGTCCAACGTCAAGAAGCACATGCAGACCCACAAGGTGCTTAATAGTCTCTGATAATACTTTGTTATATAAATCTATAAATATAAATGTAATATATAAAATATAAATTTGTATGACGAAAATTTGGGGATAAACAGGAGATCATATCTTCCGTCAAGCTGTTCTTACGATTATTCCCATGTGACGTGAACGCAGCATAACGGAAAAAACACAATAACAACAGCTGTCCTTGCTTTGCAGGTGTGGCCTCTGGGTGTGGCCAGCACAGTGTCCAGGTTACCAATCACAGTGAAGGTGGTGCCGGTGTTATCCAATGAGGAAGAGGGGGGTGGGGAGCAGCAGCAGCCAGGGGAACAGGAAGAGGAGGGGCCACAGCAGCAGAACAGCCAATCACAGACAGAAGAGGAGGCAGCGCAAACAGGTAACATCTGTGAACTGCTGCACACTGATACATCTACTTGGGAAATTATCGTTTCAGCTTTTGTACATTATCATATGTTGATATAAGGACATATGGATGCTTCAACACATTTCACATGATAACACAAGATCCTAAAGTCATTTGGAACCGTGTGCAGATCTCCATATCTGTTGTTATTATAACATGTCCTGTACTTATCTGCAATACAAAGTGCAGTCATAGTGTTTTCCATTCATTCAGCAGGAGTGGTCCTCCACTGCTAGAACAACTAAAGATTAGATTAGATGAAACCTTTATTATCCCAGCGGGGGAAATTGGCTCCTTGCAGCAGCAGCAGATTCCATGTTGTTATGCATAAACCAGTTAATAAAATATTCCTATGTACAGATAGAGCAGTCCACCAGCAGAACAGTATGAAAAGGTTGGGCTGCCAGCTACCTCCCTATTTGACAGAGCAGTAGGTTACTTCTAATACATGGTAAAGAAATGATAATAAATGAGTAATAAACGAGTCTGACTTTGCACAGAAAAAACAAAAGTGAAAGGAGTCAGATGTTTCCACTGGGTTTCTCATAATCGGAGTATGAGCTTAATCTGGTCATTGTAACCCATTATGATGTTTACATGTGTCGACCCAAAACTGGATTACTTAAGTAAACGAATGAAGAACCACTGATCCAGCATCAGATTTACAGCTCCAGCCCGTAACAGTACCCATCATGCTTGACTGCAGAAGCTCCAGGGGAGGCGGAGGAGAGGGTGACGGAGGGCCAGGCCAATCCGGACGGTAGCCAGGGGGAGGACATGCAGAACGGGCATCCCCAGGTCCAGGTCCAGTCCCAGGTCCAGTCCAACCAGAACCAACAGAGCCAAGCCCAGACCAAACAGATCGTGGTCATAGACAGCTCCTACCAGTGCCAGTTCTGCGCCAGCAAGTTCAGCACCTACTTCCAGCTCAAGTCCCACCTGACCCAGCACAAGGGGGAGCAGGTGAGCAGAGTAGAGGGTTATGGGAAGCAGGGTGGCCTACAGGTTAGAGAGACTGTCCCTGTAAAAATCCTCCATGCTGAAGTGTCCTTGAGCAAGACACTGAATCCCTACCAGCTGCAGGGCTGCTGTTCTGTAGCTGACCCTGACCTCTGACCTACCTACTATTATTACATCAGGGTTCCCACACATTTTTGTCAAGCAAAGTCCATCACTATTCCTTGATAGTTGGATATAGATGGCAAATATTTGTCAGTATCTGTTCAAATGGGACATAGAAGGAAGGCATTGACCAGATGATTTGAATATTCAGGATCTTCGTTCCAACTACATTTACAAATTTTTTCAATCAGAAAATTTGTTGCGCAATTTATTATTACTTAAAATGTAATTAGGCCTGCCAGCAGCCAAGCTTAATTGTAGTTGGGGGAGAAAAAGGAGTGAAAACAAATTCCCATGACATCCAAATATTTTGGGACATATATGATTTTCCGTTTGTTCCTGGCCTAGAATGCACAGTTTTCAAATTTTATGACTCCTTTAGGCTTTCCATATCCGCAGGAACCCTAGAAAATGCAGGGTGTCAATAACTCCAGGAAAAAGGTTTAAAATGTCTTGAATTATATTGTCTAAACTCAAGGCCTTAAAAGGTCTTGAATGCAGTTAGATCAAGAATTTTAAGTTAACTTAAATCCAGTTGTAGAGATCTGGTTTCTCGATGCATTGTTTTTGCGGTGAGAAATCAGCCCAGTCATGCAGACCTGTTCTGTCAGAGGTCTAGTTGCGACATTGGTCTTATGTTTCATTCTATCTGGCATTGAAACAGCCTTAAAAAGTCTTAGCTTAGCAAAGAGATAGCAGGCACTATTAAGAAATAGTGGTGAGTAGTGTTTAAAAGCCAATCGCCGGCTCCCCGCAGGTCTACAAGTGCGTGCTGAAGTCTTGCTCCCAGACCTTCCAGAAGCTGGACCAGTTCCTGGAGCACATCCGGACGCACCAGGAGCAGCTGACCTACCGATGCCACCTGTGCAGCAAGGTGTTCCCCTCGCTGTTCGAGCTGGGCGTCCACCAGTACTCCCACTGCTTCTGCCCGCAGCAGAGCACGCGCAAGGAGACCACCGTCTACAGGTCAGCAAGTGACAGAATGCTGTATGGGTGACACACTCCATTTTGGGCTTTCAACTGATGTTTTTTTTCCATAGTTCAATATGAAAACCATAATTGAACTTAGCCTAGTAATAAAGAAGTGCAGGGGACAGGAAAATGAAGCTTAAAGCTCAGGAAGGAATGAAATGACACTCAAAGAAACAAACTCCTCCAAGGTACGTACAGAAGTTCCTTAGCCTTCCTTAGCCATTGCCTTCCAATGGGAGAATGAATAGAGTAGAGAATTCCAACGAAATTTACAATCAAACGAAATGTTCTGTCACAATCTGAATATCTTGTAGGTGAACAGTAAATGCTTATAACACAGGAAAACAATGCCATTATTTTGGTTCCCAGTATTCATAGGTTATGGTGCTATAGTTGCTTCCACGGGAAATTAATCCATGCCAAGTTTTACTGTGAAGCCCGGCTAGCATCGTGTTTGCTTGCATGGTCAGAAGTCATGGCAGAACACAGTAGATCTAGTGACAGTAGTGATGAAGATGATTTTGGTGATGATATACGGCCAAATTTTTTTGAACCGGAATATACAAAGAAGTAGTTGGGGCAGATGAAGAGGGCATCATCTACAGTATTATTGATGAAGCTCCTCAGCCAAGGACGAAACTCACATAAAGTATGAATACTGGAAAACAAAGTAAGTCATTGTTTCACATCAAAGAGGTTCAGATCTTGACAGTTTTTCATCAAAACTTCCTTGTTCCAGTGTCAGTGTGCGACCACACCTAGTTTTTCCTTTGGTACGAACAAGAATTCTTACAGCTAAGAACACATGAAGAAACAGCTGTATATGAGCATCAGTCCAGACTTCATTTTGTTATGCTAGGCTTTCCAAGCATGAGGAACTGCTGGCTATCAGATGTCAACATCCATCTCCTGATACCCATAAACCCTTGCGTTTTGGGGTTGTTGTAGCTGGCTCAGATTACAATGAACCTAACCGCAATTGTCTTGGAGGAGGATGGAGACTCGCGTCTCGGTGTGTTTCTTTGGTGCCACCAGAGTTTGAATGGTTGTCACCTGGCCAAACGAACTGAACTAAAGGATAATAAACTGCTTCAAACATATTTCCCCATGATTTGTAGCCTATATGTTGCTTTGCCCTTCAGGTGTGTGAAATGCCAAAGCAGATATTCCACCCAGGAGGCCCTGGAACAACATCTGCTCACCGCCTCACACAACTTCCCCTGCCCGCACTGTCAGAAGGTACAACACACACAAGTCACTTGTTGTACTGTCTTGTAATGTCAGATGTGCTATGGGGACATAGTAATACATATGGTGGGTACTTACTGTGAATTGATTGACCCTCACGTCTTTGACACGTTGATATGACCCTATGTTGGGAGTTTTGGGGGTTTGTTACATGGGTTCTTACGTTTTACGTCACATGTTAAGAGTTCGGTGCAGTCTCTCCAGATCTGTCCTCTCCTGGGCTGTCAGGTTTTCCCGTGCGAGAGGTATTTCCGACGCCACCTCCCCACCCACGGTGTCGGAGGCAGGTTCAAGTGTCAGATCTGCAAGAAGGCCTTCAAGACGGAGCACTACCTCAAACTGCACACACGCATTCACTCAGGTCTGACATTATAATGTGTCTCCAGTATACACACTGAAATCTGTTTTTCCTTGCCAAAACTCAATTTGCATGTCACTGGGTCTCCTAATATTTACAGAACGTCCTTTAAAATTGACAGCAAACACCTCGTCTGGCTTGTTCCCCATCCAGGAGTATCCTGATAATCCATTTGGACAAGTTTCTGTATTTGGCTTGGAGATAGATTGCTTTACACTTACTGTGGCCAAATGTGTCTCTGACCAGCCTCCAGAGGTGGTTTGGGTAATCAGATCTGATTCTGCAGTGCATTTTGGGTGCATTTACATCTTCATTTTGGGTGTTTTTGCACTTTTGGATTACAATCTATCCAATCACCCCAGATGCATGTTAACGCAGGTGGAAGTTATTCGTCCACCACTGAGGGGTTTTTGTATTAAGTCAGGTCATGGAACTTGACCTGAGATCACTTGTCAGTCAAATATAAAACGCATCACTTCCTGTGCACTAGAGGATTTTTCCTAGGAAAGACCTAGCAGACTCCGGCTGTTTAGAACAGACAATGGAAAAGCTTTCATGAACTGGATATAGGTTGAATCACTATTGTGTTATAGCAATCAGATAGAGCGGAGCAGACATTTATTTATATGAAAATGTTGCGGATTATCATTTTAACAGATTATTAGGCTGCTCGTAAAAATAGTCAGTGTTTCCGTATCTCTGCTAAAATTGTAACTTTTGAAAACTACAGAGTAAAATCATAGGAATAGCACAAGAGCAGATACTTAAGTCATGTCCATTATAACTGAACACCACTAAATCCAGATAAAGCAAAGTAAAGGTGTGAGTTTGCTTGTTCTCCAGGTGAAAAGCCGTATAAATGTTCCCTCTGTGAGGCGACGTTCAACAGGAAGGACAAGGTGAAGCGACACATGCTGATCCACGAGCCCTTCAAGAAATACAAGTGTCCCTTCAGGTGAGACCTCCCACTCTCTGAACCCCTTCGCTTTCTTCCTTTTCCTCTTTTCTTCCTTCTTTCCTTCCTTCCTTCCTTCTTTCTTTCTGTCCCTTTTCATCCTTCATTCTGTTTCCGCTTTCCTTGCCTCTTCTCTTTCTCTCCCTTCCATCCTTTTCCTCCTTTTCATCCTTCTGTCCTTTCGTTGTTACTTTTCTGTTTTCCTTTCAATTCCTCCTTCCTTCTTCTATCCTTTCTTTCTATTCTTTCTAACTTCCTTCCTTTTCCTCCTTCCTTCCCTTTTTTCTTCTTCCTTGATTCCTATCTTCATCCCTTCTTTCCTTCCTCCTTTCTGTCCTTTTTCATCCTTTGTTCCGTTTCCGCTTTCCTTGCCTCTTCTGTCCTTTTCTCCCTTCCTTTTCCTCCTTCCTTCCTTTTCCTCCTTCCGTCCTCTCTGTTACTTTTCTGTCTTCCTTTCGTTTCCTCCTTCCTTCCCTCTTCTATTCTTTCCCTTCTTTCTTTCTTCCTTCCCTTTTCTCCTTCCTCTTCTTTCCCTCCTTTTTTCTTCTTCCTTGTCTTCCTTCGTTCCTACCTTTCTTTCTTTCTTCCTATCTTCCCTCCTTTCCTGCTTTTTTCTTCTTCCTTGTCTGCCTTCGTTCCTACCTTTCTCCCTTCTTTCCTTCCTTTCTTCCTATCTTCCCTCCTTCCTTTTCCTCTTTCCTTCCTTCCTTCATCTTCCTCCTTCCTTCCTTCATTCTTGTATCCTTCCTCGATTTCCTTCCTTTTCTTCCATGTTACATTATTTTCAATGTAGTTTTTATGTGTTTTGTCCTCAGGACTCATGTAGGCTGCACTAAAGAATTCAACAGACCAGACAAGCTCAAGGCACACATCCTGTCCCATTCTGGTGAGTGAAAAACAACTGAAACTAAAACTCCAATCTGCAGTGAAGTGCCTCTGTTACTTACCTCAAACTCATTCATCTTACGGCGACTCCTCTCCCCTCCAGGTATCAAGCCCTACAAGTGTCTGTTCTGTCAGAAGGCGTTCAGCCGCAGGGCCCACATGCTGGAGCACCAGCAGTCCCACACAGACAACTACCGCTTCCGCTGCTCCGCCTGCAACAAGGGATTCACCAGACAGAGCTACTACCGGGACCACAAATGCCCCGCAGCTGGGACCGGAGCCGGAACCGGGGGGTTGGGGACCGGAGGGACCGGGGGGGCGGAGGGAGAGGAGATCGGAGGAGGGCCGATGGCGGAGGAGAAGGACGGAGAGGAGGGCGAGCGGAGGAGGAGGAGGCTGGCGAGGAAGGTGCAGAGCCTAAGGACAGAGGAAGACGACGGGTCAAAGGGCAGCGAGGATCAGGAGGCGGAACTGGACAGGGAGGAGGAGGAGGAGGAAGAGGAGGAGGATGACGAGGAAGAGGAGGAGGAGGGAGAGGGGAGGAGGACTGACGAAGACCCTCAGGCTGCAATGTCCGACGGGCGGGCGAAGAGAGGAGAGGAAGAGGAGGATGAAGGGGCGGAGGAGGGCGCCGGTGACACACTGGAGCAGATACAGAGCGATGATCCAAACTGTTTGCGGCAGCCATGTTTGTAGTCCTGGCAGTTTGTGGACAAATTTCCTGGACATGGACCAACTAACAAACTGAGTCACGCATTGGTTAAAAACAGCAAAATCTGTGTCTGGGAAATGACTTATCTTTATTTGTTTTAAATTAAAACGTTATTTAAACTATATACACATATTTTTTTACTTTCTCTGTAAAGGGTTAGGGTAAGAAAAATAGCAGTGGGCCTGATTTGTACGTTTTCTTGTGCACACATTTTGTGCGACCAAATTTAAGCCAAAGTGTGCGATTTATAAAATGGTGTCTTGATGTCAAAATCAATGGGCACCATCATTTTCTTCAAATTTATGGTATATAACTAAACTACAAAAACTATAAATCTAAACCAAGATGTGAATGCCACAGATAGCACTGTCATTTGATTTCTATCATACCCTTAAAGTCAGTGTTTTTTTTTATGTTTCCCCATGTCTAAAGTGCGTTCCCTCCATATCATTTCAATGTACTGCTGGATCTCTTTTATATGAGCAAGTAATATGAGCTGCTCCTTGAATATGTACCTTATTGACTAAGTTACACATCATTTCAATGCGACTTGAGATGGGAGCACAGTTGTGTGTTGACACTTAAAGGAAAAATCCAGCCTCTTACACTGCTATGTATCATCAGTTTGTGATGTTCAATACATTCCAAGAGTTATGAAGTGTTGTAATTTACTTTTTTGGCGTCCCCACTTTTCTCTCAACCTGCCTCGTCTACTTCTACTGCAGTTAGTGTTTCCTACATTTCCCAGAATGCCATTCAACAGCCCCCAGAGAAGGGGTTAAACAAGTGATTTAGGGTGGATTTTTCCTTTAAATGTCAATAGAATCACATTGAAATGACTCCTGTATGCAACCCTGAGCCACTGGTATTAACTTTACTGTGCTGCTGCTAAAACACACATTTTAAAACTTCACTGTATGTGCAATGTCTTTCACATTAACGCCACTCATTCATCCGAGGCACACACGCACTCAAACCTGTAGATTTAATTTATTAAGGTGAACAATTTCTATGTTACACATCCTTCATGTACATCATAAATCAAACAGGGAAAAGAAAATATAGTGTTACCATAAACCTCTTATTATTAAAACCTTGCTTTTTTTGTTTTTTTTTACAAAAGACAATTAATTTGTTATTGACACCATTTACAACTTGTTTTCATATACAGGAGAGTGAGAGCGGTTTAGTTGTACAAGGATGATTCTGGAGACCCCAAAAAAAAAAGCGGAGATTTTTATTTTTGCGATGCGACATAAATTATGATATTTACATGTTTCCGTATCTACTTTGTCCCTGGGGTTTTAATTCATGATCTACTCAGAACACCATGATTAAAAACACTTTCTGCTCTTACAGGCCTGCTTCATGGGTGACAGTTTGACGCAATTTGAACCAATGGTGTATATTTTTGTCATGATACCTTCCTTATAACCGAGTTTGTCTTAGTAGTTACTCCCCATCTCCGCTGAAGGCAACATCACCCATCTTGATATCCTCAAAAAGTTGCCCATGCATCATCACTTTTAGTCTTGCAGCTTTTAGATTCCCCAAAAGAACCTGCCAAAAACCTCTTGGGCCCGTTAGTTACTTCTCCACAGCAGGGCCAAGAGGGACTTTACCAGGGCCAACTTTTAACACCGGGTCAAAACTATTAATCTAACCGTACAGCCCAACTGGTCAGTTATCTCTAAGTTGCAAAAAGAAACACCGAATGCCTGGTGGGGAAGCGGAGAGAGACGTATACGGAGTAAGGCCTGGCGAGTTGTGGTTATCCCTGGAGTGGAAATCAGGCTCCCTGAAGCCAAAGGACAAAGACCATTTCAACAGTGCATATGGAAACCCAGACCTTAGACTTGCTAACAGGAAGAAATCCTACAGAGCCGCGGTTTCTCAGACCCACAACACCTGAATCCTGCTTTCATTGTGCAGCGCAGTAATTCATTTCCTTCCCCATGCAGTTGTCAGAAATTGGATGAAGTGTTACACCGATCGTTCATGCTAGGAAGAAACTAGTTCACTAATTCACAAGGGCGCTTCCAAGCAAACCACCAAATGAAGAGATTTCCACCAGAAGACTGAGATTAACCGTCTTCTTCAACTCTGGTATATTAGTGTTGGTCAGACATAGTGTAATATCAACCGAACTTATACCAAGCCAATGTTAAGCAGTGTATGAGGAGTGTATCTGCACACTCGAAGTGGGATTTCATATTGGTAGAGCATTTACTTCTTTTTTAGTGCACACACATCTGTTAATTGACAGAAAAAGCTGTTGGAGGTTGACTGCTGATTTTATATGAAGTTGCGAGTGCTGGAAAGTAAAAAATCTTCTACCAAGATGAAATATTCCTTTATATGTTCAAGTTAAATACTGGCATAGACTACACCGCATTTTTGACAGATTTATAAATTACTCTTTCCTATTGATTTTGTGTTTTGGTTTAGGACAGATGCACTTTAAGTCAAGATTTTCCTTGAATATCAAATATTCAGGAGTAGAACCGTGGACAGAGCTCTGACTCACCTTAAAATGCTACATATACAGAGCTACATGTAGTTTCTTTTAGACCTCTGCAAAATCTGCATCCAAAATGCCATTAAAGATTTCACCTAAACTGAGAAGAAAGCCTTTGATTTGGTTCGACTTGCATTTGGTGTTTTTCCACTTGTGTTTCGAGGTGTTTAAAGTGTTGACACGTTAGATCGAGTGCACCTTGAGTATTTCAAACATGGAACACTTTTCACACATTTCAAAAAATACTTTGTTTCATCCCTGATGGATTTCTCACGCACGACGGATGAGAAGCAAGGTGCAGAACGTCTCTGAAGCTGATATTACGTATACAAACATATTTCACTCTCCCAGAATACTCCAAGCCAAGATGGCCCATCTTGTAACAACGCGTTAAGACCGGCCCTATAAAACTAGGGCCAATTTAAGTCCCATCCATGTCTTCTGACTTTTTCACCGTTATAAATAACCGGGGTTGCAAGCACCCCTCACAATCATTAAGCGATTCACAGATCAAATACTATGGAGCCAAGAGCACTAGACTCTCTCTCTCTCTCTTTATATATATCTATATATATATGGGTATATCTCCTTAATATCTGAAGCACCAAGATTGTCTGTTGTCATTTAAGTGTCGTCTATAAACTGCAGAAACAACTGGGAACACTCCATTTCATAAAACAGATCCACTCAGTGAAAGCTATCATCCCTTATTAAATCCACTTTAGTCATAAGCAGAGATGCAGATGAAGGAGCGAGAGAGAGATTTAAGCATTTTAAGCTCGGAGACAACTGCGATGTGGATTGTGCAAAAAGGGGCTGCGACTCACTCTAATGCAAACAACAAAAACAATCTTAATGTGACAAAAAAAGAAAAAAAAGATGGTGAAACTTATCTCTGCTCTGAAACAAGTGCACCCTTCTCAATCTTGCCATAAAATGTTACACTTTGTCATTTACCTGATGGAGGACATTTGGGGATGGAACCTGTGGCCCTCTGGTTATGAGATGCTGAGTCTAACCGCTAGGCCACCCTGCTGCCCTGCTTATATGATCAGATGTGTGGCTCTGGATATAAAAAAAAATAAAAAAAAATCCATCATTTCCTCAGAAGGAAAGCTTTGGGACACAGACGTCGAGCTAAGGATGATGGAAGGGGGGGGGGGGAAGAAAAATCCCGCTGTCCCGTTCAACAGAAGTCTCGGAGGGCGGGTTTTCCAGGTTCCCATGCATAACGTGGAGCACATTCTGAGAGACAGGAGCAGCATCCTGTGGTTTGGTTTTGGTTAAAAAAAACGAAAAAAAAAACTCAATATGAGCAAGGGTACGCAGGGGGAGATGCCGGTTCCCAAATCCCAGCTCCTTTTCAAACAACATGCAGGCAGCAGTCGTGCACACACACACACACGCATACATGAACGATACAGGTGTATGCATGCATGAGCACACGCACACACACGCACACAGACACACGCCTATTTTGAAGAGGCTCCCTGATTTGAACACTGGTCTTTATTCCTTTAGACTCTTTTTCTCTTCGTCTGGTTTCTCTCACTCCTGCCCGAAGCCTTCCGTCTCCTCGATGGCGAACATCAGCTTCTCCTTCAGCTGCTCGTAGCTCTTGTAGGGAGGCAGGTCCAGTCTGTTGAAGCTGGCGAGGGAAACAGTACATTTCAACTGGCAATAGTATTCAGTTAAGTGAATTAGTGCGCGATCACACCTACAGTTTGTTTTCTTTGGTCTGATTAACACTGGAAAGGTTTACTGTATTGGACTCAGTAGGATTTGTTACTAATTTTATAGTCATTTACTGCACACCTAGTGATGTAGGGGAAGTTGTTCTCTCTCAATTAGATAGGAGTCAAGTGTGGCAGCCTTATGCAATCTTCTTCCATCCTTGCTTTGAAATGTCCCAAAACGGCACAATCTGTGAGTGAACTACTCAAATATTGTTAAATTAGTGTAAATGTGATCATCTTTGCAGTTTAGTAAGTAAATTAGTTATAGCTGTTCTCTTGCTGCACCACAATGTTGCTTTGCTGTGTAGGCACATGGTTCACACCATAGACCTTTCTAATATTATTTACAAGTTTAAATACATATATTTTCGTAATGTTTACCATAGCTAAGTTGTACTTACTGTAAACTCCTGCATTTGCCTCTGTGTAGGAAGCTGTATACTTACACCCATACATGCTTGCTTATGATAGTTTATGTGCAGTAGTTTATCTGACATCATCTATAGCAGCAGTAGTATGCTGTATCATTACAATTGATATTCTGTGATTGTGGTGCATCACTTATTTGATACTGATTGTGTTTTTTGTCTCTTACTTCCTGTACAGTTTTACACTTTTCTTTGATTAAATCCTGCCAATCACAACATGATGCCTGTTCCTTGGAGGTTGGTCAAAGGAGTGTTTAAGCTAGCTGTATAGCTGAAAATACAATGATCTCATCAACATTTTCACAAGGGCAGCACATTTACTGTGTTGCATCTTTGTATTTGGTTCCTTTAGGTTCACACTACCCAATGATAAGTGAACCAGGACTTGTAAACAAAAGTCACATGACTATCTATGCATGATGGTTTTGTCTGTGCTCTTCTTCTCTGGTGTTCATACCAGTTAAGAATACATGAAGAAATAGCTGTATATGAGCATCAGTCCAGACTTCATTTTGTTATGCTAGGCTTGCCAAGCATGAGGATCTGTCTCCTTCCACCCATAATACCTTGCGTTTTTGGGTTGTTTCCTATAGTTGGTTGGCATTACGTTGTTACATCTATTGAACCGCACCTCAGCTGTCTTGGAAGAGGACTGAGAACTGCATTTTCAGTCTCTGTGTCGTTATTTGGTGCCACCAGATTTTGAACTGCATTGTTCTCACCTGGCCAAAAGAACTGAAGGAGAAAATGCTCTAGAGTTTCAATAAACCATTTCAAACATGCTTGGTGTGAACGCGCTCATACATATGAACATTTGGTGATTTTATAGTCTAAGGTGTAGAAATAGATTGTGGTCCTGTAGCTCAGTGAGTTGAGCAAGGCACTAACACTGTCAGGGTTAGGAGTTTGATTCTCACTGGGGGCACCCATGGTACTGTAAGACGTTTTTGATAAAAGCTTATTATTCCCAAAATAGTTTTTACTTTATATACACTCACCATGTGTGACTCCTTGGAAGCCAGTTCTCTTTGCCCACCTTCTCAATACAGAACTTCTGGGGACCGTTGCTCCCTGCAAAGTCAAGCAGTGGTCAGTAGGAGCTAGAATCATCTAGGTTAAACCAATACACTATTATAACTGTTACAGTAGTGGGAAACTGGATTGGATAGAGGCAGAAAAAGAGATAGACCTCATTTACAGCTGGTGCTACAACCCCAGCTCAAATTAAAGAAAATTGTACAGGTGCAAAGCCACATTTACAAGTTTAAATACTGATTTTCCTAAACCACCTATAGAGGTAGTTTGGAAAAACAGATTCATATCTTTCTTGAGTGTATTTATAATACAATGTATTTGTTTAGCACTTTTCAGTACTGATTTAGAAAGTGTTTTATGGACAATGAAAAAAAAACAACTTGAAATGACAGACATTAATAAAGGAAAGGGTTACAGAAGTGTAAAACAGGTAAATACAACGGAAGGAAAATAGCTAATAAACTCTGAATTTTGAACGTGGCTTGGTGCGTTATCTGGACACTAGTCTAGATGCATGTTCTATCTGCATGGGGATTTTAATGCCAGGTTCAAATAGGTCTGTTGTGTTGCTGTTATATTACCCATGAGGTCGGCGAAGCCTCCCACAGGTAGTCGACAGGTACCGGTGACAAACTGCAGCAGCCTCATCCTCTTCTCGTTGTCCACCTCCTTTATCAGCTGCAGGACAGAGCAATGCGCTATTTAAAACACTTAAACATCCCCAGAAAGAAAACTTATCAAAAATGTAATGATACTCAAGAACCAAAAGCCTTTATCAGAAACATAGCATTGTTGTACTAATACCATGTAATGAGTACTAACTATCTTAATGTGTTCATGTGAAGACACAAAGCGCTGTGTCTTTTCCAATGGTAACAATATGTGTGAATCATTTTGAGGTCAGGTAAATTGGAAACAACCTTCAGCAGGGACAGAGATTGGCAAATATGACCAAGAGATGGAAAAATACTGTTCATCATCATTATTGGCAAATTGTCCAATTAGCACAGTGCCTCAAAATTGTTGCTCAAGTATCATGGTCCTTAATGGTTGTGATATAGTAAGTAATTTCTGGGCATTGAAGATGGACAACGCTCCCAGGAGCAACAACCAAGTGAACCACAGGGTCAGAAATCTATTAAAATGTAAGTAACAAGAAGTTCCTAGGCTCTGTTGCACATCACAGTTGGGAAAAATGTTGCCGAGCAGCACTACTTAATAATACAAGGAAGAAAAACTATAAATATATATATACTCGCTATGAACATCCATGACCCAATAACTATTCGTTTCATTCATTGCCTGGTTAAGCGATTAATTTCTGTTAATCATTTTCCCCAACAAAAGAATCAAATTAATTATGTTTCCCCTTTCTCCAATGTCTCCCTACATCACTGCCATTGATGCACCTACCTGCCAGAACCAGGTGATCTGTTTGCTGCTGCGAGCGTAGTGTCTGTAGATGGTGTTTCTCTGCCAGTCTGCCAGGTCAATCTCCTGCATGCCGCACAGCATCACCTATAACAGCACACAAGTCTCATTTTAATGCCCAATATTCACAATGCTTCACGCTCAAAAGGTTAGTTTGTTCAAAGAGCAGTTTATATCTAGAAAAAGCTGTTCTAATGAAATCAGCAAAGTCCTAATAAGTACCTATAATAGCTTCTGATAAATTGTTCAAGATGTTACGGAGATAAATGTATTCCCTGCAACCTGCTCAGGCCTGTGCATGAAGTCAAGTGCATGACGTCCACATTCCATTCTGACACCAATTTAAATGTGCAATCCTTGACGTCACACAGGTGTGTTTCATGTGTCCCATAACACCTCACATCCGAGTCGAACCAAATTGGAAATGCAACCAGTTCCCTGTTCATCCATACCTCCAGCTCTTTCGCGTCAAAATACTGCAGGTACTGCTGAGGGAGGACCTCGTTGAAGCCTTCGAAGAACGCCTGCGTCTGCTCCTCCACGCCTCTGGACAGCCTCCACTCTGCTACTAGCCTGCAGGGGGAGACAGAGGCAGTCACACACACACACACACACACTAGTTACATTAGTTGGTGTATTAGCATACTGCCAAGTGCATTTCTTTGTTTTGGTCTTCAGACAGCATGAAATATGACCAACATTAGCTGAATAATCACAACTTTCCAATTGTGGAAACACTATTAATTTTTCCTATGGATGTTTTTCTCAGATGTAGCCATGTTCTACATCCAGGAGGCCCGTTTATTTGCTTCAACCGAGGCGATGGAGACGCACCTAATTCACATTTTTCTTTCTGGAAACATACTGTAGCTGGTGAAACCCACCTGATGTACTCCTCCTTGTTCTCCTCGGTGACCAGGATGTCTCCTCCTCCAGATTTCAGCTCGTGGGTGGTGATTTCCCCCAGGATCTCCTTGTCGACCGAGAAGAACATCTCCAGTCCACACTCCTCGATGTTGTTATCCCTGCAGAGCAACACGGACGATTAAAACTGAATTACTACAACAGCAAGCATATCAGAGTCTAACTGCCTTGCTTTTTTTTTTGATGCGGAGGAGTGTGAGCTCCTATTATGTCATACATTCATATTAATAGCATATATTCACAAAAAATAAATGGCAGACAGAGGAGAGAGGCAGGCAGACATACAGGGTGTAATGTAGCAGCAACCAAACACTGGGAACCATGATGTTTTTTTGTTGGTGCCCTACTTATAATTCCTACAAAGGGATCAGGCTATGGTCAGAGACGTCATTAGTTAAATCCATCCCTTGACGCTAGTGGCAATTTCCATTCAAAAGTACTCATTATCGTAGCTTTTGCTGTTTATAGGAAAAGAAAAACATCATCTAGCAAACTGGTATAAACTAG
Organism: Centroberyx gerrardi; assembly: GCF_048128805.1. Classification (NCBI taxonomy): domain Eukaryota; kingdom Metazoa; phylum Chordata; class Actinopteri; order Beryciformes; family Berycidae; genus Centroberyx; species Centroberyx gerrardi. The sequence goes on along the minus strand of NC_136010.1, from coordinate 26,334,682 downwards.
GCAGGGTGTCTGCAAGTTTCATCGATTTTCTAAATGTAAACCTAATAATGTGGCTGTATTTATTTGGATTGAACTTTACAGTAGGATGCCACCCTCCTCAAATTGCCTTGTACATGGCTGTGCATACTGACTTGATCCAGATGAGGGAGTTGTAGAACTCGGGGTCTATTGACTCCAGGTCTTTGAGGGCCCACGGCTTGTTCAGGATGCGCTTGTAGAACGGCAGGGAGAAACCGGTGTCGATGAACTTGCCGTGGAAAAGGGCCTGAGGGACAGAAGCGCACACCGCTAAATTAGAAACATTCTAATGATTTTGACATGCAGGAGCTGTAGCGCAGGATATTGAGTGGCGCTAGGAAGTAGTGAACAGGGAATAGGACTTGAGACTAAACACTGTACATCGCCCATGCTTTATTTCTGCCTCCACTCTTTATCTCGTCTCAAATTAAAGTGAAAATACATCAAAGGATGAAGAAATTCCAGCTCACTCGAGTTCTTGTGCCAACTGTTGCACAGATAAATCTTCTCAGTTCACTAGAAAACCTTGAAGCACACTGATAACGCTCTTTTTAGCCTTACTAACAAAAAATCAACATAAGCCAAAATGACTGACCATGGCGATGAAGCGGCCTATGAACTTGAAGTACTTGAGGTGGTCGGGGTTGATGTAGGACGCAGGGTTGATCTGGAGACAGTAGTTATCTTTGCCGGCGTATTCAAACAGGCAGTACATGGGGTTCAAAACCTCGTGGGACAACAGGAAGAACCACTCCCTGGAGGAGAGGACAGAGCAGCCATTAGTAAACAATAGCGAGGAAGTAAATGGGTTTTTAATAGCACTGTCAGTTCCACTGAGTGTAGATGTGCATATACAGGATGGATATGATATTAGAGACCCTGTAAATATATTAGAGAAGATGATGTCTGTGTATAGACAAAATTCAAGAGCAATGGACATGGAAGCGGAACAGGGAACAGGGAAATAAACAGAACAGGGAAATAAACAATACAATTGAAAGTCAGTTTCACAAAATATTGAAAGGTGATTTCTGCTGCAGAGGGGATGGTAAGCACAAGCATTCTCAATAAAGATAGAATAATGTAATTAAGTAGCAATCTTTCTTCAACTATATTTACATGCTCAAAAACATGCACAATCACTTGCAAAAATCATAGGCAAAGTCATATTGTCAAAATAAGACCTCAGTAGATTTAATCAAGGACACAAGTGCTTACAATCAACATAAAATTCATGTACTTCAGAAGCCATGTTTCCATCACTATTTGAGTATTGGAAGAGCACATAAAATATAGGGTAAGTCATTTTGTAACTTGCCTGGCGACGCCGCCGTAGTCGAGGCCTTCTTCTCCAGGGAAGATGATCCATAGTCTCCTGCGCAGATCCTGGGCGTTGAAGCTCATGATCTAAAGTAGAGAGGTAGAATATGGATATGTTTGGTCAGTGTGTCATAAAAGCATACCTCTATGAACTGGGGATATTCAAGTAAAGTGTCCAGCAGGGTTGTGGGTAGATGATTGCTTTGTTAATTGGATGCAAGAGCCCCAAACACACCGCTCCACCTTATAACAGTTGGAGCATCCCCCAATCACAATTCCCACAACCCTAACCCAGTAGCCATGACTGCAGTCTTGTTCTTAGTCATTTTCAATAGAAACCACTATCTACACACTAATGAGTCTTTCTTTAGAGGTCTTTAGTCTTGCATATTACCTGAGTGTATTAGCTCTGTGGCTGCCATGGCACCATAATGTGCTTGTTTACTTTACTCCCTGTCTTAATGCTGTGCAAGTTTCAGAAAGCCAAATTTAAGACTTTTTAAGAGCTTATCAATGCTACCTCGAACTGAATTTAAGACCAATTTAAAAAACAAAGGAACAAAGCTGGCAAACAAAGCAATTTCTGATTAAATACAGCTAATGAAAGTTGTGAAACTATAAATGAAGAGGATAAAGGCCAATGTCCACCAGACGCGTTTTTGATCCGTTTCTTTATTTATTGCGCCAAAACCTGCGCCTGAACGCAGCAGAGCCAGAATGCACACAAGTCGGGGGCAGTGGACATTGGCCTTTAGAAAAGGGACACCAGGTAATTAATTGGTAAAGGACATTCAGTCCAGTAGTGTTTAGTAAAGCAGATAGGATGCAGACTGCACTAGTAACATGGTTCTGTATTAAGCTAAGAGTGGACATGCAACGCAAAGAAACCTGTCATTGCATAGTGAAAAAATAAGACCTCTAATAACTGAATTTAAGACATGTAAATACTTTTAAAGGCCTTAAATCCTTCCCACCAGGACCTCTGTGTGAAGGTGACCTGGTACAGGTCAACTTACCTGCTGGAAGGAATCCTCAAACAGGGTTTTTCTGGTGACGGTGATCTTGATGTGCTGAGGCATCGACAGTTGCTGGAGAAAAGGGAAAATGTCAGATGTGGTTTAGCGGTGATGTGTGCTTTCAGCCGTGACATGAAAACACCATAATGGATTCTTTTCTATAGGAATTGAAACTAGAGGTTGTCACAGTGGCAATACACATGAAAGTGACATGTCATTGATATAATATGGCGTGAATCCGAAAAGAGAACTGCGCTCGTTTTGTGAAAATATGGCGCCAAGGTATCAAATTCATAGGTTCAAATTTCAGAGGAATATAACTTTAACTTCATTAATTAGATACTGCTCAATAAAGAACAGACAAGATTTGTGGAAAATGATTTTCTCAAGTGGTGTAGACCATGAAAGGTTTCACTCCTGAATGACGGACCTGAATTTGCCTCTATAAGATTTTGTCTCTATAACATTTAAAGCCCTTAAGCCCCTAATTTATAGCAGGGTGAAGTAGTTCACTGATGCTGATCTGCTGATCGGGGTTTATCTAATTTCCTAGTGATTAATACAGTTAGGAAAGAAGGCAGGAAGCTGATTTGTAGTCCGCACTCGAGGACTTTACCCCTGAATGACTAACCAGTCACCCAGTCATTGTGATATGACACCCACCTGGCACCAGAATCTGAAGTACTGCACTTTGGCTTTGAAGTCTCGAACGTATGTGATCTGCGGTCCGTTTTCACTGCGAGTGGAGGGAGGAACGGAGGGAGGAAGGTGGGGAGAGAGAGACATAGAAACAGACAGAGACCCATTATTAAACTCTCTACTGAGAAATAAAGTTTGCTTAGAAAAAAACACCATGTTGAGACAGGTCAGATAGACAGGTGCAGTCAAAAAATAAACTTACTCCAATTTGAAAGACACAAAACCACCCAAGCTTAAAGTTAAAAAAGAAATCTATTGAAGCACATCTTATCCTATAGGTTCAGTTTTGACCCAATGGTGGTACAACTGGAAAACAATAAGTTGTATTCTTGTACAATATGTGCTATCTCTCTCCTCCTCTTTGCATGGGCATAAATGCCTCAAGGTTACTAGGCCAGTAAGACTGTTCTGTTTGTCGCATTCCTATCCCAGTTCACCTAACTGGTTTTTCTACCATTGGAACCAGAGGGAAGAAAGGTCATAATTATTCTCAAGTCACGTTATGTTCACAAGTCATTACCATGAGTCAACGTAGGTGTTGTATCAGTGAGAAAGACAGAAGGAGAGTATAAGAGACTGCAAAAAGCATTAGTCATATCTGGATAAGGGAGTTCTAAAAATAGAGAGAAGATAGTTTCAGAAACATTGACTCATATCACTAAAAATCTGCTGTAAATTTAATGAGATTACCTAGGCTTTCCATTTAATCTGCTGTCTGGTAAACTCACTTTTCAGCCCGTACTCCGTTTTGGAACAAAAACACCCCACACATTGGAAAGACGCTCCCTATCTTCCCCCACCTACTGGCATGTTCAACTGGACGGTGCTACGAGTGAGCGACTGGCGTTTTTTTACTGGATCTCTGCTCTAATTAGCTAGTTTACTGGACTCTGTTGTGAAAACGGGACTTGTTTGTATCAATTACAGGCCACCGTACCTCAAGAGGATGATGGGTAGATAAATTATAATAGATTACTTAATGCTCCTTTAAGAAACAAGGTAAGAGGTTTCACCCTCCAGTGGTTCGTAACAGTATCAAAGCTGGTGAGAGGGTAGAAAGCGTTACAATGGAGGACGTACAGTGATGATTTCCCAGTGCGGGGGTCGATGTAGGTAGTGGTTCTCCTGTTGTGGTCTACGAAGTAGGGAATACCGTCTACTGTGAACCTCATCTCCCAGCCCTCTGGCAGCGGCTTGTCGTTCAACAGCCTGATCAGAGGAGAGAGTTATTAGGATACAGCAAACAAAAATAGGTTATAAATAAGTATGGAGCAAAGGGACCAACAACTGCAAAACTAGAACCTATTACGTAAAAATACATGAATGAAAAAATAGCCCTGATGGTTTAGTCATTTGGAGGTTATACAGCTGACACTTAAAACATCATGCTTAACATGTTAAACATCCATCTTCCCCAGGTCCCTATCATTCTCACACACACACACACACACACTAACCCCTGTGTCCGCGGGTCCTCCCACTGTGTTGTCCGCGTAGGATGATGTACAAAGTAAACTCTGCCGTTGGTGTCTGTTCTCTTCTCTGAATACACAGAAGAACAATCAATCAAGCAATCAACCAATCACGCCATCAGTCAATCAATACACTTTATTTGAATTTCACTCATAAAAAAAGATACTTTTCAGGATGCTTTCTAGTCAAATTTAAAAGAAAATTAAGACTTCTTTTAATTCCAGTTAAAATTTAATTCTAGACCGGTTTTGCAACTGAAATAAACATGAAAATGGCAACAACTGTGGGCCTATCAGAGCAAAGATCTGAGTGACTGTGCTGATTTCTTACTAGAAACCAGCACACCAAGGAGCATTTTTAAGACTTCTAAAACTGAATGTGAGACTTCAATGCTATATTTACCTGTATCTTTCAAGGAATATGATATTCATCACCAGTTTGTTAACTTAATTACTAATTTGTATACTTATTATTACAGATTTAAATTGACAGATGTCAAAGATCTTACCCCATCCATGTGGCAGGGGCCCCAGAGGATCGAACTCCTTATTCTGGGTGGCTGGGACCTGGTCTTGTAACTGCACAGCAGACAATCAGAATCACTTCAGTACATTAAAGGACAAGAGTTTGTCTTTGTGACTTGAGACAGAGACTAAACAGAGTTTAGTTTCCTAGGACATATTGACACACATGCTACACGGACAGCAAGACCCCCCCCCCAGTGAGGAGTCAAACATAAAGATAAATATGCTATTTAACCAAAGCAATGCCTTTCAGCCTGTTGGTGGTTTGACCATCAGTATTATTGGTCCAAACCACTGATTAGAATCAAACTATCTATTTTTAGCGGAGATATTATCATCTTTGCCCTAATAAAGCATGTTTTAAAGTGGCAATAAGTGAGATTTTTACTGGCACATAGCATAAAATTACCATAATATTGTATATTGTTGATAGGGCTTTTGATCAATACCAACGAGTATGTTTACATGCACACTAATAATTTGATCTTAACCTGATTAAGACAGTAATCGGACTACTGAAACTGTCATGTAAATGCCTTTATCTGAATGGGACTAAGGTGATAATCAGAGAACAGAACCTGGTTAACACACCTAGACACACCTCCAATTACTGGGGCATGTAAACGCCTTAGTCAGATTTCTTTTGGTTTTTTTCAAACTGCGTCTGTCAGGTCACCAGATGCAGTAACCTAGATGTTGTATTTGCAAAGTAAACAACATGGCTCAGTGCAGTGGAGTGATGAACGGTAGACCCATTATTAAAATAATCCATGTAACCGGGTTACTACAGAAATTGTGTCACTTCGGACCATGTAAACATTGTAATTGCAATATTGCCTTAAACTTGCTCCCAGTGAGCGGGGTATTGGTGTGCATGTAAACATACTCAATGACGCAACAATTACTTGGCCAGCTGCTGATATCTTGTCACACAAAGGTAAACCTTGATCGGTTAAAGCTTATTTGCTAAAAACAGTCAGCGTATTCCTTTATAAGCTTCTACAATAAGTTCATAACTTCATCACTATATAGTAACAACAGTATAGCATTACAAAGAGGAACTCTCACCCCGAATATGAACCTCTGGTTGAACTGATGCATGGCGCCCTGCAGCTGGCTGCGCTGGTGCTGCCACTGCTCGTAGTTACGCACCGTCTCCATGGTGGGGCGCTGCCACGTGGTGGTGCGCGTGATGTGGTCCACAAAGTAGACCCGGCCCATCGGGTCGACACGACGCTCCCAGCTGGAGAAAGAGAAAGAGAAAGAGAAAGAGAAAGAGAAAGAGATGAAAGGTTGATTAGTTAGTATAACTAATTGGCCTCAATATCATTATATACTTTGTCCAAAAAACTGAAGATACCCCGTGCACAGCAGTGCTTCTCTCCTGGGTGCCAGCTGGTGCAGGGTAAACCACAGTAAACCAAAAAATCAATATTCCAGCGCACACCAGGATATTAGGATTGACACTATTTTATTAACAAATTACATTAAAAACAAAAAGGAGCGAACTACGCGACTGAAGCAACATGCGAAACGCGTAGTTCGCTCCTTTTTGTTTTTAATGTAATTTGTTAATAAAATAGTGTCAATCCTAATATCCTGGTGTGCGCTGGAATATTGATTTTTTTGGTTTACTATCATTATATACTGTTTTCAAACCCATTAATTTATTACCTCAATATGGTTTTAATGTATAAACTGTTGCTTGTTGGTTCTTGAAAATCTACATTTTGTATACTGCTTTGGCAATATTGTTTCACAGCCAGACAGCCATGACAGACAGAAAAAGGACAGAGCAAGCGAGTTAATAATAAGAGAAGGAGTCAGAAATGTGTTGCCATGGTAGGCACGGTCCATGGGATCCACATGACACTACCAGCTCAAACAGAGAGTGGGACAGACACAGCTTGGATAAATACAACGCTCACAGCTCAAGACCGAAGTGAGCTGGTGCTGTGGTCGATGAAGGAGGCAGAGGATCTAACTGCATACTGCTCCCAGCTAATTATAAACGAGACAGACCAGCCAATAATGAAAGAAAAACAGGGGTGTTAGAGATGTGACTCATGAAGTAGACATGTGCCTTACGTCACGAAGCCTGTTCAACATAATCAGGGTATCTCTGTGATAGCTCACTTCACAGAACCTAACACTGGTAATCCCCGCTAACTGGTCTCACAAAAGGTGGTTACCACTGGCTCTGTCAACCTGGGATTTTTCACGTGAAAAGGGGCGGGGTTTGTAACAAATAGCCAATCACAAGCAACGTGGACATATTAGGATAAAATGAAATGATTGATCTCTGTGGGGAAATAAGGTCATTGCAGTGGCAAAAGTAACATGATTCAGCAGGGAAAAGGAAATAGAACATATGCACACAACTGGAACATAAAAATAAGCAATAAAAAACAGTACAAAATAATAAAACAATAAAAGACTACAAATAGTTCTGTGGTTATGTAAACTATGCTACTGACAATGTCAGCACATTTAGTAGACTGTAAAAGTGTGTATGGGAAAAATTGATGACTAACATTTATGTTCTGTCAAGAAGAACAAACTGTTATACTGAATAAACATGAGCAATACAAAAACATTGTTAACAGTGAAAAGTAATGCTGCTGCCAAGGGCTGCTGGAGGAAAACTGCAGATAGTGAAACACATAAATAAATAGGCTTATCGCTGCCTTGTCATTAAGACACAATGTCATACTTTTCATTGATACAATATTGTGTAATCATGTTGAGGCTGTAAAAAGATTTTCTATTCACAAAGTCGATCTCATGTTCCCCAGGGCGGCAGTGATGGAATATGTGTTCAATCTACTGCATCAATCAGTCTCGACAATCCTATTAAATAATTGCAGCACTTCATATGTAACAGTAAATTTCATTCATTATTGATAACTACAGTCAACTAATGTAAGCTACATGCTATTTGATAGAAGCACTCTTTTATAGACAGAGTGGGAAAATGACCTGAAAACGCTACAAACATTTATTATATCTCTGATATAATAAATCATCAGGGAAAGCAAAGTGGTTCTGCGGGTCTCTGCCCTTCTTACTATCTGTTAATTCAATAGTTTCCCCCTGTACAGTTCTTTTTTTTACTTCTTTCATTCATTTGAATACAATGTTTCTGTTCATATCTGTAAATAACGTTTTTGCAATAAATGCTATATTAATACATTCCACAGGATCCTCTAGGAGTGGTGATGACATTTTTCCAGAGTTGATTGGCTTTTTAAACATTTGGATCCGATAGCCTGAAGCTGCTCCAGACCAGATTAGGTGTGCTGTGTAAATTAGCATGGTGATTCAAAAGTGAACCACCTTCACGACATTGGAAACTCTAGGATAAACCTGAAGTTACCGCGGTAACCCCATAATCTAGCTTCATAGTATACCCCTATCGTCCTCTCAAGCATTACATCATTTTTCAGCCCAAATAAGGGATTCCGGATCCCACGCTCTTTCAGTCTAACTTGAAAATGAATAAGGGTTTAAAATAATTGCCTTTAACTACACCCAAGGCAAATATTGACCATTTTTGCTTTGCTTGCTGGTTGCTCTATTACACATTTCTATTTTTGTTGAGGTGAATTCTGATGGGATTTGAAGCTGCATAAGCTCAGTTTTACACAGTATTTTTATTTGTCTTGGCAACTCCAGGTCCTCTCACTTAGGAATTGAGTCATTCTATCATGAAAACATTATTATTCTCGGTTGTTTGGATGGCAGATATGATTTATTTAAGATTGTTAAGGGAGTTGTTGAATAAAGATGAGATGAGATGCTGGGTTTCCACAAAACTAGAGCAAGTCAGGTTGCATTGGCAGGTTAAGAAGAGATTGTGTGCAGGTGCAGATAGCTTACATTGCTAGTTAGAGAACACAGATAGGCAGAAATTCTGTTTATTGGTGGACACATGAATGTAGGGGTAGTGGAGAGCAGCTAATTAACAGTGCATATAAACAGCCTATCATGACTAAGACCTTAACAAGGATGTGAGTCAGGATCCAGGCTACTGTGCGCATGTAAACATAGCCGATGAGTTGCAGAGAGTGACATGATGTTAAACTGCTTTACTTGACCTGATAGTCGAGCGGCCCGGAATCATAGATGAAAGAAAAGAGAAACATCTGAGAAGAGAAAGACCGGAGTAGCAGGAAGAGCTTTTTACCCAGCAGGCAGTGGTTCGGGGCGTTCCCACGTCGTTCTCTTCTCCACGTGGTCGACAAAGTACAATCTGCCGTTCTGGTCCACCCTCTGTTCCCACCTAGACACAGCAACAACGATGACAACAACAAAAATCAGGACGTTAGGTAAAAAACAGTACGCCACTCCAGCCATTTAGCTTATTTATAGATCACAAAACAGCTATTAAGACATGAGTCATCCTACTACAAAAGCAGAAAACGTTCAGCGAAGGTCAGCGTGTCGTCGTGATGATGATAGTTCAGAAGGGGTATTTATAGAATTACAGTCTTAGAGAAAGAAACCATAGAAAGAGACAACAAAAGGGAAAGACAGAGACCGGGTGATGGTGACACAGTGGCAGTTAGAAAGGTGGTCACGACTGCAGGATGCATGCAAGATTCCCTAAGGGACTAAATCGCAGATATAATCAATGCTCAGAAGCATTTGGAGGACAGAACTGTTGTCTTTGTACAAATACAACTTCTGGTCAAACATGTAACATAGTATCCTTCCCTACAAACCATGATAAGGTCTGAAAACAATCAATTCTCTACCTTTACGTTTGTGTTATTTGTGCCTGCAGAAGTAGGTGCTGTGTGTTGTTTATACCTTTCCATGGATTTCAATGCAGGCTTGAGGCTAAACCTTAACTCAACACTTCATCCTTCTTGTTCCCTTCACATTTCCTAGTGTAGTTTGTGTGCACATAGACTATCAATCAATTTATGGAGTCAAGAATGAAAATGAAAAGGGAAACTGCTTCATCACTCAGCTTCACTACCAGCCAGGGTTAGGGATTAGGCTACTTGCTTCAGACACACGGCTTTGACTGCGCAAGGAAGATAATAAAGAAACAAGAACTTTAACTCAAAGGAATTTCCACTGGTGATCAATCCACACCGACGCTAAACCAATCCAGCAGAGTGTGCGAAGCCACCCTCACCACTTATAACTGGCAAAGTGAGCAATGTGTGCTGAGGCATGTCTTGCATAATTGTGTAATAGCTCAGAGTAAAAAAAAAAACACCTTCATTTCCCAACATGCACAATGTATCTAGTAATTAATTGGGTTGAGGTGAAAAATTTGGCATAAAGGAAGGAAATCGCATTTAGTGCAAAATAGAGGCCTTTTGTGTGAGGGCCATATACAGTAATTACAATAGTCTATGAGCTTCTTTTCAACCAATATAATACAATGATATTGCATATTGTTATTGTCATTAAAGGAAGCGCTGTACAGATTACAGGAACTGAACTAACCCAGGGGGCAGTGGTCCGGCGTTGACGGCGGGGACCCTTGGGGTGACGGCCGGGGTGACGGCTGGGGTGACGCTGCCGGCCGGCTGTCTGGTCGCTGCGGCTCCGGACCCGGAAGCTGGTGTGGAGCTCTGGTCCGGGCCCGTCGAGGGGCTGGAGTCCGGGGCCGCCGAGGCTCCGGAGGCCGGGGTTCGCACCGGCGTGTCGGAGCCCGAGTGACCGTCGCTGCCGTCAGCCGGTGCAGAGCCGTTGCTGGAGGACGCTGGGGAGAGGTGTTGGAGAGAGACTTGAGTGTTACTCCTAGATCCTGAGCACACGACAGAGATTATACAAACTGTTTGAAAGACTCAATTTCACAGTGTTTATGTTTAGAATGAATCAAATGGTAAAGCTCTTATAAGCCTGTGGGTAAACCACTAAACCTAGCATTGGATGTTGTGTGGTAAGAGTACAACCCACATAACAGATATTGTTTAATCTTTAATGAAGTTTGATTGATTGCCTTTGCAGCTCTAGTTGGTAAAGGAAAGGGTAAAGGAAAGACTAAAGTGTCCTGGTATTCATCCATTCATCCCTCCATTGGCAATGTGCTTAAGGTCTTTCCTTTTACACATTTGTTCACAGAACCTAGAACATTTCTGTATTTTTCACACTTTAATTACCAAGGGAATGTTTACCGAGCATGGCTGTTTTACCCCAATAATACCCACACTTGAGTGTTTTGGTCTTTGGTTGCTCCTGATCAGCTTTCTCACACATGCACTTAGTGAGGGACACATTTAAGTTCAAGTGCTACAGTAAACCAAACATTGCAATGTCAACCGCTGATGAAAAATCTAGCTAGTAGTTCCTACATCCCAGGTCATTTTGTGATCTGGTTGGCTGGTGACGTCAGAATTCAGGAGGTCAGAGAAATCAGGGTCCTTTGCCAAACTCTCAAGGTCCCAAGCTGCAATTAACAGTATTTTCTTGCAGGACGTTTGTATCTACCGTCTTTCCCATACGATGTGAATGCAGCACAAAGTTTAGTAGGTAGTCAAACAACCTAAGGGAAAACTAGGGGAGAGAGTGACACTCGGAATGTGAAAAGACTAACACTTAAATTCTTCTTTTTTCTTTTCATAGGAGCCATGCTGACGCGTTTAAGCCTGATTTTTGTGGCCTCCCTCAAAGCCAGCATGGCTCCTATGAAAAGACAAATGGTCGGAATGCAAAAATAGATTTAAATGAAACCAGCAAAATGAAGAATTGAGGAGACTGAGGCTTTCTTCACAGTTGGAATGCTGCCCCCTCCCCTAGTTTTCCCTTAGGGTAATTGTCTGACAGTGATTGGTTTGTGGCACCCACTCAAAGTTTGGAGAAGCGTATTTCACTTTTGTGAAATAGAGATTGTCCTGATCTTAGTTGAAATGTTGCCCAGAATAGACCACATAGGGATCTTTAATAAATCTCTGACCTGGTGAGGAGGTCGGTCTGCGCGGGGTCGGGGGAGGAGGTCTGGAGGGCCTGGGGGGTCGGAGGGGCCGCGAGCCCCCTGATGACACCGAGGGAGACCCTGTACCGTTCACCGCCCTCCGACCACCAGGGGAAGACCGGTGCTCCACACCGTCCACCGCCGGAGAGCTGTCTCTACTCCGCCTGGGAGAAGTAAAAAAGAGAGAGAGGGGGTGAGAGAGAAGAGAGCAGGAAAAAAAAGAAACTGAGAATGTATCTATGTATGTATTGATTGAGATGGCTGAATGTTTGCAGGCTGTCCAAGTTGCAATGGATGACAGTCAGGTAAATGGTTAAAATGAAAACTGCAATATGTAAAACAATGGCAAATAATAGCTACAATATGGAGAAATGTTTGCATCGACAAAAGGCGATAGGTACTGTACCTTATAGTATGATCCCCATTAGGTTGTGATTCCCCGTTTAATGTACCTGAGGCACAAAAATACAACTTAAATAAAGCAGAAATATGAATTCCTATTCACGCATAACCAAACCAGTCAAACAAATGAAGAAAATTCTTGATTGTACTTCAAGTTGGTGATGCAATCAAAAGTTGTGCTCAATTATCCCACATTCTTTATTAGAATTAGAATTGACATAACAATTGCCTCGGCATATACTTACAGGTTAGAAAGATGTAGAGAGGACTTAAACTTAGCCATATCCCTAAAAAAGGCATGGCTACCATAATACTACTAGGCCTAGATTCGAGACGCACACTTTTATTACCCATCAGCGTAAGAAGAAATGGAAATTCAGCTTTGATGGTCGGGGCATGGTTCACTCAAAATTCACAGTCTCTCTGTAACTTTCCAGTAAATCGATCACTCTCATGATGAGTCTCCGCTGTGGCAAACCACTCTGGATGAAAAATCTGATATTTTACTTTGTATGAAGCAGATGCCATAACAGAATGCAGAAGCAGTGTTTGAGCCAAAGCTGCTGTTTGAGAAAGTGGTATAAACTATGTGTTTTTCCACTACAGAGAAGTCTTGTGCTTGTTTTAACAAATTTTTGGAAGTTTCTTCACAAGTCAGGCATTGTTTCTTTGCAAGGCAGACTAAAGACTGAAAGCCAAACAAATCTGCATGAGTTACTATTATTATTTTTTTTGTTCCAGTGTAAATCCAGCTAGAGAGGGACAAGACATCATCCAGCTCACTACAAACAATAGTCTCCTCTGATTCTTTTTGGCTTCATCCCTAACAATTTATGAACATGGCTGCTTCCAGTTATGTGGCATAGTTATTTTAAACTTGTCAAATAAACATAAAATATTTCAATGGGCCTACATAGTCTCGACGTAACCTCTGTTCAACCTCTGAGCTCTTGGCGGCCCCTGACTCACTGTGATGATTGGCCTCGGCCGTGGCGAACATCTCAGGGTCGACAGTCATGCCGTCCAGGCAGACAGACAGGTCCCCCACCACATCTGACTGGTCTCTGTCTGCGCTCAGCTGTAAGGTCTGCACCACCTCCGAGACTGGAACGACACCACAAAAACACAGGATGGTTATACTAAGACAAGAACCAAGTGAAACATGTCGAATGATGCAGTAACAAGATGCATCATCGGTCCAAGTGTCATCAAAAAAGCACCGGTGGTGTTGCAGTTATGGCCTTTCACAGTTTGAAATTTTCACCTTTAATTATAGGATCAATCAGTGTAATTTGTGAGGATAGCTGGATGTGTGTTGCAAGTTTCTTGTCAATCTGACTTATGGTGTAGCAGTTAGGGCCTTTCAAATTTTGAACTGACCCTTAATTATAGCATCCCCATCAGGCCAATCAGTACAATGTTATAAAACATCAGAGCACAATGTCAAAATGCGTCATCCCTCCAAGTTTTGTCAAAATCGGACCAGTGGTGTCCGATTCAATTTCAATCCAATTTCACCATTTTCTCTCTCTGTATATTCGATATTATACACATTGTTCAGGGACAAATTTTTTTCCATGGGGTCAGTTGTAGACAAAAAAAATGTTCATCTGAAAACAACTCTGTTTTCCCCAAACTGAAAACCAAATGCAGAATGAAACTTGCATTAAAGAAACAGGGCCGCTCCGCAGACAGCCCCTCCCACTGCTCAATGTCACTGGCCATCTGACACGTCTGATTGGGCAAGGAGACGATGTGTAAATGTTGGCCATCCAACAACCCTAACTGTAGCTTTCCTGCTTTATTCCTGCTTTTTGTGTTCCTGATCACACCTGTGAATATTGTATTGTGAACCGAAATGAGCATTTCCTCCCAACCTTTCAGTGTCTTGATGATTATTCAAAACTGCTCCCTTTCTCTCTCTCTCTCTCAGGTAAATACCTGCAGAGTAGACACTGAACAGCAACACAAAGGTAACGACCATAAACAATAATAAACAGTGGAAGTAATAGCTATAGTAACAACCAAGCAAAAACAAACAGCATCACTGGCAACATGTGAAACAGTAACCAAAGCAGCACTCTTACACAATAAACCCCAACAGATTCTACCTACTCTCTTTTTGTGAGCCTGAACCAAACCAAACCCAAAACTGATAAGAACTTTAGAATGATACATGGCTAATAACACTATTTTTGCACAATGTAACTGAACAAGAGCAACTAAGAAATTCAGCCTAACCAGACGTAGACATTCATGCCCAAACCCAATGGGACCCGGCTTAACTCAATATGCCTAAGTACAGCTCTCAACAACTCTATAACACATTTACACAGAAACCAAAATTAACACTCATTTGCAACAAACACAAGATCAGACTAATTCAAATCTGTGAGTGATTTCAATGACAAAGTTGTAGGTTTCAGTGTATGCCTTTTCCTTGTCTGTCATGGAACAGAGGTCAGCCTCTTGACATGTGACATTTACCCTCAATTCTCCCTCAACAGCACTGCTGGACAGTATCCATGCATAACAAATGGCCAGACAGACTGAATGGAGTCTTTATGAGAAACAGGGTCAAACAGCGAATCGAGAAGGGCAAAAGGAAAGGACAAAAAGCAGCAGCCTCCTTCAGAAATAATAGGGAATTGTGTATCCAACATAAAAGTTTTTAATTCTGAAACGCTCTGATAAATCACATCTCTGAATGCTTGGAAATATTTCATCTACTTGAGGTTTTCTTGATTTAACTAGATAGACACCTGAACAGCCTCAAACAGGCCTGGAGCGCCGGCATTGTAGCTTCAAGTTCAAGCTAATTTATTTATATAGCCCTTTATCACAACCATGTCTCAAAGGACTTCACAGAGAATGAGCCTACCTAGATCTAACTGATCAACAATCAACCGTATTACAGAATGATGTAACACAAACACAAGCAAGCAGAACAAAGCACAAGACACACAAGCCTATTGCCTACAGCCTACTGATGGAGCCTATTTCATCACGACAATTTTTGATATTTACGATGACCTGCTTTTGATGTTACAGCACTTCATGCCTTTGTAAGCAGTGTCGGCCTCTCAGTTGGAACGGAGGAAGATTTGTAGTCTAGCTGGTGGACATTTACCGCCCCACAGGATCTGATGTAACTGTGCCTTGTGCTATTAAACTTGGTCGAGTGTCTGTGTAGAAACCTGGTTTGGTTTGTTAGAGGGAAGGAGGCAGTGTTATGTCATTGGTGTTATCAATTGGGCACAGCCCATCACAGATGTTTAGTTGAATTTGGCCCACGGCACCTCCAGGAGGAAGGATCAACAGTAAATGTCTGACATCCCAGAACCCAACCCAACCCCCCCCTAGAGTTACATAACCAGTAGTGTTAGAGGAGCCAGGGAGAGTGACAGGGCAGGCATTCACATAAACAGAGGTACACATAATCCAATATATCACTGGAACACACACAAATGCATGCAAAAATGTGTGAGTGTGTGCATGTGAACACACACCACAGGTGGGGACTCTGAGAAGGAGAAAGACGCACACAAACACACTGACACACAATGACTAGACAGCAAAACACACGCCAGCACACAAGGACAAAAATGGACAAGCGGAGACACACACACACTTGCAGAGGAAAGAAGAAAATGCATTTCTGATGTCATTCATTCATTCAAAATATATTTTGAACAATGGAAATACATTGTCTTCTTTTGTGCTGCTGACCACATATATCTAAGTACATTTAAAATATATTTTGAGTGAATGTCATCTACATATGCAAATACATTTTTGGCCAATTTTTGTATACTTTGATACATATCTCTAAACATAATCTGTAAGCATGCATGAAATTTATTTTTTGCAGTACAGGTGTGTACACACCATCTTTGTGTTGTTTAATGGTAATGTGGTAAGGAACAGGACAGACAGGAAACTATACACACAAATATATGGTACAATCGTGTGTGTGTGTGTGTGTGTGTGTGTGTGTGTGTGTGTGTGTGTGTGTGTGTTTGTACTGTACACTCACTTTTCATGTCGTTGGACTTGAGCGTGTCACTGACATCCAGCATGGCCATGCCCAGCAACACATCTGACTTCAGGGTCTGGTGGCTCCACACGCGAAACACCAGTTTGCTGAACGGAGTCACAATCCTGTTGATGTGTGTGTTTGTGTGTGTTGGGCGGGCAGAAACAGAAGAAACAATTCATTTGCTAGTTGCAATGCAGTTGTTTAATGAAAGAAAGAGCAGCGCCTGGCATTTCTTTGTTGAGGATCTGAGTTCTGTAACCCCTGCAGAGATTTACAATGAGCACCTTACAACAATTTCAAACTCAGCAGCCTTTCTATGAGCACTGTTTGTTCCTTTTAAGCAGCACTCTGGTTAGCTGCTATTACCTGAATAAGAACTGGATGCACTTTGCAAAAAAAAAAGACTGCTTGATGTCACAGTTCCCATCTCCTGATTTTGCATCCGATCTTGTAAGCATTCGGTTTAACTGATACTGGTACGAATGAAAGGGGACAAGAAAATAACTTAAACCCACCAGCCAAATGCTGATATATTCAGGCTGTAGCTAGCAGGTTTGTCTGTTTGGAGGGTATTTTCAAAAAATCCATTTAGGTAGTGGCTGGTACACTTTGCAATCCATCAGCCGCTGTGGCCAGTGAGCGGCAAAAGTCTTTGTCCTGTCCTGAAAGGAACCCACAGACAATGAAGTTCATAAGCTATTCGGGGACAAGTGAGCGTCCATAATCACCCCCCAGGAAAAGACGTTTGTGGACACATGGGCTCAGGTCCGATTACGTCCCATAGTAAACACTTGTTATATAATAACTTTGCACCCCAGGACCAAGTGAAACTCTAGAAGAACTCTATATTAAGAAGGTTACTGTGCACACCAGGAGATCCTAGACAGGCTAAAATTAAGTAGACATCTGATGTGTGAATATGTTGAGACAAGAGGAACACAAGTGGTGTTAGTGGACTATACAAATAGGTTTGGAAATATGATCCCTGTGAGTGGACCAAACACTCGCTCTCTCACCACTGTTTGGCATTTTACTTGTAAGTGAGGCAAATTCTGACCAACTAAACATAGTTTGTCTTCCATTTAAACTGTGTTGGCTTATACTGGAACTCATAATTGCACTGTAGAAAGAGGTTTTCCCGAAACCTGGTGACTCACTGGAAAAGTATACTCCCTCAGGCAAGACATCTTGATAAAGATCATATGCAGGTTGCAACATCAATTTTATAAATTTGCGGGGAAGTCTAATTTTGTATGCTTTGGAGAAAGGTCTTGGTAAGGTCTCAGGCCACTTTCTGAGGAAATGATGATGTGCAATTTTCACAAGAACAAGAACTAAGGCCAACGCTAGTTTTCATGATATGCTTATGTCTTGGAGCCAAACCACGAATATCTACATTGATTTCATTAATCTTCTTTAACCTACTACAGCTTTGTCAACAAAGTAAATCTGCTACCACTACTATGACTACTACCATTAACACTCTACTGCCTTAAGATGTTGTCAGTGTACAGTAGCCTTGATGAATAATCACCAAACTACAACAGCTTTAGCTTCCTGAAACACATGTACGATAAAGCGCAAAGATGAACGCCTGTAAACTCTGAATTTCAACAATTGCTATATCAAAAAGTAGTAAAGACTTAATTACTTACACTCACAGATGTCATACAATTGTACCAACGATACCAACAAAGGTAAAAGTTGTGCCGGACTCAAACCT
Organism: Centroberyx gerrardi; assembly: GCF_048128805.1. Lineage (NCBI taxonomy): Eukaryota > Metazoa > Chordata > Actinopteri > Beryciformes > Berycidae > Centroberyx > Centroberyx gerrardi. The sequence continues at coordinate 26,316,534 of NC_136010.1, read as the reverse complement.
GAATCAAATAGCTGTTGCAAATAATTGTTAGCGTTGATTTGTCTGGAGTAACAGACAGATGAAAGTTTACCACATCAGGACAATTTAGATTATGTAGTAAGTAACGCAAGTTGTCAATCACAGGTAAGTATGCTAAACTGACTTTCAAATACTTCAACGTAATATGTGATTATCCACACATTCTGGCAGTTACTGTATTGTCCCAACCTTCTGGGAGCTAAATTGAAAGTATTTGGGAGGAAAAAAAGTAAAAAAGTATTTCAAATACAATTTGACCCAGTTCTGGCTGCTGTAACTTATTTTTTATATGTGTAACCACAGAAGAATGCAAGTTTGATAGTCATTACTGTCAGTGTGCATATTTGTGAACTCAGCATTTCATCCATGAAAGTCCTGACTGTTGTTCTACTTTAAAAAAGGTAAAATCACCATTAGGAAGAATTCATGTTGCTCCCATGACCTAACACAGTTCAGTTTTGCAAACATGAAAAAGTCTCTCCCAAAGGCACACTTTGCCTTAACACCAACATCAGAAAGACCTCGTAACCCTGTCATTGTATCTGCTTCCCTATTCTATGGTCTGGTGAACTGGCGTGACTCTGACTCACACAGTGAGCGGCTGCTTCCATTTGGGGCTGTGGGTGTTGTTGCATTTCTCTGTTTTCTTGGACTGGCCGTCGACCGTCACCTCCACGTAAGGACTGGGACCAAACCAGTTCTTCTTGTTCTCTTTCAGTTTTGCTGATAGCACTGAAACAGACAGGTGGAGAGAAAGACTGTGAGGAAGACAGGCTGTCACGATAATGGCAGAGACAGAGGGAAGTGGTAGACAGGAGGAAAGAGAATAATTCTGGAACCAATAATAATAATAATAATAATAATGATGAACTTTATTTGGATAGCACATTTCAAAAAACAATGTTTATAAAGTTCTTTGCTGAGAAAAAAGACAAGCGCACAGAAAGACAAAAGGTACAATCAGTTAAAAGCCAAACTTTAAAAATGTATTTACATCACTACACAATTAAGCACACAAGCCAAAATGCAGACATGGCCATGTTTGAGCTCCGTCTTTGTTTTGTTCTAACTTCTATTCGGAGCGATAAAGATCGAAGCCTTACCAATGATTTGTAGTTGTGCCTTCATAGGGTAACCATTGGAGGGGCCCGGCTTGGTGACGCCACTGGCCATGACATAGGGCTGGGATGAAGGCCTGCAGCACAGACAGCGCATCATTAGGGCAGCTGCAAACAGGCTTCCACACTGCTGCAAATTTACAGCACATTAATGGGCTCATTTGGATCAAACAGCAGCGCCACAACACCCGCAGAAGTCCACAGCGGACATCCACAGCACACCACAAACATGTCACTCCGGCCAATCTGCAGGTCTTGGCAGTAATCACTAGTGTTGAGACAGTAACACACCCAATCTCAACCAGGTAAAACAACCCAATGAGCCCATAAAATATCCTACCCAGCCTTGAGCAACCATTTGGAGCTCACGACAACGCAATTTTAAAAGATGCTGCATCTACAAAGTGTCTTCCTTTTTGTCCTCTATCGTAAACACTCAACAGCATTAACAACTGCTTACATTCGCATTCAAGACCCCGATAAGAGAACAGGCTGATTCTAATCTCAAAACCCATAAGGGGCATCACCTTAAGCCTGGCACTCTGTTACACAGTAACCTGTCAAGTAATCACATAGAGAAATACACACAAGCTGCACCGTCATGGGAGGTAGTAAAATGACAGTTATTACTCTGGACAAAGGTCATGCCTCCAGTCTGTGAAATGCAGTTTGTATCAGCCATCCTGTGACGTGGCTCTATCACTGTACTGCATGTAGGTGTAGACACAGGCCATGGGTTCATGTTCCTGCTATTTATTCAAATTCTAGTGAGCTGTAATTACACAAAAGATACAGAGTGGTGTATCTTCCCACATATGCACTCCTTGGTCAAACTGTGCTTTAGGTATTTTGTGGGGATGCAGTGCACTTATGATGATCAACAGCTATGTTGATATAGTATTATGTATTATGATATAGTATTAATATAGTATTGTATATAATACAATTGAACTAATTGAACATTAACACTGGGGGGGTGGGGGGGGGGGGGTATTCAAATCCTAATTGTAGGTTTGAATGTCAACCCAACGAACGTATCCAAATTGTCGAATGGTTGTGGGTGGCCAGCCCTAGGAGCTAGCCAACTAGTTTGTGAACACACGATCCTTACTCAAAATACATCATGTCTTGTGTCTGCATTGCATTCTGGTCTATTGAGGCTACTGTAAGTGGAGAAACTGGTCTCTCTGAGTCTTCTACGATGGATTTCTCCCTGTGTGATTGTTGAACGTCGGTGCAAAATGGACAAAGAAGCCCTTGCTCTTTGATTCTGAGGGACTGACACCAAAACCTGACGTTCACCGTTTGATGTTTTACATCGCTGAAACATTTTCTGCTATTAACCTCCATTGTAGCTGCACTGGATATGACATCATGTTGTCTACATTTGGCCAGTTATCCACACAAATAGGAAAAATACACCACCAAACAACAAAACGGACCCAGAAATGTAAGGTACATCACTAACAAGGGTGGATTTTCCTTTCACTAAAAGAAGTGAACACGGGTCCAACGTCCATTGTCTTGCTTGACGATAAGAAGACAGACATGCCAATGGATATGAACTCTTTGACTATCCAACACCAGCTAGGTAGCACCAGTGACAAAAAGGAAAGGGAGATGCTGGCAAAACGTCAGGAACCGTGTCCTGTGATCTTTCTTGGAATCTGGTTTGTTACCTCGATGTGTCAGTGAATAATGCATGTTCCTCTTTCTATCTCGTCCAGTCTGCACATGGCAGAGGAGGAAAGAGTGAGGCGCTCTGGGTAAACTTTCACTTTGGCGTCTGCTTTGGTCTCTGTCAATAATTCATTGCAACTGCTGACTCCGCAGCCTCGCAAGTAGGCTGACTGCGTTTTGTAGACGAGGGTATTCGCTGAATATTAAAACTCTAAGATGGCCTACCTTCAGTTAGACTTTTTCAACCAGCTACATAAAATGGTCAAACAGGCTGGTAAAATATTGTTTTGGCCCTTCTATAAGTCATTTGAAGTTCAATTTGTGAGTTCAAATTGCGCCCTTTCTTGAGTAGTTTTTGATCCTAAATTTGCTCCTAAAGGCTGTTGTGCACTTTAACAGAGTCTTAGAAGCTTCCCCGCTTGGAACATTAACACCTAAACCTCTCTAAAAGTCAGCGAAATCTCTGGATATAACTGTCTAAACCTGGCCGGCTATAGGCTAACCCAGCTGCATTTGTGGAATTGTAACTCCTGTACAACAACAGCCTTCGGCACCAGTTAACCCATAGAGATAAACTGCTTACAAAATGAGAAAGAGTGCAAAACAGTGGTGTATATCCCAATAGCATACCTGCATGATGACCATCTTAGTCCGACAGTAAGATAAAGGGACAAAGAGGACGTTCCGCTATGATGCTTTAGTGAAAAAAAAAAAACCCATTCAGGATCCCTGTATCCATTTGATATCAATCACACAATGTCAAACTCCAAATAGCTCCTGGAACATTCAGCGCTTCTACTTGGGGTGATTTATTAGCGTAACGTTCTTAGAAATAAGAACACTCGCATTTCAAGAGATAACAGACATAGGCCTAAATAAAGACTAAGGTGAAAAAGCAGTCTTTTTTTACACCATTAGAGGATCGACAAAGTGTCTGCACTCCTTTTCACCTAATCCCACAAGCCTGAAACCTAAAAGCTGAACCCAAAAAGTAGCCTAAACTCACTGTTGTTTATAGGAATTCACAGAGGTATCAGGCATGTCGTGAATTACACTGGACATCTGCTGTGATCACAAATTAGGCCTCCAAAGGAAATCAAACATCATCTGAGTCAATCAGGTCAGGAGAGTACGGGAAATGTTTACAAATTCCTAATAATCATAACATTTTCCATACCAGGAGGGCCAACCGAGTAAACAAAAAGTCCTGTCCCTGCTTGAGGCATTCTTTTGGGTTGCAATAAACAGTAGCCAGCCTCCCTGTTAAAGGATAAGGCCGGTGTTTTTTAATGCATTGCTTACCGTCAACAAATCCTATGAAAATAACAAAATCAGCAATGATTTTGTTTTGCCAGCAAATTTCGTCCATGTTGCCGGTGCCCAAAGAAGCCATGTCCCAGCAGCCATAGAACTCCATTGTATTAAAAAAATGATTAAAATAAAAACACGTCAAAGAGCCATGCCGTTGCTCTGGGCAGCATATTTCATCATCACGATGCACCGGGCCAGCCGACTTTTTCCTCAAACAACTTAATAAGCCGGCTGTAAACACTTTGCGATCTCAGGAAAGTAGTTCCGTAGCACCGAAAATAGTCCCCAGCATAATGAAGAATTTGTTCCCATTTCAATTTGATTTGGTAATAACTACAACAGTCTGACTTTTCGTGGTAACAGTTAGCGATTTTTAAAATTGAAACTATGTCTTTGTGAGCTGTATTTCAAGGTTTTTAGCTTACAATTGGAGCCAATGGCTTCCGGGTTGACAGCTAAAAACGGTACGTGGGAAGTCGGAAAGCAAACGCATTGTTGATTTTGTTATTTTCATAGGATTTGTTGACCGTAAGCAATGCATTAAATAACACCGGCCTTATCCTTTAAGTCACCAGATGACTAACCATATGACACTGCTCATGGAGAACACAGCAGTGACAGACAAGAGGACATAAACTAACACAACCAACCTCGCCAAGTAGCCAGTGACCAACCGTGGCCACAAAATCTTTGCCTATTTCCCATACTGGTTATCTGTCCCTACCAACACAACTAAGTCAATCCAAGAACACAAAACTGTGCAGTCAGAACAGCAGCTTTTAAGGAAACAAAGTGGAGAACAGGAAATGTGTGCCATGTCAATAATGAAGTTTCTGTTCACCAGAAATGCAACTGTTGTGTCTCCACTGTTGGTATCACTTTTGCACGATCTTAGTTCGTGGAATAGTTGCCTTGTAAGAGTCCAAATGTTGGAAAGCAGGCCAAACTCCGTTCAAAAATCTGTCACTTTAATATAGCCTTGCTTGTCGGCAGACGTATAGACCAGGTAGAACATTACTTATGACCTTTCACCTCACCTATCGGCAGGGTGTTCTGGTATTTTCAGCATATATATGATACAGCAAGCAGCACATCATTTCAAGATAATCTCAACTCTTACAATTCGCTACCGGCCAACATTTTTGGAGGAAGAAGTTCGGGGGAATAACAAACAAATCAATACTCAAAGTTGAAAATGTTCTTGCAGTAAGTGCAGTGCATGTTTGGTGTGCTGGATGTATGCCGAATTGAAGAGTGGCTCCAAACGTTTCCTGAAAGGTCTTAATGGTTTACCAGGTATGTCATTTTGCCGGACACCAAGGGAACACCCAGATGACAAATTTTGAATGGAGTTTGGCGTGACCTTCTCCCCACACAAGAGAACGACGCGTAAAAGGGTTAGCCACTTTTAGTACAACTGTGCTAGCAAGCAGGTGCATGAATTATTGCTATGTGCATTCATTATCCACATCTATCCTCCCCTTTTGGCATGCTAAGCTAACAAACGTTGGCTAAGATTACATAAACAATATACGAATCCAACTAGGAAAGGGTATCGAGCTAACTCGGTTACCCGTCCATTTAGGGACCGTATGTCCTGGTTAGCTAATAAACTGTATAGATTAAATGGTATATGTTGAAGTAGCAGTGTTTTACCAGGAGTTGCTGAGTACGTGTTGAATGTCAGCTGGCCACTAGCAATGACAGCCAGCCAAGCTATCGTAGCCTGGCTAACTGTTAGCCTGCTAGCTCGTGTCATCATCATGGCTGGCTAGAAAACCCAAAGTGCAACGGGTATAAGAGGACAAATATCACCTTCGACAGACATCATATTCCGTTTGTATCGCTTACCCGGATCCGAAGGGAGGCTGTGAAACTCAAAACGTGACGGTATAATGAACTTCTCCCCTCAATCTGCAGGTTGTTTGGGTTTCTGTCGGGGTTTCACTTCAAGGAAGAAACTTCCACCATCTTCGTAATCTCGCGTCACATGACCGAAACAAGGTGGGGCGCATGCTACTCCTCCTGAGCGCTGTGATTGGACCAGAGCCAGAGCCGGATGGACCAATGGGTGGTGGAAAAAAAAATAGCTGGACTATAATGATGCTTTCAAAAGCTCCTCGTTCTTCTTAGGTCACAGGTCGCAAATCGTCTCTTTCAAGTCGTCGGACTTGATAACAAAATGGACCCTGCAACAAAGATATTTTTCGGGACTGTTGTTTTATTTTATAAATCATTTGGCACGAAACTATTTTGTGCTGCAGTGGCAGAATGAAAAGGAGAAATTGTGCCTTACGCATGTAATCGAGGTTTTAATTTATTAACGGTAAATCGTTGTATAATACAGTGGCTCTCAACTGTATGCCACCAAGGCAAGAAAGTTTGCAAGTTTTCAACAAATCAGTGACATCAGGGGCTGTAGCCTAGTGTTTGGTTGGAATGAAAACCTTCAGACTCTCGGCCCATGTCACATGGTTGAGAACCACTGGTAGGCTATAATACATAGCCTACATGTAATAATCTTAGCAACTCAGGTATCATAGAAAATCCCCAGTAAAATGTATTTAAATGAACAAAAAATATGATGATGCAACTTATAAGAACCATATTGTATTTTTTTTTATTTATACTGTCTGGTGTCTGTAATAGGCTACTGTGGTGTACTTTTGTTAGGTATTTTTCATTCTGTCACCCTGTGATTTTTCAGATGCAATAAATTAGATTCTTGCAGCCTTTAAAAAAAAAAAAAAGAAAAACAGAAACATTTCACTTTCCCAGTGGGATTTATGACTGTGATGGCTCATTTTGCTCATAAGTGGGATGTTTCCGATAGCATTTGAAGGCAGCAATGAACAAGTAGTGTGAAAGAGCAAAAGATAGAACTTCTCTTTGTAGAATATTAATCAAAATCCAATCATTGACATATTTTGCATTAAACTAACAATTACACAAATTACATGGCATTTTACTCTCCTATTGTTTTTTCTAAACAATTATTAACTTGTTTTTTTTTTTTTTTTTAGATATTTAAAAAAAAGAACAGAAACAGCAGATGGCAATGTTGCACTTTCCACAAACATCACAATCATCACAAGCATCACATGAGCTGTCAATCAATCATTTACTCATCGATCAGGGAGGGTGTATTGACTGAGGACTACAGCGTCGCTTTAAACTTTTAATCCTTATAAAAAAAACTACAACAGAAACACTTGGAAGTTCAGGATGAGGGGTTTTCTTAAAAATATCAGTGGTCAAACAGCAGTCTGTTTGTTGAAACAATAAATCAGTATAATATGTCTGCGGTTTTATATTGAGTATATAGTGATCCTCAGAATTTATAGTGATAAAGTGTTATTTTTTTATTCCCTATGGTATATTCTTATATTCTTATAGTATTCATATTAGGACTTCTAGTGTGTCTGCAGAGTTTATCGTGACCTTATAGTACATTATGACTTTTTTGCTTTTATGCTATTACTATAATATTCCTATACTATTCCTATGGGATAATACATATAGTTTATGGTTTGTTTCCGATCATTTCAGCACTTTTCCATGTCCTCTTTAAAACCTCTGGTGATAAAGTGAGTCTATCACAGCAGGCTTTTGGAAACCGGCCTGTGACTGTAATAATATAATATTAGACCGCCTATTATTATTATTTCAGCTGCTGGCTCAGTAGCTGCTGTCAGGCAGCCAGAGACAACCAGAATACTGCTGGAAGTCAGGCCATTATTGCCTTCAAAATAAAAGCATCACATTTGTCACTTTTGGGGGAAAACAGAATAAATATTGGGAGGACTCATTACTAATTTCAAACTTTATTACATAAGTTATTACTCCCTGATGGCAGGAATTTGTTTTACTTTTGTCATATTACTTCTTCATCACACCTCACAAAAATGGAAATTGCATCTTCTCCTCCCTTCTCAAATCAGGAGCCTCTCCTGTAAACGACCAGGAAACAGTTGATTTCCAATGTTCTTGTCGTCCTTTTACTGGAGAAAATCAAAGTATTGGGAATATTTCCACCTTCCAACTTTTCTTCCATTTCTCATCAAAGGTAAAGGACGACGACACATTTTGAGGAAAACAAAATGGGGAATTGAGGTGGGATCTAGTTTCTGAATGATTCAATTTAAACCTGATATTTAGAGGTGCTGGTGACAAAATTAACAAAATTGTAACTAATATTACTGAAACTGAAATAGTAATTTGTTAAACTGCTTGTTACTGGGAAAGGTAATAATATTAGCCTACTGTAATGCATTACCAACCCAAACTGGTACAGCCAACAAAATCATATTAAAATGGAATAGTTACTGTAGATTATGTAGCCTAGTAAAATTATAGTAAAATACTATAGTAAAATTATAGCTGTAAAATAGATATATAAAATAATATATTGTATTATGGTGTATTATGATTCCTGATGAAAGAGCGCATTCAACTTGGAAAGATGTCTTCTACTTTATAAAAGTCAATTTTAATCCATAGCAGTGGCACAACTGTTCCTAATGAGTAACCGCAGTACCTGGTCTAGGTCAGTCAGCCATCTCTGAAATGCCTGTTAGAAACAGTGCAAGCTTATAAAAATATTTAGGACATAAATTCATGGTATAAAACATGGTAAGTAGTAGCCTATCATACTGATGTAAATTTTATGAGGATTGGGGGAGGGAAAAAATGATAAATTAATGCTTTTTTGAGCATATAATTGATCTTTTTATACATATTGGTGGTTATTTGCCTACATTTTCATTTACCACTAGCCTACATCATTGCCTGTATAGCTATGAGCAGGCCTATGCTGTGTGAAATGTTAACAGTTAGTTAGTTAACAATTGTTTTAAAATATCTCTGCTTTCAAAATGTCCTTCCATGATTTCTCCTACACCCAGTTTTTATACAAACCAGTTTTATAAGGTCTCCAAAATCATGCAAGGAAATAATATAGCCTATATAATAATATATAATTATATTTACCCGCTTCAAATGACAACTCGTTAGCTTTTTCAAAATCCATTGGCCTTTCTAGTGCTAAATACAGTCTGTTTTTCCACATTGGTCGTTTGTACCACTCCCAAAAAGTTGCGATCTCTCCTCCTTAATAAGTGTTTTATTTTGAAAGTAACGACCGGAAGTCGTGTGTTTGATATCGCGCCTAACTTGACGCTGCCGCCGCTGCTGCTGAGCGGCTCAGTGTTCACAGCAGAGCAGCATGAGACGGCGGACTGCTCGGATCATGCAAGCAAAGGGATATTTGGAGGAAACAACAGTTTGACAGCTGAGCCAGAGAGGAACCAAGGTAGGAGACGAGTTTCAGCTTTTCTCTTGTTTCAGGTGAACAGAGGCTGCTGATTGGCGGCACCTTTCATTTGCAGTGATTGATTAGGCTGCACTTAAGAATGTAGTTAAATGAGTCCATACTGAGGAGGTAACACTGTTGTACCTATTTGAAAAAGAACTAAAGCAATACTATAATACATTTTAGAAGGATAGGCTACTATACATATTTCACAGCAAAACTAAAAGTCCCTATAGGAATATCATAGGAATGTTAGCGTGATATAGGAAATTTAAAAAAACAACACCAAGTACATTAAAGTTACTATAAATTCACGATTTAGTATCATAAACAGACTATAGGAATATTATAGTAATATTATAGTGATACCATTGGAGATTAAAAAACACCACAAAGGTCGTTATAAACTCATTAGAGCACTACAGACGCACTACGAGTCCCTATAGGAATTTTATAGGAATATTGCAGTGATTTTTGTTGGTTTAAAGCTTGTACTGTATCACTGAGGATGAACGATGATGTGTTTCATCAGCCTTCCTCAGCAGGTTGAGAGAAGGTCGCGCCCTCAGCTGACCTGTTGCCTGCTTTCACAGTCGTTATTCTAAGCAGCGCGTGAATGGACATGGAAGTTGTCAATAGAATAGAATAGAATAGAATAGAATAGAATAGAATTTGACTTCCACTCTGAATCTATTTTGCAGAATATACACTGAATCTTTGATCTTTGTACAGAATCAGTGAAGGTCCCAGCTTCTCATGTGATAGATGTTTGCAATAGTTTGAAACACAACAGATGGCGGATGATTTCCTCGGTCAACACTGTAAACAAAAGGGAACATATAAGTCAACATGCAATATTGCAGGATAGGGTGTTCAGCTGGAAAAACAAAGATCTTCTCCAAATTCTAAGGACCAGGAAACTACTACCATGGAAAAATAGTGTGGATTATAGCCGCTGGCAGAATTTCCCATTTGCAAAACATGCTGCTAATGTACTACGACTCTTATTTGACTTGTGTCTTTGTGACCATCCACAACCGGCTGACATTTACTGTTAGGTGATATTTACTGCCTGGCTTCCTCCCATTCAGCGGAGCGAGCTCAGCCATGCACATGCTCATTTGTCAAGCCAATTCTACAGGAGTCACTTGTAGTCCGAAACGTAGAAGATATCTAAAAGGAATTCACATGCACATCTGACAAAATAGAAATGACTGAGGCCTTTTGTGTCCATTGAAACCATTTCAAATGATAGAAAGAAGAGAAATGAAAGAGAATGTACTGTGGAATTCAGCTCTCTCACTTCATTTGCATCATTTGAACTGTAAAGACTTCCTTTATAGTCTTTTATTTGCAGTGTTTCCGACTGTACAGTGCAATGCAATGCAAACTGTCTCTTCCATTCGGCATTCACTCTCACAGCAGTAGGATGGAGTAAAATCAAGCGTATGGAAGTACAGATAAACCTGTGCTCAGCGGACTGGATGTGCTCACACATGCTTTGTTTGTTTCTAGCAGAATTTGCATCTCTCCCGGGTGATTTTCATCCACTTTTGCATGCACAGTCCACACAGGAATCACCAGTAAACACTGCAGAGGTGCAGGTGTTCCTCCTCCCTTTGATTTGCGTTGACACATTTTGACGCTGTGCCATGATCCACAATATGAGGCCTGTAGGCTGGGAACACTTCACGGAATACAGTGTTTTGTGCTTTTATTTCTCTATTTATTCCCCATCCTTTGTTCTTCCTTTGGATCCCCGTTGTCATATGCCAGGGAAACTAGACAAAGACATTAGACAAAGATTAGAAACTACAATGCTAAGACCATGTGCCTGGCCTGCATCTGCCACGTTTTGTCGTTTCATCAGCAGAGGGTATCTCCATGTTTGCTTTGTGTGTGCTTCTATCTATAATTTGCCCCGTTGGAGTGGGGTCTTCCAGGAATACCCCTCACCTCACTCCCTCCCTCCCTCCCTCCATCCCAGCACAGCCAAGTTCTAATCCACCCGGCGCTCGAGAAACCGATCTCGGACCAGCCTCTCACTAGTCTTATGAATACCGCCATCATAAGTCTCGGAGTCTATATTTCTGACCCTGGGTCTGCCCGTGGGAAACTGTCACCCCCCCCCCCAACCCCACCCCCCACCCCCCCTTACAGTGTCCCAGTGTGTCTTTGGCTGGAACAGGCTGGTCTTGCCAGGCAGCTGTCAATGTATTAATAGGTGTTTTGCCTGCTACTTTTAGTCCTGACCCCCCCTCCCGTTCGTAACACCGACAACCCCCCATGTCCCGCGAAAGAGTTCTGGGCTTATTTTAGGCTGAGCGGAAGATGGCCGACACGCTACGGTTACCTATGCAGATTACATTTTGGTAACGGGATGATGGGAGTATGGCCCTTATTGCCCCTTTAAGGGATTCCATGAGTGCTTTTAAGGATGGGAACCACCTTGTTGGAGCAAATGATGTCATGCATCCCGTTCGTTACTGTAGATTTTAGGACGACAAAGTGAGGAAATGAATCAAAACTTCTCCTCCCTGTAACGCCCAGGTGGGAAATTGGGAAAGAACTGTATTAATGAGATAGAAATAGATGTTTTTGGTGGTAAATGTGGAGTCAGGCTGACCATCTCTGAGCTGGGTCAGGGTGTCCCGGCTCCCACGCTATAGCTGATAGGTGGGAGAGACTGTGGAGGCATCAGCGATCAGTTGTCTGGATGGTGGGGGGGTGGGGGGGTGGGGGTGATGTCTTAGTCTCCTTTGCTCTGTACTGCCTGTGCTGCTTCCACGGCCCCAGGGGGCAAAACAAAAAAAAATAACAAAAAAAAAAATACCCAGCATGGCATCGCTCCAAGCTGGAAAAACTATTTTTGGATCCGGCTATGGGAAAATAACCAAGTCCATAATCACTCATACACGGACAGCTAGGCCTCGGTGAGACAAAAAAGCGGCAGTGGACTGTGCTCTCGCGACTGATTTATCGGGGCCAGACGGAGTCAAGAGCCCACTTTCCACGCTGGGCTGAAAACCACTGGAACCCCTCAAACACCGGGGGCCAAAGTAATAGCGGAAAATAGGCAGCGAGCCCTGGGGCCCACAGTGGGCAATTTGTACAATTGTAGCAATACGGATGCTGAGCAGATCAATCCATGTTCCTATACACAGTTCCTTAAAAGCTCAACAAGGAGAGTGCATGCAGAAGTTGGTGCTCAGAAGGAGGCGTCCCTCCAGCCTGCAGGTTTGGCCCGTAACTGAACTTCCTTGTGGTTATTGTGTAACTGGATCTTCTTTGTATTCTCATTGTGCGCCATGATAAAACACACCCTCCTCTGTTTTCTATCTCTTTTATGTTTCTAAGGAGTTGCCCTTAAGAAGCTATGGACAGTCATGGAGTTAGTGGTGCATGTCGAACCCTAGGAACACGGAAAAAAAAAGTAGATGCACGCAGCTTTGCTCTAGGTGGCATGAACTGAGGCGAAGAGGCATTCACACATTTTGGAATTTTTCAACTTGAGCAAGGAATTTGCCTGGAAAGCCAATCAGCTTCAAGCAGGACTCCATCCAGGTGCCTGCAAATCCCCCGAATCCTGCCTCACTTTGTGTCTTGACACATGTTCATCAGTTCAAAATAGTTTCCAAAGCTGTTTTTATGTGGTTTTTTTTACTGTGCCATAATATCATATTGTGGAAATTTGTGTTAGTTTGAGTTGACGTTGAACTTGGCCTCCTCCTGCATGTCGCTGTCCGTCAAACACTTGCAGGGTATTCTTATTCTTCAGTCTTCTCTCTCACTGCCCAGTCCAAGATGAAATAAGATTTGGACTTTATTGTCTGTAATAATCATGAAATTCCTCACCTCTCACTCACTAATAGAGGCCTTATGATTTCATATTAAAAGGCCGAGTCCCCTCTGTTCTCTGTGAAAGTCCCTCCCAAGTCTCTTTGTGTAGGTGTAACAATGGCTTATTTTTAACCTGTTAGTTTGTGTGTGTGTGTGTGTGTGTGTGTGTGTAGAATGGTATAGAAGTGGAGAGGGGAGAGAAGGGAGGAAGTGGTTGCAGGATAACAGAGGAAGAAAATAGCCTCCTCCTCACCCTTCATCCTTCCTCCCCCCTTCTCACACACGCACACACACACACACTCTTGGGGCTCACAGTGCCTCTCTGCAGTTCTCTCGTCCCTGCTGGAATCCAAATAAACACACACTGCAATACGTGAGCACACTCACTCACACACACACTCACACACACACACACACACACACACACACTCACACACACACACACACACACACACACACACACACTCTTCTCTGGTCCCAAGCGGCTGACTGGGAGAGGGAGCTCTGACAGTTTGACCTGTAAGACAGTGAACCAGAGCAGCTTGTTAGAAGAAACTACGTGAGAAAAATGTAGAGTTGTGAAATCAGTGTCAGTGTTGAATCTCAATCTGATTCTGCTGTATGTGGATTTAAGCTGAGGTTTTGTTTCATGCCTATAACTAAAACTAAATGAAACCATTGCTGAGAGCTAAAGTTAGTCAATTTAGCTGCTGACCCATCTGAAATGTAATAGGAATTTTACATTAAAAGATGAAAATGAGCTAAAAGAACAGGCTGTGTCTGCTCTTAATCACTGCATGGACCTTTACTGACCTTTATTTTCACCATATTATAACAACTACAGCTCACTGACCCAATGCTTAACCTTTTAAATACAGACAGTGATGTAGTGGAAGGTAAACCCACTGAAATTCAGTTTACTGAACACAGCAGACATGTGAATGACAGCTGAGCACAACACTGTAATGATTCCTCAGAATTTCATTTGTTTTGGTTATCTTAAAAGACCACAATTTAGTTAAAAACATTCCACTCAGTTATTTGCTCTAAAGGCTGTTATTTATCCTCAGATGGTCTTTTTCTTTCATTCTAGCGTTCTGTTCTGGCTTTTGTTAACTTCTCCTTTGAACACATGTTGTATCCTTGATTCTCTGGCAGAGCGCATGTGGATTTTCTCACACTTGATGCAATACTTCCAAAGAGCAATTGCATCCAATTACTGTGTTTGATAAGAAAATAACAAATGCATCATGCCCAGTACTGACGTCCTCCCAGCTTCCAAGCCTGAAAATAGCGGGATTTCAGCTATGGCAACATCTGTATTTATAGTGTATGTCACATAGCGAAGGCCTTCCATTAAATCACTGGTGCAGCCTCAGGCACTAATGACCGCTGGGACCAGGACGAAAACCACACTTGCGTCACGTCGTGTAGCATCTGAAGCCCATTGGACTGGGCGCAAGGGCTAATAAACCCATATCTACAACAACAAAACAACAATATTTGAATTTCCCAGCATCCCATCTGATGACCCTCGACCCCGTGGGAGCAATGCAACTCTCCCAGCGCTTTAGAGGTTTAGGGACGTGGAGTGTCGGTCATTCTCTGAAACAAATTGGGTCAAGGTAGATTGGGGTTCGAAAAGGATCAAATGGCATGAATGTAACCTCTAAGGTCCACAGATGGTCCTTAAAGGAGGTGATAAACAGGGCAACTTTTAGGGCAACTCTGATGGCCAATGTTGCCCAAAGAATTGCCTCAGAACTGTGGTTATAATCAGATAAGAACATAGCAGGAATCATTTTTCCAGACTTTTGACCCTGTCTCTCACTTTGTTGTCTGTTGCTGGGAAAGTTGCCTATCTGCATTGCCCAAAATTGCTTACTGTATTGCTACCATGAGTTACTGATAAACACAGTTCCTATTCTCGCAAAAAAGGGTGTAAATATGTTGCGGACATATATGGATATATCCTTATATGGTAGTTCCCAGCAACAAGACACAAGATCAGAACAACTCTTCCTTTGTTTTGAACCTCTAGCCTACCAACAAATCATCACTTTTCTTAAAATATTGCAAAAGAAATACATTTGTTTAAGGAGAAATGAAAAAAAAATTGTGAATAAGCCCCGTCAAGTCTTGCCGTCCTGTTCGGCCCTGTAGGGGAAACTATGGATGATGTTTCTCACCCCATGATAGCGCTGGATATTGAGTTGTCCAATGATATCCAAGCACCATATGAATTGTTGGTTGAAGGAATGTGCATTTAATTTCCTCGGTTGAGTTTTTCTCTCCTTTGGCATGCTTCTAAATATAAAGTAACGGACCCTGGGGCTCGAACACGAGCCTTTTAATTCTTTGTTTGTGGTTTGTTTGTGAGATACCTCTTCTGGACCGAGCCAAACCAGTGAAAATGCATTAATATGCTGTAGACTGAGTGCGCAAAATATTAAGACTACCTGCTCTTTCCAGGAGATAGACAGAGGCGAGGTGACAGTTTGATCCTTAATTGATTTTGCCTACATCCACTTCTTTGCCTTTAAGCCTTGAGACAATGAAGCCATAAAATGTGCAAAAGGGGTTTAGCTCAATTGTAGGATGCTGTTTTTTATGTTTTGTGCACAGAGCTTTTGAGTGTTTTTAGTGCATCTGATTATGCTTTTAAAAATTAATTGGACTCTTCTGTCATTGTGACTTTTGTCCGTATATTGCGGGGTGTGTGATTCACACATGGAAAGGACACATTCATTAGAAACATCCCTTGAGCAGCCTGGTTGCCAAGAAACACCGTCGTCATACCTTGGCGAGATGCGTGTGCAACACATCAGACAATAGATATACACGCAAGCGTTATGCTTAGGCCTACGTGTTCAGACTCACACGCACACAACACACACAGGTTGTTTATAAATGCATCAGGAAAAAAATCCCTGTGTTCATGTTGATTCCCTCTCTTCAGAACCCTCTACTTCAATATTGTAGCTCAGCCTCGCCTGAAGCGCTACAACAGGAGGACTCAGAGCTTCAAGGACAATTCAGTTGCTTTCTGAGTCTATAAGATGAACCTGGAAGTGACATTAGAGTCCGATATGGGTTTTGAAGGCTGATACTGATACCAATATTTTTGGATTGAAGAGCCAATATGAAATATCTTTGTGTTTGACCATTTTCATCCCAAAAATTCCCAGCATTCAGTGTTTTCCCCAAAATGTTTATTCTTGTCTGGGTGGAAAATACTCTGAAACAGGATTTAGACCATCATGGGAGACTATGCATCATGGATGGGAGACTATGCATATCATGCGTTCCGGTTTCACAATGACTGCTCTCAGGCCAAAGAACCATCTGAATATCACACTAAAAAAAAAAAATCAAGACTTCAGTTTTTGGGAGATTAGCCTGTTCAATGATGAGAACATAGAGACCAAGTTCATCTATGTGTCCCCAGTAGATCATTCCCTCTGGTGCTCCAGGCTAACACTTTAGCATACACTACTAAACACAGTGTATGCTAAAGTGATAGCATGTAGCCCACTATCACTCAACATAGTGTATGCTAAAGTGTTAGCATGTAGCCTACAATCACGCAACATAGTTTATATTAAAGCGTTTTAGGAAGTAGCCTGCTATCACTCAACATAGAGTATGCTAAAGTGTTAGCTGTCATTTCTTAGGAAGTTTCCTGAAATGATGTAGTAGTTATATAGAAAATGTAAGCAGTCTGGTGGAGTCGATAAGATACTGCAAATTGCTAAAAGTATTTCCCGGAAAGAACTGCAAAACTATAAACTATTTATTGGAAAAATAATAGGCAGAGGTCAATTATCGGAAGTCATTATTCATATAATTATATTTGTTGAATTCTTAATTAATTTTAGTTAATTTCTAATTTTCTTTATAACTACTACATAATTTCATGGTTCTGTCTTGGAAACAGCAGAAGAAATTGGAGGAACTTACCAACTACCAACTACTATTGAACACTTTCTCTATTTTCCCTATAAGTAGTACATCATTTCATGGTTCTTTCCAGGAAACTTCCTAAGAAATTAACAGTTTTTTTGTTTTTTTTAAACTTTTTATTTTTGACAATATTTCAAATTTAGTGTACAAACAAACATGTGGGGCAGAGAACATGAGGTCATGTTTGGTATCAGTAATCGTCAGAGACGGGTAGGCAGGTACAGTTCATTACACGAGGTTTTCGGCATTGATGCCTAATGTAAGAAAGGGAAAAAGAAAGTAAATAAATGAATTAATAAAAAAAAAAAAAACAACAACCCTAATCAGTATCCATTTCCTGTGAGTAACAGTCCCATTTCCTCCAGTATTTTTCTCCTTTGTCTTTCTGTAGACGAAGGGTGTAAGTCATCTTTTCCATGGAGCGTATATGATTGACAATTCCTGTAAAAAGGTCCACAGTAGGGGGATCTCTCTGAAGCCAACATTTGGTGACAGCTTTTTTACATGCAACCAAGAGAATTTTCAGGAGGTAGGCATCACTTTTACATATGCCTTCAGGCATAACTCCAAGGTACAGAGAGAAAAAAGACACATCGAGGTTAAGACCCAGAATCCTAGACATTAAACATCCCACATCTTCCCAAAAAGATTGAATGCGTGGACACAGCCAAAATATGTGAGCATGGTCCACTTGCATTGATCCACACTCCCTCCAGCAAGGGTGCTGGGACCCAGTGAATTTGGATTTCTGCTTTGGTGTTATAAAAAACTGAATCAGGCTCTTCCAACTAAAATCCCTCCAGGTCAGTGAGTTAGTGACGGAGCACTGAGTTTCCCAGGCATGTAACCACACCTCCTCAGGTATTTCCAGCCTCACATCCCTTTCCCAACGCTGTCTGACATAATCAATTGAATTTTCGTTCATTGAGGTGATAGCAGTGTATAGTTTGCCTATAACCCTTTTGTTATTTTCACCCTTATAAGCCTCTATGAAAATCTGAATCATTTTCGAAAAAAACCTGTAAATACCTAAAAAAAATCCTGTCTATTGAGTTCAAATAATTGGCATAGGTTCTGAAAACTATCAAGTTCCCCATTTGATATAATTCTACAGAGAGCAGTAATGCCATGTTGGGTCCATTGCCTGTATCTATGATCGTACAATGCTGATGTGAAGTGTGGATTGTAGGCTGGCCAATTTAGTACTTTTACCTCTCTATGAAGCTGGAATCGCTTAACCACCTCTAGCCACATCTTAATAGAAAGACAGACACATTGGTTCTGTAATTGAAATATTTCTTTCACCCCGTCGAGACAACCCAGAACCGACTGAATTGGTGTATCCATCAAGGAAACTTCTATGTCTTTCCATTTAGCTTCATAGGTTGAGTTACACCAAAGTACTAGTGATCTCAACTGAGCAGATAAATAATAATCCCTCAAACATGGTAATGCCATACCTCCCCTCTCCCTCGGCAGCTGCAGGGTTGAATATTTTACTTGAGGTCTCTTTTTGTTCCATATAAACCTAGAAATGTGTTTATCCCATTCCCTAAACTGTCTAAAAGGGACCTCCACTGGCAGGGCTGTGAATAGGTACAGTAATTTGGGAAGGATATTCATCTTGATTGATCTTACTCTGCTGCCTATATCGAGGGGAAGCAAGGCCCACCTGTCCATATCGTTACATATTTTTTTGTTAATCTGATTATAATTTATGGCATACAGGGAGGACATATCTTTCGATAAGTAGACCCCAAGGTACTGGATATATGGTAAATGCCAGTTAAAATTCTACTTGTTTACCAATTCTTGGGCGGGGGCGTAGTTAAATGTCAAGGCCTGTGTTTTGTGAACATTAAGTGCATATCCAGAGTAACTCCCATACATCTTTAAGATATTCATCAGCAGCGGTACCCCTGAACCCGGATTTTGTAGTGTCACCAATACATCATCTGCATACAGGCCGATTTTGTATTCTGCTCCCTTTATAGTTATACCCTCCAAACCTCTTTCCTGTCTAATAGTTTGAGCCAAAGGTTCAATAAAGAGATTAAAGAGGGCCGGGCTAATGGGGCAGCCCTGTCTGCATCCTCGTTGCAAAACTATAGAATTAGAGAGACTGCCATTGATTTTTATCGTAGCCGTCGGGGATGAATACAATGTCTTTATGCATTGTATAAATCCTTTACTGAACCCAAATCTATCCATTACTTGATACAGGAATTCCCAGCCAACAGAGTCAAAAGCCTTCTCAATGTCTAAGCTGAAAAGGATTGCACTGTTTTTTCCTTTATTAATATAATCAATAATATGGAGGGCTCTCCGTATGTTATCATGGGTTTGCCTGTTTCTTATAAACCCAGTTTGATCCTCGTCTATCAAGAGTGGCATCAGCTTTTCCATCCTCTTAGTCAGAATAGATGCATACAATTTATAATCTGTATTCAAGACACTTATTGGCCTATATGATTTACAGTCCAACTTGTCTTTGCCCTCTTTTGGTATTACAGAAATAAAGGCCTCCCTCCAAGAAGGGGGGAGGGTCCCTTCCATCATGGTGTGATTGAAACAGGTCTTAATTAGTGGGAGCAATGATTCCCTCATCAATTTGTACCATTCCGGTGGATATCCATCCGTACCTGGTGATTTACCTGCATTAAGCGCTGAGATTGCTTTATCCATTTCCTCACTTGAGATTTCAGAGGTGAGTTTGTCATTGTGCTCTTTGCCAAGAGAGGGAAGTTCTAATGAATTTAAGAACTGTTCAATTTTTTGTTCACTAGCTTTCTCAGGTTGGGTGTATAGTGATTTGTAATATGTTTCAAATGATTTCTGGATTCCTTCTAGTTTGATTGTTGTTTTATTTGTTATAGGGTCTCTAACTTTATAAATTGAGCTTTCAGCTTGTTGCTTGCAGAGCCTCCAGGCTAATAGTTTTGCCGCTTTTGGACCAGCCTCATAGTACCTTTGTTTTATAAATCTTATTTTCTTCTCAACCTCCTCACTGTGGATTTTATCTATTTCCTGTTTAATAGCTCTCATTTGTGAAAGGGCAGAAGGGTCTTTAGTAAAGCTATGAAGTCGTTCCAAGTCCCTAAGTTTAACTTTCAGCTCAAGCAGTTTTTTAGCTTTTAACTTTTTTAAGAAAGCTGTTTGGGCTATAATTCTTCCTCTGAGAAAAGCTTTGGCTGCATCCCACAATATAGCCAGACTGACTTCTCCATTATCGTTGTGCTCTAGAAACTCCTTCAGGTCTTCTGCCATTGTAGCCCTAAACGCTACGCTATTCAGCATACCTGTGTTTAGCCTCCACACAGTTTTCTTTGGGGCACAATCAAGGTGCAGTTTTAGATATAGTCCAGAGTGATCTGAGAGGTCCCTCTGACCTATTCTACAGTCCCTAATTCTGTGCCGGTCATTAGACGAGCGGAGTAGAAAGTGAAATCTAGGTCAGATCTATTCAAGTTTCGCCATACATCAATTAGGCCCAGATCTTGCAGCATATTATTCACCTGAATCTCCGAAGAGCTCGTTCGTTTTGCTGGTTGTATCTAATCTAGGGTTCAATAGTATATTTAGATCACCTGCACATATAAGGGTGCCATATGTTTCAGATGCCATTAAGTCAAATATCTTCTTAAAAAAGGCTTTATTACTTCCTGGGGCGGGCATATATGTTTAATAAGGTAACTTCCTTATATTCAAGTTTGCCCTTAACTAGGACATATCTGCCCTCTTTGTCTTTTGTTTCAGAGATTAATTCAAAACTGATGAGTTTGGTATTAGTATTGCAACTCCCCTTTTCTTTCCTGATTTATGTGAGGAAAACAAAGTGTTACGGAAACCCAGTTTCTTAAGTTTCTCATGCTCAGCACAAGATAGATGGGTTTCTTGCCAGAATGCTATATTAACTTTCTCTCTTTTCAATTTAGATACCATTTTGCTCCTTTTGATGGGATTGTTTAGCCCGTTTACATTTAGGGATAAAATATTATAATACTGAAAAGGCATTTCTCTTTCCCAAATAACCTTCCTGTACCTGTGACAACCAAGACTCAGACCTCAGATAACAACTTAGATAAACAAGAACCAGTAGACCCCAATAATTATTATACAATTCTATGTTAGTTTCAAACAGGGCTTCCAACCAAGAGGGATCATTGTCTCCTCTAGCGACGAAATTAACAGGTATTAACAATTATTAGGAAATTGCGGACCCGGAAAATAAAGTGTTACCACATGCATGTAGCCTACTATCACTCAACATAGTGTACGCTAAAGTGATAGCATGGAGCACTGGAGCAAATTATCTACACATGGATGATTTTGGCGTCTATGTTCTCATCATTTAACTGGTTGACCATCAGGACAATCTCCCAAAAATGTTGTTTACTGCTTTACAGTAATCAAAGCCAGAGGGGTTGTGAAGGGTTTGTGACCCACAGGCTCAACAAGAAACACAGAGTGAATGAGATGGATGTTGACAGGTGACAATGTAGGAAGAAAAAAACCACAGGAGACAAAGAGAGGAAGAGATTGGCAAAGAATGACAAAGAGAGTAAAACCAGAGAACAAGAAAAAAGAGAAAAAGGGCAATAGTGTGTGTGTGTGTGTGCCTGACCTGTGTTTAAACTCCTCTTCCCTCCATGTCCCCCTGCGGGAGAGAATGTCTAACAGAAAAATAACTTTGCGCACACACACACACACACACGCACCTCAATATGGAGAAAAAATTGAGTTTAAACTCAGGTCAGACACACATAAACACACGCACACGCACACACACACACACACACACACACACACACACACACACACACACTAACCCTAACCCACATTCCCACAAACCCACATTCACATAGAACACATGCACAACTGTTTTTTGTTGAAATATTACCTCAATAACAACGTTTGGCAAGAGGTGACTTTTTGATGGTGCTGTGATTTGTGCGTGTGTGTGTGTGTGTGTGTGTGTGTAGATGCATGCATATATGTGTGTTTTTACATTTGTGTGTGTCACTGAATATGAATATGCTGTTTTGTTTAATTACAGCAATCACTCTTTTTGGTTTAGGAGTCTGCTGCTCTCTATCACATTTAATTACCTCAATTAATAATCCTGACATGAAACAGAACTGGAGGTGAACAAAAGAAAGACAAGAGAGAGAGAAATGCGACAGCCGTCAGTTCATATTGTTGCCAGAACACAAAGGCAAACGGAGCTGAGCTGCAGACGGTTCATGGATTGTTTATAGACTGTGTTCACTGGTGACAATAGTGCACAGTGAGCCCTGCCAAGGTATTATAAAGTGGGTGTTTGTGTGTCCTTGGCTTTGCGATCCCCTGATAGTGAACAATACTTTGCATGTGTGTGTACATAGCAGATGGGAATTCTTTCATTGTTGCATGGGTATTATACAAGTATGTTTGTTTGTGGGTGTGTGTGTGTGCGTGAGTGACAGGGTGTGTGAGCGTTCGCTTGCCTTCGTGTCTGTTTTTCTAGCTTTTCTAATGAAAGTGAATGCTAACTTCCAAATTGCCCTCAACGTTGACAAGTGTATTTATCAGCCTATGTCCTTGTGTTCTCTTGGAGATTGATTCAAATGAGGCTTAAAGAGAGAGAACTGATGCTTTTCATCTTGTCGTTTAGTTAAAGGAATGCCATAATCTGAGCATTTGCAATACAGTTAATGAGCGAATTGAAGATGCTCGGTTTTAGTAAAACACTGAATGAACACAAATACACAAACGTGTGTGATATGGCAAATTCAGATATGTGTCAAAGACCATTCGCCTTCCCATGCGCAAGCGTACACATTCATCTAGTCTACTTTTCAGGCCATTCATGGAAAGGAAGAGGGCAGAGTATACTCCTTCATTCTTCTAGCTTTTTTTAGTGTATGTGGATCAGTGTTTGGTCGCCAGGGTGTGTCGGCTTTCACTGGAAGAAATCATTTCTCGATTACAGCGAAGGAGGCATTATGGAGTTGTGTGTGTGATAGCATGGCAGAGCAGAGTGTGTGTGGTGATTTATGAGCTGGTGCGGCTTGTGCTCCCATAAAGTTAAGACAACAGACAGATATGACCGCGGCTCAGCAATCTGTCTCCGTGCCAGGTATGCAATGTGACTCATGGTGCAACTTTTGGCGCTAGACTTCTAGTGTCATGTATGCACAGTGTGTGTGTGTGTGTGTGTGTGTGTGTGTGTGTGTGTGTGTGTGTGAGAGAGAGAGACAAAGACAACACTCCCATTGACCTGAAAAATGTACTCTGACACTTGTTCTTGCTTCTTTTAAAAGAGCTTTTGTAACTCCAAGGAGCGTTAAGTAATCTATGACTTCTATAGGTGACCAGTAGTAATCACAACAACATGGAGAGAAAGAAAGAAAGAAAGAAAGAAAGAAAGAAAGGAAGGAAGAACACAGACAAAGAATGAGGAATGGTCCATCATACATTTTTAGAGGCTATTTCCCCAAACCACTGAAGCGCAGCATTCCCCACGTTTCTCTCTCCTTTATTCCTCCATCTCTCTTTCCCTTAGACTCATGTTTTGCTGTGAAAATGTTTTCATTATTCCAGCCTCAAAGAAGAGCCTCTCTGCAGGAATTTCAACTAGAAATGCTTTCTTTCAACTTCCAGACAGGCTACCGATCTACACTTTAAGATGAGAGATAAATTGTGAGCCACCCACTGGTAGCTCTGCAGGACTTGAGGCAGTCTTGTCATGTAGTCCAGACCACAGCGGTGGACCAGTCAGCATGTAATGTGCAGCTAGAGTCAACATTAAATAAATCACACAGCAACAGATAACACTGCTTGTAGTGCAAGTATCTGAACGCGTGGGCCTCAAGGTAGTAAAGTTTGATAGTGATCTCTTTCTGCGCAGCATTTTTAACATGCAGTATAGCAAAAAATGATAATTATTGATGTTTCAGGGAGGAAGATTTTGTTAATGTTGCTGTAGATGCAAATCCTAGGTTTGCTGAGTTTGTACAAATGATGCAGCTTTTTCTCCTTGTGCTGAATTTCCACATATACATATGTCAAACTTTTGGGGAAGCATCAGCTTTGCAGCTTGGAGTTTCAGTTCTACAAAACATTTCTCAGGTCATCATCAGCTGAAAAGTGTCAAGTTTAGTTAAAGCGCAATATCACACCAGCGTGTCTCATTACACTTTACAACAATAAAACAATATTAAAAGAATGAAGGAGAGACAATAAACCTAACAATAAATGATAGAAAAGTTAAAGAAAATCAAATCACAAAAATAACACAGAAAAACGTCTGAAAAGAGCGTATCATGTGACACACTTTTTCACATCAGCACAAAATGCTTTTACAAAAAAAGTGAAATAGTGTGATTATTAAAAAACACAGAGCGGTGTCCAGAGATGCTGTGGTGGCCAAGACCTGTTGACCCTATACACACCTATATACACTATGAAAAGGTTCTTCAATAGTTCTTTTGCTGGAATCAATTTCCTCCCTCAAGGATCAATAAAGCACATCTTTCTCTCTTTTTTGTGCCATGTAAAGCCTTTTGTTGTTCGAGATTGAATTCTGCCATTGCCTTCTCTCTTATGTGCACTCTTCACTGTGCATCCCTCATTAAAGAGAAAGCATCGAGGGGAATGGGCTGCCCCCTCTCTCCCTTAAAATAATAATAAACACTCATCTGTGTCTCTGACCCTGAGTGGAGAGGACTGACTGTGGTGCTGCGACCCTGCTGGAGCGGGAACTTCCTGTCCTGATAGCTGAGAAAACACACATACATGAACACACACACACACACACACACACACACACACACATGAACACACAGGCACAC
Organism: Centroberyx gerrardi; assembly: GCF_048128805.1. NCBI lineage: Eukaryota > Metazoa > Chordata > Actinopteri > Beryciformes > Berycidae > Centroberyx > Centroberyx gerrardi. Next base: position 26,291,461 of record NC_136010.1, on the reverse strand, counting down.
AGGCACACAGGCATGGACGCACACACATTTGAATGGATGCCCTCAAAACAGTGTCATAATGTGTTAGAACAGGGGTTGGCCGATGTTTTCATGTCATGGACCTCCAAAATAGACACACATTAGGACACGGACCTCCATTTGATTTTGTCCCAGGAACCCATATGGGAAGATTTTTGTTGTTGCTGATTTAGTTCTGAATTGTATAACTATACACTGTTAGGTAGTGAAATAATAGGAGGTCCATTAGAGAAATTATGCCTAAATCTATAACAATTACCAGGCTGGAAAAAAAGAGAGCTAGCTGAAAGCTTGTGTGGCTGTAGATCCATTCAGTACTGTTCTAAGTAAAAGTGAGTGTGATAAGGTGGATTTGTTTCCAAATGTAGTTACTGTGACACAGTAAACTGTCTTGTCTTTAGCTCTAGTCTCTACTCCAAAACACTCTGAGTTGTAGCTTGAGAAGAGTCAGCTCAGTTAACCTGAACAAATTGTTAGCTAGCTAACTAGCCAGCAGGCTCATTTAGCGAAACAACCATAATGTTAACATGCAACTACCAGCCACTGCTAACACTAGCTTCTACTAGATATGTTAGCTAGTTTGCCTATCAGATGTGTACAACAAGCTGGCCAGATACTATGGTTAGCTAGCTAACAAGCTGACAAACGCAATCAGTCAGTATCAGTGATGAAATTATCAAAACACAGAATTTAACCATGTCTATTCAATTCTGTTGATACGTCTACGCCTTATGTTGCCTAAGACCTCCAATATGGCCGCCAGAGGGTGTGTTACGGCACCTGACAGCCCTTTGTTGGGGGACCCTATTGGACCTCACCAAGGACCCCTGGGTGGCCAGAGCCCACTTTGAAAAATACAGTGTTGGAATGCATCACCACTACTCAGTCATGTAGTCATTTGTGATCCAATCTGTATACAACTACTGTAGTAGGCTACTTTATTTTACTGTCCTTGTGCCAGTATAAGCATGGTGTTTATTACAGTAATTCTTTGTTTCCCTGTAGAAACATGTGGAGGACCCTAGCAATCTCACTGCTGGTTGTACTGGCACTGGGCGCTGAGGTGAGTGTGTGTGTGTGTGAGTGTGAGTGTGTGTGTGTGTGTATCTGTACCCTGTATATATGGAGTAATCTTTCACACAGTCTTTCCCACACTTTCATATTCCTTTTGATGTTATATAATGCATGTATATTGATTTAAAAATTATTCCCCCCCCCCCCACCTTTTCAAAATGCACATATTTCACATCATCTTTCTGTCTCAGTAAATTATGCTGCTTCTGATACCACTGCTGCTATTTTGCACATCCTGTTAATGCTGGAATCCAGACTTTTTTGCTTATTCTAATTCATGCATTTCTACTTGATATGCTCAAATGTTTGAAATGTCAGCTGAGTGTGTTTATTTAACCCCCATTCTTAGTTATATCCTCTTCTTCCTTGCTGTGTCCTATGACTACTTGCACTAATGTAAATGAATTTCTGCATAACTCCACGACCCAGGTGTCCCAGTGTGAGGATGTGGGGTCCATGGTGGCTGTAGAGGAGGCGATAGAGGAGCAGAAGAAGGAGGCGTCCAGCGACAACATGTCCAGCGTGCTGGGACGGTCCCGACTCCATATCCTGGCTGCCCAGTTCGAGTGCTACCTGAAGATAATCCACGACCCGGCGCGTACAGAAGAAGGTCAGGACACTTTCATGCAATAGCTATAGAGAGAAGTCAGTCATTTGTTTTTAGGGCGGGATTTCTTTTTCTTCTTCTTCTGCTAGACGAGCGATTTTTCCTTTCCTGGAATCTGTAGAGGAAGGTTTTGAAATCATTTTCAGCGCAAACTTCCCATTTTGCTTTGCTCAATCAGGAAGTGACATATTGTAAAATCTTGATCTTATAAATTATTGGAGGGATAATTCATTAATTACATGAGGTCCCTACATAATGCTAGTCTTGTACAAATAAGGCTAAAGTTTGTGTTTATTATTCAACTACAGCAAGGTCTTCTTAAGCCCTATTTCACCTGGATTAGTTTTACTTTTTACTAAAATTCAGTTTAAATTACACTCTTAAAAACAATGTGTCATTTTCAACACTTAAATGTGTTTAATTTAGGATGACACTGGGTAGAGCAAAGAGAAATAGAGTATAAATATGAATATAGCAAATGAGGGGTATTAAAACACAATTGACAATTACAATAGTAGCACGTGTTAAGTAGAAATGTAAGAATGAAAAACATGAAAATATATAGGAATGAAAATTAATTACAGCATTATGAGGGATTGGAGAATAACAGCAGTAAATCATAATGAGACAAAAAACTGAAATATGTACAATATGAAAACACACCAAAAAAGGTATATATGCTGTATATGCAGTATGAAATAAGTGAAAAATGATAACAGATGATAATAGCCTGATAATAGCAGTACAGCTTTAATTTATGCTTTCACCCCTCAATAGAACTTATCCTCATAATTCTTACATCAGACTATTTTGCAAATAAAAAGGCGGTAAAGTGAGTTTAGCTGGGTTCACCCTCCACTACATCACTGTCTGTGTTTAAAAGGTTAAGCATTGGGTCAATGAGCTGTAGTTGTTTTAACATGGTGAAAATAAAGGTCAGTAAAGGTCCATGCAGTGATTAAGAGCAGACACAGCCTGTTCTTTTAGCTCATTTTCATTTATTACATTGCAACATCGCAGATGGGACAGCAGCTAAATGGAATCAGATTGAAATTCAACACTGATATTGAATTCATAACTCTACAGTTTCCCTTTCCTCCCGTGTGTGAGGAAACTGTAGCGTGTGTACTCTGTGTGTGTGTGTGTGTGTGTGTGTGTGTGGTTCTCAGCAATGGCCAGTTTAGATTAGTTTTAATCATAGGCATAAAACAACTTAAGGTTAAATCCATATACAACAGAATCAGGTAAACAACCACAAACGTGAAGCAAAATCAGTTATTCTTTCAGAAAAATATCAGTTTCGGCTTCTTTTCCTTAAACCTGATTGTCATACAACTTCCATCAATTTGATGCTACTTACTCTGATTCATACTATGAGTTTACATCCTAAAAATGTATGTCAGGCTGAAAAGGTGAGTAAACACTGCATCCCTTACAGTATAAAAAACACTATTACACACATACATAAAACAGGTAGAGAGAGAGAGGGAGAGAGAGAGAGAGAGAGAGAGAGAGAGCGAGCAAGCGATAGAGAGAGAGAGAGAGAGAGAGAGAGAGGAAGCGAGTCCTTCGCTGGTGAAAGAAGGGAAGCTGGCTCTTTGTCTCTGTCCCGGTGCCTGTTTCTCCTGCTCAGTAAATAACTGCCTTTGAAATGTTATTTTGTGCTCCACTTCCCAACATGCCACGGTGCAACCTGCCACCGCCAGGTTTCCGTCTATTGTTGACAAGCTTTGTGCTTGAAGTCAAGCGGGACAGCTGCGGTGAGACAGTGTGTGCGCACGGTTTACGACATTTGTGTTCATTTCAATGGATCATTTACATGATTCGTCCTGACAGGGACTTTCTTAAAAAATGCAAAAGAGTTTCCTATTTTATGTTTCCAAGACTCATTACATTGATGTTATATTCTCTGCATTGACTGGTTATGCAATACACTAGGCTTTAGAGGTGTATATTAAAGAGAATGGGAATGACGATTGTTGTGGTTCCTGTAAATTTCACACACCTTCTCACTTATGATAATACTATTGCAACCCCATCATTATTCTCAGCCAGACAAAAGGGGACTTTGTTCAGTCTTTTTTGTGCCGTCTCTACCTACATATTCATAGCTCTCCACAGTACTACATATAATTAAAGTAGGAGTACCACAATGCCATATTACATGGCAAATGCTGCCCCCTGCAATAGATACACATACAGTAGACACTGAGTACACGATTCAGTTTTTAAAAGTGGAGGGGGGCAATGAATAGTCACACACATTATTGTGTCATTTTTTCTTGATCATTTATTTAAAGGTCCAGTGCAGTGAGAATTGCATTCCTCAATGTCATGGTATTATTTAACAAAGGACCTTTTAATGTAAAGTTGCCCAAATTATTATGACTGTCAGCATTGTGGAAATTTGACTTAACACCCTTTGAAAAACTCAAACAGATTTAGAATTCCAATCTACTTCATGGTGTAAATGATGAGGTTTTATTGAATACTCTGATTGGTCAACAGTATGCATAGTTAATCAGGTGTCACATAGTCTGTCAGATAGCCAGCCAGCTACTTGCCAAACTAGCCAAAATGTCTGTGCCTCCATTGTTGCTGGGTGCTGAAGTTCCACTGGATATTTGTTCCTCAAAGATAGAAACATTGTCTGCAGTGGAAGGTTCGGCTCTCACTCAGTGCTATAGGCTTTGTACCATCTAACCATCAAAAACTGAAACGGTGATGCTCATTGTGTTGAAATCATTGTTCTGGATCTTTAATATTGTTGTGTTACAGCAGTGTCTTGCTCATTTTAGCCTCATTTTAAGCTGATGTATCCGAGTCCATTTTAAAGTGATAATCTACAACATTTTCTTATAAATAAATGTCCATTTTTCTCCACTCTATCTGATTTCTACACCACAAGTGATCCAACCTATATCCAGTTCATGAAAGCTTTTCCATTGTCTGTTCTAAACAGCCAGTGTCTGGTAGCTCTGCTAATCCTCTGCTGCACATGAAGTGATGCGTTTTTTACACAAACATACTGTACATACACACACATACACACCCATCTACAAGTCTAATGCTCAAGCACTGCTGCCCCCTGTAGGTACTTTCTGTAACCGTACGTGGGATGGCTGGCTGTGTTGGGGGGATTCGGCTCCAGGGACAGTCATGCAGATGTGTCCCGAATACTTTCAAGACTTCGACCCTGCTGGTGAGGCCCTCACACACACACACACACACACACACACACACACACACCCACCACCACCACCACCACCACCACCACCACCACCACAGTAGGACAGTCCAGTGATCATTGTATTGTCCTATATGCAGCAAACCCCACCCATCTGGCACCTACAGTGAGTACAGTAGACTCAAACAAACCATAATACGTTTTTGTAAATTGTACCTCGGTCTCCCCACAGAGAAAGTTACCAAAGTGTGTAATCCTGACGGCCAGTGGTTCCACCACCCAGAGAGCAACAGAGTCTGGTCTAACTACACCCAGTGTCAGACCTACACCAAAGAGAAGCTCAAGGTAAACACAGTGCAATGAAGGGACTGTGTATGAGATATGTTGATATTTTGTATCCACCCCAAAACGCAAGGGTTTATGGGTAGAAGGAGACGGATGTTGACATCTGATAGTCAGCAGTTCCTCATGTTTTGAAAGTCTAGCTTAACAAAAATGAAGTCGGGACCGATGCTCATATACAGCTATTTCTTCATGTGCTCTTAACTGGTATGAACACCAGAGAAGTAGTATAGTATATGTGGTATGTGTATGATGTAGTATGGTATCTGGTATATGGGGTATGGTACTGAAGTCAATGTTCTGCTATCATGACAACACTGTTGTTCATGTATACTGTACCAGGAGATTTCTGTCACAGTTTTGCAGGGAAAATCTTAAAACTGTTTGAACTTTAACCTCTGAAGCCGATTATTGAGCTTACTGTTTGTTTTTCTCACATCTGACTGTGTTATCACAACTAACTTTATCCCACATGTTACATCTTTAAGCTTGACACTGAACCTGTCACTTTGGGCTGCTTTTACAGACAGTGTGGATTAAGCTTAACTGTGGCTGTTCTTTTGTCAATATTTAATGAAATGAATGAATAGTTTCTCATTTATTTGATGTTTTCTGAATAATTTATTATCCTTTTACAAAGTATTATACACATCAGTTGCAATTTTATAATAGCAACGTATAAAATGTTCATTCGTATTTTAAAAATATTTGTCAATTGCAATTGATACTTAATGTAGCATTTCCTCTTTGTCTTTCTCTGTCTCCCCCCCTCTCTCTCCCACTCTCTCTCTCTCTTCCTCTCTCTCTCCCCCTCTCTCTCTCTCTCTCTCTCTCTCTCTCTCCCTGCAGTTAGCCTTCAGTCTATACTACCTGGCCATGGTGGGTCATGTTCTGTCCATCGTCTCCCTGATCATCTGTCTGATCATCTTCTCCTACTTCAAGTGAGTCATGAGATGTGTTCAGTCTCTGGCTGAGAACTATTCCTGTACATTCTTTATAGACTTTTGTAGAGATATTATGTGAATAACAGCTTAGAAACAGTCATAAACTGTTTTTAGAGCATATATGGGGACAATATTGGCCTTTTTAATTATCAATATCAGCCATCAAAAACCTATATCGGTCGAACCCTAATATACCATCCCCTGTCTCTCTCTCTCTCTCTCTCTCTCTCTCAGGAGTCTTAGCTGCCAGAGGATCTCCCTCCACAAGAACATGTTTCTCTCCTTCATCTTGAACTCCATTGTTACTGTTATCTGGCTCTCAGCTGTGGCCAACAACCAGCCCACCGTGGCCAGCAACCCTGTGAGCCACTGAATTATGTTCTATCTACGTAGAAAATAAATTGTCTAGGCCTTAATTTATCCTGAGAGAAGACCTGAGCTATGTTCTCTCTTCTTTTGTAATGCTTCACAATGCACTTCAACTAAAAATCTTCCTCTTTCCTCATGTATGTGTGTCCATTCTCACTCTCAGGTCAGCTGTAAGGTCCTCTCTGTGCTCAACCAGTATACGTTTGCGTCCAGCTACTTCTGGATGCTGTGTGAGGGCATCTACCTCCACACGCTCATCATAGTGGCCGTCTTCGTCGGGGAGCAGCAGCTCTTCTGGTACTACGTCCTGGGATGGGGTGAGTCGGGAGGAGCTAGCATCAAATGCTTCAATGTCCATGTCCACTTTATTTCAAACAGCTTATAGGCCTACAAGCCCAGGGAAGAGAGAGGAGTCTTAGGAGAGACATACAAAAGAGACATACAAAAGACCATGCATTTACCAATGTGTTGTTTGCAAGTTGGCAAGTTGAGTCACTGATCTGCCCAGTTAGGGACTTAAATTAAGCTAGTCTGTTATTCTGCTAATGCTTTCAGACTGGAGACATAAAAAAAATGTTGGTAAAGCTTTACTTGTAGTGCATTCAGATGCATTAAAAGCATGTTAACAGCCCATTATAAGTAGAGATAAACTTTTTGTACAATAAAATCATCAGACAAACAGAGAATTACACTCACAAACATGGCTGACGTACTTCCGCAGGGTATAGACTGGTTCTCACCATTGCCCAGAGATTACCGTTAGCCTTGGTTAGCTAGTTAGCATTTTGTGACCCTCGATCAAATCTTTTTTTTTTATAGTCATTCAGTCATCTGACAACAGAAACAGAAAGATATGTCAATGACAACACCTGTATTGTGTTATAAGCTGTATTGAAACAAAATGAGTGATCACAGACAGAGTTGGAGGAGACAGAAAGTTGGCTTCTTAACATTGCTGGCCCTATAAAATCTCATTTTCTCATCTCATCAGACATTTTTTTGCACATGGTGTGTATGATGTGATGCTCTCATTATAATAACTATCAGTCGCTCACACTGTGCTTACAATGCACTTGTGATGCCTCGTAATGCCTCATGAGCACCACTTCAAAAGTGTTACCAAACTGTCCTCAACACACACTGCTTTGAAGGTTTGTAGGGATGGAAATGGAAAACCTTGCCTGGTTACAGTACCCAAACCCTAATGTTTACAGTTATATAGACCTGGATTTGTAGTAGGATTTTTGAATTTGTTTTCAATGCTTTTGATGCACTGAGAACGCCAATTTTCAAACACGACTCGACACAAAGGTTTAACCTTGAAGCCTGAATGTAACTGTGTTGGGAGTAAGTGGGCTCTCCATCACACACTCTCAGCCGGGCTTTCAATAAGTCTGGCTGTGCTGCCACATCCAGAGAGCTCTTATGTATTAGTAATGGACTCCTCCATGTCTCTTAGGCTCACATCTTTTTATATCTGTATAGTAATAAGCACAGTTTTTGGAATTTTTTTTTGTACAGCAGCAATGTACTGTGCTGTATGTTGTGACATGACATATGGGGCATCATTCATTTATTAGCCTTTCAGAAGATCTTATTATGCATTCATAAGATGTACGCTGAAGTCGGGTACCATAATTGAATATCTGATGACTTCCCTGTTGTTCCTGTCATACTGCGGTATAGTGTTGGCTTGTAGAGATGAACTGTCAGTGTCCTACATCTTTGCACATAAGTTCTCTTTTCCAAAACACTATATGACATACTATATATAAAAATCAATTATATCTAAACATAAAGGACTCAAAGGAGTTAAAAGTGTTGTTTTAATTTTCAAATTGTGGAAATTATATTATTAGCTAACTATTTGGTCAGCTAACCATCACTGTTTTCTAAACACATCTGATTAGCACACTAGCTAATGTATCTAGTAGAAGCTAGTGTTAGTAGTTAACATTGACATCAGTGTGTTTTCTGGCTAGTTAGCTAGCTAACAATTTGTTCAGGTTAACTGAGCTGACTCTTCTCAAGCTACAACTCAAGAGTGTTTTGGAGTAGAGACTAGAGCTAAAGACAAGACAGTTTACTGTGTCACAGTAACTACATTTGGAAACAAATCCACCTTATCACACTATTCACGTTTACTGAGAACGGTACTGAATTAACCTACAGTATACCTACACACAACAATCTTTTTCAGGTGCCTCTCTTTTTCTATATTCGATATTTAGCCTTTATTTGAATACAGCCAATTCTCCATTGAACCTCCATGATGGAACTAGATGTGGTTGCAGGGAGATTGCAACTGCAAAGCCTCTATAGGGCTTTGTATCACTGGTAAATGCTGTTTGGCTGTTTCTCTTCCACTCTCTCTCTGACTTTTTTCTCTCCATCTCCATGTTTCTCTCTGTCTCCAGGCTTTCCCATCATTCCTGCCATCACGTATGCTGTGGGACGTGGACTCTTCTTTAATGACAAGTAAGATGTGGCGACCAAGCTGATTTGCTCTGTACAGATGGAGCCCTTGTAGTTCAACATTTCACATGTTTGTTGCACTATTGCTGCACCCAAAAAGACAGTGTATTAGAGTGTGTATTACACTGCCTAGATGACTGAATGTGAATCATAGCTTCCAATGGGGTTGTACAGTAGTGCAGACTTAGTCAAGTCCAAGTCAAGATCAAGATCAAGTCTAGTTGAACCCGAGGCAAGACCAAGAGTAAAGAGGATCAAAACAACGTCAAGACCAAGACCAGAAGAAGCATTTTTCTTGACTACAGCATTTAATTTGTGTGATATGCTAATTATTATTTGATTGCATTACAATCTTACTATTTCAAATGACAGCCTAATACACTAGAATTTAAGAAAATATGTCAGAGCAAGAGAGTCTGTAGGAATGTGGACTAGAGACTAGTTTTGTAAGATATTGATTTGCCAGATCAAGTGGTGTTAGTGTGAACCCTTTATTCTGCTGAGTTGAAAGCACCAACTATGAATTATTCAGGCTTTCACTAAGCCCTCAGGTCTTTATGTCACTGTTTATGTGAAAGTTCACAGGGTTACTGTCAGTAATTTTGGAGCTTAGTTTTTCTTTCTGTGTGTGTGTGTGTGTGTGTGTGTGTGTATTTCAGGTGTTGGATCAGCTCGGACACCCACCTGCTCTACATCATTCATGGGCCCATTCATGCTGCCCTGCTCGTGAGTCATTAATAGTAAAAATAATGTCATACTTTATTGATCTCTGTTGGGAAATTGTCTTTTCTGTGGAGGGAGGTCAAAGGTCAGGTTCAGCTACAGAACAGCAGTCCTGGAGCTGGTAGGGATTCAGTGTCTTGCTCATGGACACTTCAGCAGAGGATGTTTGAGGTCCTCCGGTTGAAGGATGGACTCTCAAACCACTAGGCCATACCTGCCACCATCTCTCTTTAAAATAATCATAGATGTAATCATTATAAAATAGTCAGTAGTCCAACCAATAAGTCTTTTCATTGTGTAACATTACCATGAAATTATTAACTATAAATGTTTCTTTTCCCTCTAAAAATTGGGCCTCAATATTGTCATTCAAATACATAGTCAAGACAAAATCCAGGCCTTATGGATGGTTTTCTATATGTGTAACTAAAACTCATCATGCAAATGCACACTATACAGGTGGCAGTGCCAGTGCCAATGTACATTTTCAAAACCATTACCACAGTTTATACATTGAAACCATATTGAGATGCTAAATTATTTGATTTGAAAACACATACTAGATGATAGTATATAATCACCACTATGTATAATAATGTACAAATGAAACATGGCATCCACTATGAATAATGCAGGCACCTGCTTGGGCCAATCAGTACTATGATACATCATCCTTCTAAGTTTCATCAAAATTGCATCAGTGGTGCCTATTTTTTCCCTTGATTATAGCGCACTCATTTGGCCAGTTAGTGTAATTTTTTAAATGAGAAAATATGGTGACAAAATGCATCAACAATGAAGTATTTATGGCCTTTCAAGGTTAAAATCTTTTAACATTTAATTATAGCGCCACCATTAAGCCAACTACTGTAATTATTTAAATGCTGGAATACATCTTGTTCATTTTCATCAGGTGTGGGACAATAACATATTTCTATCTCTCTCTCCTCTTCCTCTCCCTCTGTCACTTACCATCATCCGTCCACCCATCCACTATCGGTCCGTCCAGGTGAACTTCTTCTTCCTGCTGAACATCGTGCGGGTCCTGATCACCAAGCTGAAGGTGACCCATAGCGCTGAGTCCACCGCCTACATGAAGGTGGTGCGAGCCACCCTCATCCTCATCCCCCTGCTGGGCGCCCAGTTCATCCTGGTCCCCTGGAGGCCGGAGGGGCGCACGGCCCGGGCCGTCTACGAGTTCATCATGCACATCTTCTCCCACTTCCAGGTACAGCCGCGGTACACCTGCCGTCAGAGCGGGAACAAAATGCATTATCACTTTAAGCAGTAATGAAAAAGGAGTTCAAGGCACAAACATGTCAAAAGCCTTTATTTCATGGCTTTATTTCAAGGTATAAAGACACAGGTTGGAGTTGGTTTTAATGTTATTTTGAACTATAGCCTTGAAATAAAGGCTTTTTAGAGTTTTGCTTAGAACCAAAGAACACCTTCAACAAAGGCCTCCACACACTAAAGCCCAATAGAAGTCCTTTATCCTCTCTTCTCTGAATAACTTCAAGTACTATTTTATTACATCCAATTCAAAAAGTGTGTGTACACGAAGGATAAAGATGACGTTCAAGAACATTTGGATAAATGAGGACCCCGATGAATATTAATTATATGACCTTTTTCTTTGCAGGGACTTCTGGTGGCAATTATCTTCTGTTTCTGCAATGCCGAGGTAGGAAAGTTGTCATATTTTCACAGATACCTTACAATAGGAGGCTTTGAACCAATTCAAACGAATATAAATTGGCCTTGGGCTTATTGCTGCTTTGGAAAGCTTTTATGACCCAGATAGATTGTGCACTTCAGATACTGCAGTTAATCTGAGTCTGGGATTGATTTTCCTGTTCATTAGTCAGTTTTTGTAGTTTTATTCTCAGTGATGACTCAATAAACAATAAGAAATATCATAACATGTATTGAAAACAGGGTTACGGAAGAAAATAATTATTTACATTGGCATTACATCTCTTTTGCCCATGAAACAAGCCAAATCCAAATATTGTTGTTCTGTTGAAAGTCAGTTGACCCAAACTCTATTGAGCTGTATGTTTTCTTGATTCTCCATCTGCCTGCTGGTCTGTTTGTTTCACTGTGTGTTTGTCTGTTGGTTAATTTATCTATCTGTCTGCCAGAAAGCCACTCTATCTGTGTGTATCTATTAGGATTCAGGTTTTATTATGGGTTTTTGAAGGGCGGTGTGAATAAGAAAGTGTCTTTAGTCGACTTTCCTGGTTAAACATGTTCTAATGTTCTTCTGCTTGTGTGACTTCTGTCTGTCGGAGCCTCTGTCACATCAGATGAAGGGGAAATAGCAGGAAGAGGCAAGGGGCTCATGGTGCCGCCTGTCCACCCCAGTTACCATCGTACTGCTGGACTGACACCTGAAGAATAACAAGTAGTGAGAGTCAGGAAAATCAACCTAGATGAATTGATTGACCTCTCCTAGACCTTTTGTCCATCGTGTTCAATTTGAAACATATACGGCCTGTTTTGAAACATGAACAACCTTTGAAAAAAGAAAGAGAGTAGGTGCAAATTAAACCTCAGAGCGTCAAATGTTGGTATTGTTATAATGTTGGTGAGACTGATATGGGTTTTTGAGGGCTGCTGATAAATATCAAAGGCAATATTTTTAGACAGAAGCAGCTGATAGTCGATATTTTGTGCCGATATACAATATCTTTAAAATTTACCATTTTCATGTCCAAAAAAATAGTAGTATTCAGTGTTTCCCAATTCTTATCAGGGTGGAAAAGCCTCTGAAACAGCATTCAGACCATTATGGGACACTAAAACTCTTTATTGAAAACCATTCTAATGAAATTATTTTCGCGCCACCTCTGTATCCTTTCAATGTGTGTGTGTGTGTGTGTTTCTGTTGATGTCCAGGCCCAGACGGCGCTGCGGAGGAAGTGGGCTCAGCTGAAGATCGCGTGGGGTAAAACCGGCTGGGGGGAAACCAACGCGACCACCAACTCCCACTGCAACTACCACACCAACTCCATCACCGAAACCAGCCGCGCCACCGTCAGCCTGGAGCTGTCCGCCGACAGCGACCACTACCTGTCCAACGACCAGAAACCGCCGCATCAGCAGGCCAACGGGCAGCAGAGCAACAGGAGGAGGAGCGGCAACGGAGAGACGGACGCATCGCAGAGCCTGGAGACCACCGACATCTGATTGGACACACACACACACACACACAACGACACAAGAAGACGGACGCGGGACTGGAAACGGAGGGGTTAAGAAAACGACTGATCGGAAAAAGATCCGAGTTGTGTCCGTCACACGCATGTATGTATGTATGTATGTATGTACAAAATATCTGAAGAGCACATGTAAGCACACACACACACACCCACACACCCACACACACAGATAGACTGGCACACACACACACACACACAGGTTAATGGTGACAGGTCCAGTCTGTGGACCCAAATGAGCTGATGATGGATTTCATTTCATAAGCAGATCTTTGGTCTCATTCTGTAATCCAAGTGTTATAACTGTTTTTTGCGTTATACTGCCAGGAGTAAGTCCACTTATGTATTTCAGTTAAAGGATTTTTTGAGTGTTGTCATAATGTATTTCTTATCATAAATGTCATCCGTTTCCTTCTGCTTCACCTGTGCAGCACTGCGACCGCTGAATGTCAAAGCCCACTGATGTGATCGCACGCGTTCTGACAAAGAGACGCCTGTATCCTCACTGGCCTGCAGATAGCCTGCATCCCCACTGCAATTGTATCTAAAAATAAAAATATTCTCAGATTTGGGTCTGAGAGACAAAATCTAATCAAATGGGGATCCGTTGCCCTAATGTGGACTAAATTAGGGGTCCTTGATATGAGAAAGGTTGAGAATCACTGTTCTAGGTCATGATGCATTTTTCACACAATGGGACAATCCAAGTGGTAAAACTGGGGATACAAGGTTTCTGCAGGTCATGAACCCCCACATTAGGGCAAACATTAGGGCCACAGACCCCCCCATTTGATTTTTTCCCATTATGGGAAGATCTTTGACTTGCATAACTGTATATGGAGAGATAGAGAGACTCATTGTTATACGTGCTCTAACTGGGCTAATTTCTTCTGAATTGAATTACAGTGAAATTAAACTATTCCTCATCTTGCTGTGGGACCCCTTGGAATGCCCCTCAGGGACCCCTGGGTGTCCCCGGACCCCACTTTGAGAAGCCCTTGGTTAACAGGATGAAGCTAAGTTCACATGCAAAAAAACACAAATGTGCTTTTTCCCTCCTCACACTATTTCAGTTGTCAGAAAAAAAAAATATTGAACACCATCTTCTCCTGTTCCAATTTAGCTTCATTTTTCACCCTCAGTTTCTCATGTGACCTTATTGTAATATTAAGAGAAACCTGAATCTGATATGAAACATTTCATATACTGAAAACTGAAGATGAAAGAGAGTGAATTCCACTGTAAAAAGTTTCTAGGACAAGTATGAGGCTGTGAAGACAGAACAAGAAGACTGCGTTAATGTGCCAAATTACAGTGTATGAAATATTAGGAACACACGCTCTTTCCATGAAATAGCCTGACCCGGTTAATGTAGGTGAAAGATAGGAACTCATATTGATTTCTCCTGTTAAATCCACTTCATTCAGGAAGGGGAGGAGACGGGTTGAAAGCGTGCAACATAACTTGGGCACAACTCATTATTATGATGGTGTTCCTAATGTTTTGTAATGTTTTGTATTATTGCTGTTGAAAGTGGCCGTTTTGCTATTTATAATGCTTTGTATCATTGTTGCAATATGCTTTTTCAAATGCAAGACTAGAATTGAGTGTCATTTCATGGAGAAATGTAGTGTTTTTTCATTGCACCAGTACTGTGCTGTATATACTGAATGTATACAATATTAGGGACACTTGCTCTTTTCATGAAGTACTCTGATGAGGTGAATCCAGGTAAAAGCCATTATGCCTTATTGATTTCCCTTATTAAATCTCTACCAATCATAAAGGAGATGTAGATAAAGAGTTGCAGACGAGTTAGAGAAGGGTTTTGAAGCTTTGAGACAGTTGAGATTGTAGAAAAGGGGTTGAAGTCAATATCAGGAAGATGTTTCTAATATTTTGTACCTTCAGTGTGCATTTGGGTGCCGTACCAGCATGCATCTGGCAGACAGCATACTGGGAATACAGCATGGTACACTGACGCATGGAAAAAAAAAGAGCAATGGTTCTCCATCCAAACCGTTCCTTTACCATGAAAGCCTCCAAACACAACGTTCCTCTGTCTAAGCTGTTTTGTCGTCTCTACGGAAGCGGCCCGCTCTAGGGCCCCCGAGCCGCCGGTTGAGAAACGCTCATCACAGAGGGTAAATATTCTGTCAGGAGGCTTATGAGAAACATTCCAATAAAGTGTCAAAATAAATGTTGAAGCATATTAGCTGACTTTATATATGTATATATTTTTAATGATGACTGATTGCCAGTTACGAGTGGAAATAAAGATAATTGAACATAAGCTGACTTGCGTTTGAGTACGAGTTGTGAGTTCATTATATCTGTCACAACATGGGTAGAGAGCAGAGAAATAGATTCATCTAATTTTCTCAATTTGTATTGCAGTAAAGCTCTTACACACTCAATATTCACTCTCTGGGTGCATTTTGCAACTAAATAAGAACAAAAAAACATCCCACACAATTACAGTAACATCTAGGAAAGATAGCTTTACTGGGAAAATATGTGGGCTAAATGAAAGCAGCTGGTGGGTTATTATTATTCTGTAATAGCCTATAAGAGTTACCGAGTTACCAATACAATGTAGACTGCATTCAAATAGTGTCGTGTTTGAGTATCAACCACACTAACCCAGTGTTTTGCTGCTAGTGAGCATCCTTAGATATCATTGTGATTGCGAGGTTTGGGTAACTTTGCAGTGGTTAACACACACATTTGCAGCAGATACTTGACACACGCCAACATACAGTGCTGATAGTTGTGAGTTGCCACGTTTGAAGCGGAGAATTCAGTGTCCGAGTCCGGTTAAAAGGGCGAGGTCCCACCGAGATTTGAACTCGGATCGCTGGATTCAAAGTCCAGAGTGCTAACCATTACACCATGGGACCGGATGGTACCGCCACGGCGACCAGGCGGTTTATAAACGTAACAAGCTCCATACACTGTTTTAACTTGATTTACGTGTTACACCTTATGGAAGTTGCTGTTACAATACAAAAGCTGAGTTGAAATGTGTCCTGTTATAAACCGGCCTGCTGTTTAGCTGCAGTCAGCTGACGTGGAACAGCAGCTAGCCTTGCTGCCTTTAACGTTAGCTAACTGGTTACTAGCTCCGATATGGGCTATTAGAGAGACTAACCAGACGAGTGAAGGGTAAATGGTCTTAACTTATAGTAATGTTAAAGTACATTACAGTTATTTATCCAGTTTTATCGGTGAGCAAGGCATTGATCTGCAATGGACTTTAACCAAAGAGTACCCACGCGACGCGAGAGGCTTCACCCCTACTTACTTCGGTCGTCTAAATCGCGCTAGTCGGAGTAGATCTCTTCCTCTTTGGCTGGAAGTCCATGACAGCAGGCCGTTTTATTTTCAAAACAACAAATTACTATGTTTTAGTCACTAATCATGTCGTCACTAGCTACTAGTCGCTATTTTACTAGTTGCTATATAAGATTAGTTCTAATTTAATAGGGAGGCTATAGTGACTGATATTTTCACACACTGCGCTCCATCAATCCATCCATGTCATCCATCGATGGGTAGGTCACATTGAAAACCATGGGATATTGACAAAACAGGCGTTATGTGGTCAAATTTTCTTGTTTTGGTCAAGGTTCTGGTAGCAGCATTTTGTTGTTTATGTTAGTATTAGGTAAACCGGAGAACACAATGTTGCAGTAATCAAGTCTCAACTACAGAAATGCATGTTTTCCACATCTGCCAGGCTATGTTTACATGCACACTAATAATGCGATTATAATGCGATTAAGGCAATAATGCGAGTAAGGTAGAACCCATGTAAACACCACTCTGATTATATTAATGCGATTATGGTCGAAGTAAGAATAATCGCAGTAAGATATGTGGAGTAGCCTACTCCGATCTTAATCCAATTAATGAACAGTACACCTCACTGTAACCAAGTTGTGTCCAGCTCACCATGTGAAGGTAAAAGGTAATTGTGGTCTGTACTGGGCTAGATTAGGGAGTTATCCTTACCAATATCTGTCATCCAACAGCTTGTAGGATATATTTCAGTTGATGAAATCGCTATATCCATCCAAAGGCTAGTTATTATGTGCGTTCCACCTGCAGCCTCTAATTTGAACGATGTGGAGCGCATTTCCAAAGCGCTGCGCAATTACGCACACCTCAACCAGTGTACCTTGATATTGCACAACCAGCATCGGGCTCTTGCCACATAGGTACACATTCCGCTGTGTTTTTGTGCACACGTGGTAGGCTATTACGCGCAGCTTCCAAGTTTCTACAGTGCAAACCATCAGGAATACAGGAGACGGGCGGTGGTTCACAGCTCCATCCAAACACACCACAACAACTGCATGCGTCGTCTCCTTCCTTCCAACAGGTTTCCCAATAGTAGAGCCTGGAGCATGCCATTTTGTAATTGTAATAGAGATATGCATATGGCTGCGACGAGCAACATTTGTTAGGAATGGTTGTCTTCTTGGACCCAAATGCAGACACAGACAAAATGTAAAAGGAAAAGCGATTTATTGGAGGTTGGAATTAGAAGTGGTGAGATGAAGGCAGGCAGCCGGAGTAGGGAAGATGATCGGAGCTGGGCTGACCGGCGAGCTGACGAGCTGGTGGGTTAGCCGGCGAGCGAGACGGCTGGCTGGAGCTCGGGTTGGAGTGTAACGAGCTGGCGGACAGGCAGGAAAACTGGGTGGCTGGCAGATGTGGCGTGGGCAGGTGGAGAGACTCATGGAGGAAATCCTGGGCACAGGAGAGACACGATCAACATTAACTGAACTTGATACACAAGGTAAGTCCAGACATAAAGTGCAGAGCGACCGAGAGTGTGTCTACCACGGAGTTGGTGGAACAATCTGGCGACCACTGGTAGGTACGCCGGGGTTGATATACAGGAGGTGATGAGTGATGAGGTTCAGGTGTGTCGGCAACTCAGGAGCCCAGGAGCTGGGAAGGAGAGGGAGCCACGCCCACGCCACACACGACAGACACAGACAAACACAGAAAGACAAACCAGGGAGGCGGAGACACACAGGGGGCAGGGAACAACGAGAAACACAAGGAAAACTAGAGTCATGGCAAGAGCCATGACAACATTATGTGGTAGCGCACAATCATGACTGTAGTTTTGATTACATTTAAAGTGACGGGATAGGAAACGAGTTATTTTTATCAAAACATATATGATGCCTGTGCCACTGGCGGCGCGACGGGACACCGGAGCTCTCCTCTTGATTGATGTCTCACCTCCATAACGGGGGACGTAATGTTAGAAAAAGAGGGAGACACCGACATGGCATTAGAGGAAGATGAGACTGCTGCGACTGGCCCAGGTTTCCTAAATGTGCCTTTTGTTTTTGGAAAGAGTGAGCCTAACCATGCATTCAACATTTCACATTCATTTGATTTGAATGAAAAAAGCATAACAGACTAGACAAGTTCTTTATTCTCATTTTCTGACTGGTATCAGACAGTGGGTGGGCTGTAGAGGGTGGCTGTGCGCCCGGCACCGGCGTCTCCAATGCGCCCCGCGCGCCACGAAGCCATAACGCATCATTATTTTATAACCCTGTGACACCCAGTCTAACCTTGAATTTGTAGCAATTATTCGGCACAAATTGGGACTCTGCTAAAAGAATGTAATGCACTTAATTTAGACTGATTTACACCATATCAGCCCATAATGAGATGCTTTTTGGACAAGCAATAGGCAACAAAGGACATTCAGTGTACCTCACCTGTCACAGTGGAGACAGACGGCTCATGTTCCGCCTCCAGGGCGATGGGACGTGTATAAAAAGCAGACCCGAACACTCCAAATGATCATTCTGCACTTCAGGTTTTGTCGGAGACTGTCGAAATAATGGCCAGTGCAATGCGACGTGAGAAGCACCAGTTCCTTTCCAGTTTCATCCCCCCCTCAGAGCAGGACCATCCAGGTACTTAAACTGCTCAGTAATTTATCGCCCAACCCAGCCGGGGACACCTGCTGTAATAAACTGTAACAGCCGCGGGTCGCGGCGGCAAGCTAGCTTAATGCTAAGTTTGTACAACATGGAAAACATATTGTTTGACCGCAAAAATGACACAGTTACACGTGAGACACTCGCTGAGAAATGCGTATTGATTCAACAACATGACCAAATTTCAAATGTGGGTTTGGTTATAAAATAGAAATTAAACACTTGGTGAGTCCTACGGAGCCCCTAACGGGACATGGGCAAAACAAAAAAAAAATCTGGTTTCTGGTGCGCACCGGATAGTTTCTCGTGCGCACTTTAAAGATTTTTTTTTTTTGTCCATGTCCCCTTAGGGGCTCCGTATGAGCCAAGCTAACTTTAGCTCACCTAACGTTAGCTAGCTTACATAACTTGGATGAAAACAGAGACGATTTGTTAAAATATGAGCCTTAGAAAAACAATTATTACTGTTTGTTTTATTTTACCGTTGTGACCCTCGATATTTTACCAGCCAAAGGGTTGATCCATTTTTTTTATTTTAAAAAAAATTCAATTAAGTTACCACTGCAAGCTAACGTTAGTTTAGGTTTGATGTTAGCTAGCTACTTGCTACTGTTTAGCTAGCGTAATCTTTGTTAAAAATGATTTCTTAAAACAGTGAAAATGTACAGTTTTCAATTAGAGTTGGCTGTGAATTGGATGCTGGCTAGCTAGCGTTATGTGTTGCCAATTTAGGTTAATCAAGTTTGTTTATTTATATAGCCCTTTATTACAAGCATGTCGGACATAGTAAGTAAATTGATATGTAAAAACACGCAGTTTCCGCTGGGAGTCATTTATTTTATTGTTTTGAACATCAGCAAATGGGTGGATTTTGGTGTTAGATTATGTAATTGTGCCTCTTTACAATGCAAATAGAGGCTTGATCTTAGTTCAAGACAAGTGTTTTACATAGGGAAGTTTGATATCAAACAAGATTTTCTAATTGACACTATAATTCTTAGATATTGAGATTGGAGTGCAGTTTATTAGTAAAGCATGTCCAGGCAAATCCCAGGAAAAAATAATCTTAACTGTGGGCATGTTAAAAAAAACCCACAATAATAATAATAAATTTTATTTGTATAGCACATCTCAGTGGGTAGCCTATCTCATTAGGGCACCCATCATTAGACCCAAAGAATTCTCTTAGTCTTAGTCTACAAAAATATTTCAAAGTCAATATACGTTTCAAAAGCATTGTAATGTGTAGCTGAAATCAAATTAAGACCTTTCCCAGACAAAATTTGCTTAATGTGCAGATAATCACAAGTGTGATGTGGATTTAGGTGCATGTAGATTTATACAAGTCTCTCAACTATAGAGCTGCCGATTGAGTCCCACTGTCAAACAAATTTTTCTACCATTTCTGAAATAGCCCAGCATCTTACTCAATGTGTGTGACAATGATCCAACAATTAATCCTTACTGAATATTTGGGCTTGCTGTGAGAGAATGGCACAGGGTCAAGTGACCAAAACTTAATGTTTTTATAACTAAATAAATAGATTTCCATTTTTCTTCTACAAGAGAGTGTTACACCTTTCTCTCTCAGCATGCTATTTTGGATTTAAGGTTGCATCGTTGCTTTTTGTTGCTTGAGCATGGATTTCATTTTCAACAGTGCTGAATATTTGAGCTTAGATATGATATTTTCACATCTTTAATTTTTCCTGACTCACTAATGAAATTTCCTATTTTTACTTTTTATTTCATGTTTTTAAGAAAGGCATGTAGTCAGTTAAATAAAAGTAATTCATGACTCATTGTGTTTTCCATTTAGATGGGCTGCTAACAGTCATCGGGGTACTGATGCATGTGACCAACCTGAGGAACCGTTCTCTGACTAGGGACAACATCTTTGCTATTGGTCAGGTGGTCCCCACCCTCTTCCGCTGCCTCACCGGACAGTCCAGTGACTATTCCTGGATTTACCATGAGGGGGCCTTCGAAGCGGACCTGCTGACTTCCCCCTTCATCTATCCATCCCAGGACCACGTGGAGAACACACCACTAGGTAGGGATGAGACCATATGCTTATTACATGATACAATTCGACACTCTCCATATTGTTGTCATTCTTGAATAAGCTTCACAAAACAGTAGACTTCATTCTGTCTAAATGATTCTAAAATGCTGGTGCATTCAGAAGTTATGAGACTGATGGCTGTCTATAGGAGACTTTTTAAATGACTATATTCAGATTAACACCATATTCACCAGCATATTCAGATACACCACTGCCACCTATTTAGCTAACGTTTCAGTCAATCAAGCGACAGATGGCTACATATTCCTTCACTCTCCTTGCCATGCTAGGTATCAGACTTTACACTATAGTAATTTAACTTTCAAAGATGGATAATGAGAAAATGACAATGATATTTCTGTCTGTTTACAAGTTAAATTCACTTGAACACATTAGTTCTTCTTTCCCAACATTTTCACAACATAACCTGTTTGTTTAAAGTGGCCTGACTTCCCGGTTGGGTGGACTTCTCCGTTTTTAAAGAGTAACTAAACCCCAAACCCAAATCTGTGGTGTAGCCTGACATCTAATGGTGAAAAGTAGGGTAGATGGAAGGGTAGATGGATGTAGATGTTGGGGCTTAGTTACTCTGTGATTTGCCTGAAGGGCCAAACACTGCAGAGCCGGCAAACTTTGGTCTAATTGTTTACAGGGATTAGTGGGTGGGTGATCGACATTACTGGGCCCACCCACTTATTTCTATGGTAGGGGAAACACTGCAACCACGAAACGATGTAATAGGATAAAAGTTCAATGACAACAAAGTATGACTCTGCAGAATTATGTTTATTTCTGAACCACAAATCTTTCTAGCAATGGCATTGGCTTGCTAGAATTTAAACAACAATTTAAAAATGTCATTACAAAGTGCAAATAATAATAAATAGCCTAATAATTTTGATGGAGAGCTTGTGAAATTGTGATGGGCAAGCTGTCTCATTTGTTATTACTACAGCAGAGTAAGATATAGTTGATATTGCGATTAATTTTTCTGCCCCACGGTACGTATTGTCACATTTTTGTATTGCGATATATTGAATTTCAATATACTGTCCCATCCCTAGGTCCTGTGATGGAAGCACCGGCAGCTGTGATCATGTCCACAGCAGCCTCCAGATCTTCAGCTCGCTCCCTTGTGACTCCAAGCCACCCTGACAAGGTCGAGCCAGCAGCCCTGAAGGCAGACCCCAGGAACCACGTCTGCCCTATGGAGGTGATTGATTGAATTTATTATGGGCAAAAAAATAATCAAACATGTTAAAAGACTTACATTGAACCCAGAGGATGGCACATGAAAGTGTTACACAAAACTCTTATTTCCAATGTGGTCTTATTTCCAAGGTGGAGGGCAGCCGTTTCATCAGTGTCATCTCCCCAGTCTGCTGCCCTGTGAGAGGGGAGCTGAAGGGTCGGTGGAGGCTGACTGACTACAGTCCAGAGGGCCACATGATGCTGTCCGTCTTCTGTACCTTCCCCAGGTTTGATTGTTTGTTGATACAGTTTGGTTTCTGATCTGCTGAGTGGGCTGTCTCAAGCCAGCAGAGTCAGCCGTCCCTTTAGCTGTCCCTTCTGTACCTTCCCCAGGACCAGAGACGTGCCGATGCATCAGAGTCGGAGGAAGAGGAAGGCTAGCAGCGATGACAGCAGCAGCAGCCCCCCTCCTCCCAAAAGACACCTGAGACCTGAGGTACTGTAAATAGTATAGTTTTAGACATAAATAGGTTTTTAGAGATTTGGTAGTCAGCGTGATACACTGTCCTCAGATCTCGGTATGATTGTTTGTTGATATAATTTGGTTTCTGATCTGCTGAGTGGGCTGTCTCAAGCCAGCAGAGTCAACCGTCCCTTTAGCCTATATTCGTTGATACAGTTCGGTTTCTGATCTGCTAAGCAGACCATCTCAGGGTAGCAGAGTCAGCCGTCCCTTTAGCCTATATTCGTTGATACAGTTCGGTTTCTGATCTGCTAAGCAGACCATTTCAGGGTAGCAGAGTCAGCCGTCCCTTTAGCCTATATTTGTTGATACAATTTGGTTTCTGATATGTTGAACGGGCTGTTCCAAGTCAGCAGAGTCAGCCGACCCTTTAGCCTATAATTGTTGATACTAATTCGGTTTCTGATATGTTGAGCGGGCTTTTTCCAAGTCAGTAGTCAGCCGTCCCTTTAGCCTACAGGCCTATTTGTTGATACAATTCGGTTTCTGATCTACTGAGTGTGCTGTTCCATGCCAGCACTGTCACCCGTCCTATTAGCTTAGAGCAGCAGCTGCAGCCTCCTACGATTTTAGATGTAAATAGTTTTTAGAATGATATGGTAGCTGGAGTGAGTTGTGATACACAGGTCTTGGTGTAATTGTTTGTTGATACAATTTGGTTTCTGATCTGCCGAGCAAGCTGTCTGAACGTAGCAGAGTTAGGCATTCTTGTAGTCTGTAAGTATTGATATGATTTGAGTATGGAATTTGATTTCTGACCTGTTAAATACTATATAGGCTACTGCATTAACTGTAAATTGTAAGTAAGTAGGTAAGTCAGTAAGTAAGTTTAAAGAGTAACTAAACCCCACCCAAATCTGTGGTGAAGCCTGACACCTAATGGTGAAAAGTAGGGTACTAAAGTGGTCTTCTGCTGTTGGCTGGTCTTTGAGCCAGGTTATGTCACCTTCTATAAAGTACAACAGGTGGTGACATCACCTGGCACAATGCACAATGACCAGCCAATAGCAGAGGGGCAGTTCAGTACCCTACATTTCACCATTAGGTGTCAGGCTTCACCACAAATTTGGGTTTGGGGTTTAGTTACTGTTTAACTTCATAGCACTTTTGAAAACAAGAAGTTACAAAGTCCTTCATGGAGAAAAGCAGCCAATACCACCAGGCTTCTCTCTCCTCTCCATCAGCCAGTAACACCAGGCTTCACTCTCCTCTCCTCTCTATCAGCCAATACCACCAGGCTTCACTTTCCTCTCCATCAGCCAGTAACACCAGGCTTCACTTTCCTCTCCATCAGCCAGTAACACCAGGCTTCACTTTCCTCTCCATCAGCCAGTAACATCAGGCTTCACTCTCCTCTCCATCAGCCAGTAACACCAGGCTTCACTCTCCTCTCCTCTCTATCAGCCAATACCACCAGGCTTCTCTCTCCTCTCCACCAGCTAGTAACACCAGGCTTCACTTTCCTCTCCATCAGCCAGTAACACCAGGCTTCACTCTCCTCTCCATCAGCCAGTAACACCAGGCTTCACTCTCCTCTCCTCTCTATCAGCCAATACCACCAGGCTTCTCTCTCCTCTCCACCAGCCAGTAACACCAGGCTTCACTTTCCTCTCCATCAGCCAGTAACACCAGGCTTCACTCTCCTCTCCTCTCTATCAGCCAATACCACCAGGCTTCTCTCTCCTCTCCACCAGCCAGTAACACCAGGCTTCACTCTCCTCTCCATCAGCCAGTAACACCAGGCTTCACTCTCCTCTCCATCAGCCAATACCACCAGGCTTCACTCTCCTCTCCTCTCTATCAGCTAATACCACCAGGCTTCACTCTCCTCTCCTCTCTATCAGCTAATACCACCAGGCTCCACTCTCCTCTCCTCTCCTCTCCATCAGCCAGTACCACCAGGCTTCACTCTCTTGTAGCCGGGCACTGTTATTGTATTTCATTTTGCCATTTTTGTTTTAGTGTTTCTATATTTTTATGAAAGGATGGTTGTATATAAGTTGTTATTGGTAAGTGCATTCCTGATCGGCTGTCTCTCTGTTCCCGCCTATGTTCCAGTGGGTCACATGACCCAGCGGACCTGAGCATCTGTGGCTGCTCAGCAATCAAGGGAAATGCAGTCGGCGTCTATTTAAAAAGGGGCTCCGGACTTGAAGAGGGAAGCTGTTCCAGAGCGAGCGAGGCTTGGCTACCTTGGCTATCTTTTGCGTGCACGCAATCTTCCCTTGTATTGGGGCTCCTTTTTATGTGCTTGTATGCTTTTAGTGCAGATTTTACGTACGGGGTAGCCTATGTATTTTTAATTTAAATAAAATTGTATTTTACCCTATCCACTGAATGTCTGCCATCTATGTGTCCTTAATCACTGAGGTGCTCTACCCAAGCCTTATTAGATATCCACTACATGCTACCCTAATCTTAATAACATTTATACAGATATAGCCTATTCTGAATGTGTGTGTCTGATTTTCTTAAGAAACAGAATGGGCTACCCTAGTCTGTACCACATTTCTACATATTATATGCAGCGTGTTTGTCTAATGAAAATGGCTAGAATCTTTCATATTTTGAAGTAATATCACTGTTATTTATATTTCAAATGAAATAAATTAAGATAACTTACCAGTAACTACTTACTAAAGACTATAGTTGCTATTCCACTCTTCACTAGCTCCATTGTTCCTACTCAAGGGACTTTCTTTTTGTTCCATTTGATACCATCAGCGTTTTCTAGTGACACCTACAATTGTAATATCAACATCTTGTTTTTAGTGAATAATAGTTAGGCTATTTTTTTAAGCTGCTTTCAGTGTTAAGCTGCTATCAGTGTTGTAAGGCCTTTTAATCAATAAAAACAGTTTGGTTAGCAGGTGTTCCTATTTGGCACATGCGTAATGTGGCGAAGTCTGATGTCAATTTTTTTTTCTCCATAAATTAGCTTATTTGTGCATTAGACAACTAACCTGCTAGCTGACATTGAATTAACATATTAAATTTAGACAGCTGAACGCTGTTCCAGTCTAACAGACAAAAAGGTTTCCATGGGTCGACATGGGATGGGACTTATCTTGATCATTTATGATCTTTGGTTTAACGTCACATTTTCTTTTCTTTACCTAAAGGCATTTGATCCTTCAGAATAAAAAATAATAAACCCACAAATTATGCAATATGTGATTAAATTAGTTTTAATTTAACAGCTCTCTCTCTGTCTGTGTCCGCATTGATTACAGAGTTGCGAATGTATTGCCTATTTTAGTATTGGAATTTTTGTTTCCATATTTTATTTAGTGTATCTTGTAATTATACAAAAAAAGAAAATGAAAAAATGGATCCATAAAAATGGATCCACTGTAGAATGTGAAAAAGTAAAATACTCTGAAGCCTTTTCTGTTTTAGTGTTTGCAGTATTTCTGTTGTGTATAACCCTTTCTTCCAGTATAGTACATAGTAAAACAAGAAGTCTCATGCTGTTTTACTAGCAAAAGTAAAATAAGCAAATTATCTACAGTATACATATTTTATACTATCACCCAAAGATCCATATAACACAAAGGCTCTCTGCAGTATTGATAGCTGCTCTTAGTGTTTTCTTTGGTCATTGTGACAATATCTGCTGTTTTGGACTCTGAAAAGCTTCAAGAGCGATGCAGACTTGGCCTTACAACTCCTATGATGGCAACCTAGGATGTAGCTAACGTTAACCACACAAGGTACATAGCAAACTTTCGCACCAGTAGCACCCCTATAATTCCCCTATAATTTTTTCATACAGCTATTTGTCACTTCGATCATGAAGGTGCATCTCAGCAGAAATACATTTGATTAAAAAAAATCATACATAAATATCTGTCAAGCAATATGCTCACAAACAACCTGTTGCTAGTAAGTGGCTAAAGGGTATAGTTGGTGGGATGTTTTACCTCTTCACTTTTCAGAACTGCAACGCTACCACCTCACCATAGGTTTTCTATGTGTGTGTGTGTCATAGACTGTAAATGTATTGAGGTATTTTGCACTGGAAAGACTCTGGTCTCTGTGTTGGCAAATTAAACAGTCCCCCCGATACCTAAATAGTGGTCACACCCATGCTTGTCTGTGTATTTGTTTCTGTAAGAACAAGTAGAGAAATCCAAAGTGAGTCCTCCTTCTGTTTTGGTTGAAGCTCTATCTTTGCAATCAAAAATGAATTGGAGAATATGTGGCTGAAAAAAGGGGTCATGAATGTGGCTGTAGTAACTAAAACCTGCCATGTGAGGGCAGCAGAGTATTTATCTATCTATCTATCTATCTATCTATCTATCTATCTATCTATCTATCTATCTATCTATCTATCTATCTGTTTTTGTATTTCAAAACGTTTTTGTTGGAACATTCTTTTGATTCATGTCATTTTGGTTGCAACTTTTTAGATGCCATTTTGGTTGGTATGTTTGGAGATTTTTTGTTACGGAGGTCATGATGGTTGTTATGGTTGGATGTCATTTTTTTGGCTGTACTTTTTTTTTGTCATTTTGGTTGGCAGTGGTGGATGCCATTTTTTTTTTTATTGGAACATTTTAAGACATTTTGGTTGGTATGGTTGGATGTTTTTTTATTTTGTAACTTTTTTGTTGAAGTATCGGGCACTATAGGATGTCATTTTGGTTGGTACTGTTTTGTTTTCTAAGTACACATCATTTTTAAGCACTCACCTTATCACAGGACCCCCAATCTGTAATTTGTAACTAGGTACATTTTAATGTACTTACTGTCTCAGAATCAATGTGTTGAGCAACATTTATAGAGTCAGACTTCAGTTTATCACTGAAGCAACGGTATAGGTGTGTGTGTGTGTGTGTTTACATATATACTGTATGTGTGTAGGTGTGTGTGTGTGTCCCATCACCAGCAGCCTCACTGATGCAGACAGCCACTGTTTGTGTGTCATGTATTGCATTGCCATTATGGTGTTGTGCTTTGACCTCTGATGTACACAAACCACTGGAGCCTATTTGTGAACAATAACCCCCGTGATTATAATTGGAAACCTGCCTCTGACCTTTGCATTTTTGGTTGTTTGTAATGTTGTTGCAGCAGGAATTGAAGCTTATTCTACTGTTTTATTCACTGTAAGTCACTCTGGATAACAGCATTAACTAAATGCCTAAATTAGAACCAGTGGTTGACTCTGCAATACCTACATATGTAGTGTTTGTCATGTTTTAAATTCATATTTTTTCATATTTTTTCACTCTTACATTTTTAGCTAATATCCACGGTTGTAAGTGTTGGTTGCATTATGTTTAAGTGGCTCTACTCTTATTTATATCACATGTTTCCCTTGCGGGGAAACGTGATAAATCGTTACAGTCTCATCTAATCTAATCTAATATGAACTCAAGGAGGCATTGCTGTGTAGATGTGGATAATTATAGAGTCAGTGAACGCTGCAGCCCCTCTCTCTCTCTCTGTCTGTCTACAGCTGTAAGCTCGTCCCATACAGCTCCATCCATCCATAGCTTAACGGGGAGGTGTTGTGAGGATACGTTACCCTGATGTCCCGCGGCTTAGGGCTATACTAACAGCTTAAGGGACACACACACAGCTCTGTCATCACAATCCCCGCAACACGTGAGCACGCCGTTCCCACTTGACCCGCCGCTCCTCCGGCCTCATTACAGTCCGGGGGGGCTGGTGCACACACACACACACACACACACACACACACACACACACACACACACTTAAGCATGTATACATACCCACACCCACACAGGGACAGACACCCGTTTGACCAACTAAGAAGGATTGGTGGTAAATCAATGCGTTGCTGGACTTTGGACGCGGGAACGTGACTGAAATCAATCTGGTGGGATGTAAGGCAATACAGTGTGTCACAGTGTGCTGGGAATATAGGGCAACCAAGCAAAAACAGATGCATTTTTTGATTACTATTTGTTTTCCATCTCCTTGTCAGGGAAAAGAGATGACTTATAATTTAACATAACAACCCAAAACAATCGATTCTCTGCCTCCAGCGAATGGCCACAGAGCCGTCGAGCAATTCATTTGACTTCTGATGAGCAAGTCATTGTAACTGTAAATCAATTAATTCTATTTTACATGAAGTCGATTATAGTTCATGAAAGCTAGTTTCAACCAAGCAATTCACTAGAAATGGTGGTGAGATGTAAAGACGGGCTTACAGCAGCAGACAAGGCTGTAAATGAATTGTTTTGATGTCTTAATGACACCAGTTTGACTCATCCTGTTTCACTGGCAGACAGTATAAAGCTGCTAAGAAGGGAAAAAAACTGTGATTAAGTACAAGTGTATGCTGCTTACATATGGAGCTTTTTTCCGAACTTTATTCAAGAGCGTGGTCTTTCAATTTGAGAGCATGATTTATTGATTTCACATTCAGATTTTGTAATGCTTTCCCTCAAACCCTGCCCTGGCACTCAAATAGCTCCTGCTTGCGCTTAGATTTGCTCTGCTTCTGCTCAAACTGTATGCTTGCACTCAGATATAATGTTGCTTGCACAGATTTTCTGCGCTCCAGCTTCAGCCCTTCTCCTCGCACTCAGGCTGCTTCTGTGCGCTCGTGAAACGTCTGCTCTCAGATTTCTGCTCTGCTCTTGGATTTTTTGTGCAACACAGCACACAGAGTCTGATGTGTATGATTTTTTCAGCCCCCCCCTCCTCCCTGAATGTAATCCCGGTCTATCTAATTTGGGCTAAATCCTATTTTAGTGCTAATCTCAAATTTTGCCTAATTGGAGCATCCGTCGCCCGTACACAGACCGGACCCCACTGCGATAAGCTGGATTGTGTGGCCTGCTGGGAAACCGCTACAGTAGGTGTGTGTGTGGGTGTGTGTGTAGCAGTACACAAGAGGAAGTTAGCTAGCCTTATTAGCATTTCTACACTTGACCCCTTTTCCGGTTTCCATTCAAGTTTCCCTTTTCCGGGAAATCCTCAGTTTGTCTTGTGTTGCCTGGTCAGGGCCTGGATCTGGTGTGGGAAGAGATCAGATGTAGCCCGCAACTTTGAATCATTGAACTTAATTCTGTTAATGAAGTGAAGGATTTATTTTAAAGCTGCACTAGGCAATTTCATGTTTTGGAGGCTCCAAATGGCAGGGAGAGGTAGCTAGCTGAAAATTGAACTTCAATCCCCAGAAATCCTGTAAGGTGACATTAGTAAACTGTTTGTTTGGCTCAGAGTCACTGCTACAAAGGGTTTATCCGTTATAAATCCTGGCCTGGCCTGGGAGGAGGCCAAACCACACTGATGGTCAGTGGGTCACTGGGAGTCAGTGCGTTTCAGCTTAAGATGCTGTTGACTCGGCCTTGGAACTTTTTATGTAACAGGCATACAGATTACTGTAGATCAGGTTAGATGAAACTTTCATGATCCCCACTGGGAAAACTGGTTTGCAGCAGCAAATAATAATAGGATACAGCAAAGAAAAGGAGGACAAAACAAGAATAGAACACATTAAATACAGTAATGCAAGTAAAAATATAAGTGAGAAAACATAATCAAGTATATGAATTCAGGGTCTGCAAAATAAGAACAGTAGAACATCAAAGAAAAATGAATGGAAAACATGACAAACAGTACTGTGCAAATGTCAGAGACCACCCTTTTGTTTAATTTCCAGCCAATCAGCCATTCAGTACAGATTATTTATGATTTGGTGTCAAACAATAATGCAATTACACAAAAGCCTCCGACACATAATATCAAATCTGTCAGTATTTAATTTGTCCACTCATTCACACAAACAACTACCCAAACACACCTTAGCTGCCTCCCACATTTCTTTCTCATGTGCATCTAAAATGGCGATATTTCTGCTGAGATTAGAAATAAGATCATAGACTTGCAGTTCAAAAAATATTGCAAGATATAGAGAAAATGGGCCTCCTAACAACTGTGCAAGACCACTGAAACTATCACCGTCAGATACTCAGTACTTAAAGCTTTCATCTTTGAGAGAGGAAAAAATCAAGCTCTAGTCTTGCTTCAGATCTGAAAAAGTCCCCGCAGAGGTACAAATCTTTTTTTCACTTCTTTTAATCATAAACAGGAAGAGTGAGATAATAGCTTCAGCCTTACACCACCATTATTCAAGTCAAGGAGGCTGAAAACCATTTCTGTGAAAAATCTTGTCTGTGTTTGTGCAGCTGATACCAAATAATTTTTGGACGTGCTCCATGTGATTTTCAAATCGTAGCCCCATTGATTTATACCAGCATTATAGAAAACTCACATTAGCATTGTGAACGTTAACAAATTCTGACTCAGATGGAGTGAATGGACCCCCAGCTAACGATGAACCGAATAAGCATCTAAACAAAATGAATTCTTCCTGGGCCCTTTAGCCACCACAGCGTTGTACCTGGAAGTCCTGTCTGTTTTTAAACCTTAAGAACATAAAGCCAAGTGTTTAGCCACATGAGACGAAGCGACCGGCCTTAAGATGCTATAATGAGATAATGAGGCCCAACAAGTTAACGCTGTCCCTCCACGAACCGAATGCGTAACCTGCCCCAGTCTTTCTAAGCCAGTTGGACAGGAGAGATCCCAGGAAGAACCGTTATGTCAGTGTTTCATCCAGACAGTCTTCTTGGAGGGGTAGAAAGTCCTCTGAAACTGCTTTGAGATGAACCTGGTACAAATTACATGTTTTTTAGATGGGATGGAAGTTTCTTTAGGTGAGGTGACCTATCCTGCTTATTCAGTGGTGCTACAAAAGCATCATATACTTATATGTGTGATATATACATATACATTTTTGCTTCCTAAGATCTTTTTAATTCAGTTTTTAAGCCTGTATTTACATGCAGATCATAGTTTTAGTTACACAATGATTTCTCGGAGGCAGAGCTTCTCTGGAGGTACAAATAATCTCAGTGGGCGGAGCCAAAGAACCACAGTTTTTCTGGCGAAGTAGCTTTAGAAAGAAAGGATATAAATAAATAATAAAGCCATAATATTATGAAGCCTAGCGCTCTACTAACTGAAAAAATGAATTCTAGCCAAATTGTTATCTAGGTTAGCTAGTTAGCCTAGCTGACCTTCCAAGTTCAAACTAGCCATACTATCCTACAGCTATCTAGGTAAGGTAGCTGCTGACCTTCTAACATCATGAATGCCATGATCATGAATGAATGAAGAAAAAAAAAACAGTTGCCATTCATATTTTTTATTTATATTTTGAGTTCCTTCTTTGCCATTCAAGTTTGCCAGTTAGCTAACTTGCTCTAGTTCTGGTTGAGGTTCAACTCAACCAATGAGATTATTTCTGCCTCCGGGAAATGTTTGTACAACTAATACTGCAATTTGCTATTTACACAGGGAAAATCACTGACCATGTCTGATCTCTTTCAGCAATACTCTGCTGCACTCACACACAGTTACGCACTCTCAAACCTGTTAGCTTCCTAATGCAACACAAACACCGCTGGAGCAGTTAGAAGATTAAGTGTATATTTAGTACACACTGACAGTGGTGTGACTACAAGGGAGAGCTTCCGATTCCTAGAAACCAAAAGACAACAGCTGCTTCCTGAAACGGTTATCATCTGCTCATAAGCTCACCTCTCTGGTGTCTGTCTACTCTTTGCAGGCCCATCCACAACCTTCTCTCATGCAAGGACACACACTGCAAAAAGGTCCAAGTCATTTCGTATTGTATCTCTTCAAGTCTTCAAAATCTTATTTTCCTTACAAGAAGTTTAAAAATCTACCAATGGGGTGAGATCATTTTACTTATTTCCAATGATTCATTTTCACCTGTTAGGAGACATCTATCAAGAAGTAGTCAATGTCCCTTGAAGTAGATTTGCATTGGAAAGAACTGATTTCTTTTCACTTGTTTTGAAATGAGATTTTAACCTTCTGTACCAGACTGAATAATTGGTTAAAGTGTATATTTTTTTTGCAGAGGATGCTCTCCCCTCATGTCTCCCTGTTTGTTTGTCTGACAGTCTGTCTCTCTCTCTTCCCTCTTCACACACACACACACACACACACACAGTCTTCAATAGAAGACACATATAAGCCTGTCTGTGTGAGTTCTGCTCGGTACAGTGTGCAGTCTGTGGGTTTTATCAGAGGCGTCCCACCTGGAGGGAGGTTGGGAGCAAACACACTACTTCAGACAGATTTAGAGCTCTTTCTGCTCCACAGGAATGAGTGAGGAGTATTTGTGTTGCATGGTATTTGAATAGAGCTCTTGTCGGAGTAAGCCTTCCACTCCTGAGGGGCTCCAGGAGTGTGAGGACGCATAATGATGCTGCTGGATAAAAGCCTTGTATCTGCGAAACGTCAAAAACGGGCTGGATGGACGGACATGGATGCCTTTTTTTGATGATATTCAATCAACAATTGGTTTTGAATGGGTTTTATTAGCCCTATAGGGTCATAAAATTTACCTTGTCCCATAAACAGTCATGTGAACCTTCTTTTATGCTCCAAAACTTTTCGAGAAGTGGGGAAACTGACTGAATGCCCCATTGACACCGATGCATTTTTTTGAAAATACACAATTGGATTCGAGTGAGCTTTCTGCGGCAGCGGGGCATGAAATTTACTCTTCCCACACGAGCGTTCTTTCATAAATTTTGTTTCCTGGGGTTTTAGCACATAATTTAACGTTAAAAAAGAAATAGGCCACTCGGAATTGAGGGTCCACATAAACGTGTCAGTTCAAGAACCGAAAGGAAAACACTCTAAATTGGAGCGGTGAGGGCGTTTTATTTTTTTATTTTTTTTTAAAGTGACAAGAGACATATATATTCTCTGGATGGATGAAGCGGCCATGTGTGCAGCAGCTGTCTGTGTTATAGAACAGTGCTTTCTTCTTAAAATATGGTTCTGTTTCTGGGGGGCCCCCACATCATAGGAGCCGGGGTATGTGACCGAGATTAAATTTATCCAGCCTGACAACGTTTAAAACCAAATTTAAAGCAGGTAGCTTGTGCAACCTCACCTAGTTGGGCGACAGTATTTCTTTTTTACATTTGGTTGCAATTTGATGTGTTGATAAATCTTGCGAAAGCATAAAAAAAATATATATATATATATACAGTATATACAGCATGTGTTTATATACTTAGGAAATCCCACTTAATTATTCAATGATATTCCATGTGGTTACAATTTCATACATTTATAAGCTTATGAAAACTGAATCTTTTGTAATGACATGACATATGGTTCAAATTGGAAGCTTAATTTTACAGTAATAATCCACATGGTTATAATATTATATGTTTAAAAGCTCGTAAAACTAAACTGATAAAATGTTACATATCCCATGTGGTTACGATATACTCAACATTCAACGTGTCTCTCTTTGTGTTTTTATTGAAAGAGACGTATGTGTACGTTCCATATTTGCCGCGGCGTCGCTTTCAGTATCAGAGCGTCACCGGCGCATAAAGCTTTGCGGTTTTGACAGTATGAAAGAAATTTTTTTCTTTTAAGTAGGAGTCAGCGCTCACCACTGAAATACATTGCTGTGCTTTGTGGTTACATGAACACTGAAGATAGAAACAATACTTGCTGCGCTGTGGCGTAGTGCGCTATAGTGCATGTGCAGTAGGTGAACACTGACTTCAAATTGAGAGCTCTACTTTTGTCACATGGCATCCTCTTCTCTCTTACCCATTCTGATTGTGTAATGTGTAATCACCTCAGTTCAGTTCGGTTCAGTTCAGTTCAGTTCTGTTTATTTCAGACCAACTCAATTCAGTTCAATTCAGTTCAGTTCAGTTCAGTTTACTTCAGACCAACTCAATTCAGTTCAATTCAGACAAACTAAATTCAGTTCAATTTAGTTCAGTTCAGTTCAGTTCTGTTTACTTCAGACCAACTCAATTCAGTTCAGTTCACTTCAAGTTCAGTTCAGTATAGAACAATTTCATTTCATTTCATTTAACCAAATTAATTTAACTTCACTTTTCACACTGCATTTTTAAAGCCTATTTGTCCTTAAGGGGCAATTATGAGGTTTAGCAAACGGTAAAACACAGTAGAGGCAAACAGCAAACTACCTTCAAATAAAGAAATACCATTTAAAACAAAGAATAAAAGGGGCCACAAGATATAACCACTATTCTAGACAAAACAGTGTCAGTAGGTTAATAATGCTCCCTTTAAAGCACCGCTATGACCTTTAATTCTTTATATTGGTTACTGTAGGGAATGTAACAAGGTGAGACAGTAGGAAGAAAACACAGCGCAGGTGCAGGACAACAACAGTGTAACAGCAGCCAGGTGGAACACTGCTGGTCAAGTTAGCCATGAAAGGAGACAGCATTGTCTTTTCTAAACACTAATTTGGACACACACTCACTTTATGGCTGAAAACTTGTGATGTGTTAACGTTTCCAAGATAATGCTTTAATTAGATGATTAGATGAAAGTTCCCTGCAGGGAAATTGGGTCATTGCAGCAGTTGGAGATGATACAACAACGAATTACGACAAAGGAACATATTGAACATATTTAATTGCCAGTAAAAAAAAAAAAACATTGTGAAAGCTTCAGAGCTTCTTCACATGTTTTGTTGGCGATAATACAGTACAGTGCTTTCTCTGTAATTTGATGCAGCTGTGCTGCTCCGGGGGATTATTCTAGTTTTGTCCCATATCTGTCCCTGTTTCACTCTGTTATGTTTCAGGTTGAGGTTGTAGTGCTAAAAATGTTTTTTAATCATAATAAAATCATGACTTAGACTATACTTATGTTAGTTCTAGATGTTAGTGAGACTAACACTGAACTGACGTTCTTGAACAGTAGCTAAACAAAGTGGGTGCTAAGCGACACATGGGAAGTGATTTTCAGTTAGCGTGTTAATGTTTAAATGAACTATTACGCCATCACAGGTGTATGTATAACAATATTACATCGTTCATACTTACAGTGAATCAACTGCCATATTGGTTATGGCTTCCAGCGTGACTCAGACAATCAGAGCCGAGGACAGCGACTGTTCTTTTGTTTTATAACGCTTTACGTCCATGCCATCCTCTGTGTGGAAGTTGGACAGGGCAACTCGCGCTCGCGCCAGTGACAAGATCGAGTTTGACAGGATCGCAGCGAAGGAACTCTGCCTGACAACCTTTGGTGTGGGAGAGAAGAAGGTAGGAGGGTGAGACGATGGCTGGAACAAAGAAAGAGAAGGGGAGGAGGAGATCTGAGGATAGAGAGAGAGAGAGAGAGAGAGGGGAAAAGGACACTCATTGCCCAGGGGGACGGAGGGAAAACAAGGGGGAGGCAATTGGATGTGTGTGTGTTTTTACTCACATACATGAACATGCGTACAACTGTAGTCAGTAAGAGGGCATGAGAAAGAGAATGGGAGGGAATGAGAAAACAGGAGAATGACAAAGCACAAAGCACCAAAACTTGCAAACCTGCTTAAATCCATTAAAGTTTGCACTCACTTTGGCTAAAGTAAGAGACAGACAGACAGAGAGAGATTATCAGAGCGACGGTGAGTTAATCTGAGACTGGGTGCGTTACATAAGAGCCGCGCCTGCCCTCCTCCCAGGCTGGAGTCGATCCGCAGCATCGGAGGAGGGCGTGTGAGGTCAAGCCCACAGTCCAAAACCAGGCCACTGTCACACAGCCGGGGACAGACACAGCAGGAGGGGACGCTGATGTCGCTGCAGGAGCTAGACAGACGGCACGCTCTTAACAACAAGGCTTCTATATGGGGAGCGGAAGTCGTAGCAGTGCCACGCTGCAAAGATGCTTTATGGTGCGGTAAAGAGACGTTTACGAATTTAAGAAAAGCTCCAAATCAGCAGACCTCTCTCTCAGGGGTTTTGGTATGAGATGGGTTTGGGATGCTAGTAAGGGCACCTATAAATCAATGCCATCTAGCGTCCCTTTGGGGCTACCCTACATGTAGAATATTAACTTCAATATATGTCATTCTCAAATAAATTTTTCATAATCCTGCACATATTTGTGGGAAGTGGTACCCCAGGACGAATAGAATAAACACATGGAAAGCAATAGAATGAACTAATTTTGGTCTCATTTTTCTACAGCCATTATTCTATTCTATCGGAATGAATTTGAGAATGATATAGGTTCATATTCTGCACATAGGGGCTTTAAGCAAATAAATACATAAGTGAGTATAACCGCTTGCACCTTGACTTTTCCCTTATATTGCCTCTTAAGTAGCTTCAAAGTTGTTCAATGTTTTCCATACTGACCCAAGACCCAAGAGTTTTTATGGCTGCACCATTACATCAAATGGAATAAAATCTAGATGTTTGTGCATCATTTTATACAGATTTCCCTGTAATTCAGCCTGACATGTTTGGTATCTTGGGAAAACTTGGGCTCTCGACTAGAATTGAAAATAAAGTTCTGTGGGTTTGAACAAAGCTCGGCTATAAAACATGCGTTTGTAATGATAGTCCATCATGCGGGGCCGGAAGGGTGGAAGAGGAAGTAGGTAAACACATAAGTAAGTTAAATAAGTCTCATGAAAGCTTTGAGAAGTTAGATAACAGTTCCTCCTGTGTGTGTGTGTGTGTGTGTGTGTGACTTCCAGGTGACAGCGGTGTCTCCTCTTCTGCGCACCAGCCTGCCACAAACACAGCAAGCAAGAGACTCTCTCTAGTCAAACATTGACTCACGGCCGGTCAGCGGGCTCATAGCGCTGTCTGTTTTGATTCTCTCTTCCCCAGTCCTCTTCAAAATGTAGGCTAAATCAGTCAAACATTTACACACGGGAGCTTATCGTTTTTCGTTTTGTCTGGAGGGCTTGGCTGACCCTGTCTCTTCCTATCCTCTTCTATTTTTCTCCCTCTTTCTTCTTTTCATTTACTTCATTTACTCACAGCGGCTTATAGTTACAGTCGGATATATTCACCAAGCTTGTTTTCTACTGCTCTCCCTGCCACTCACACACACACACACACACACACACACACACATGTGACCGCAGCATGTTAAGTTAAGGAGCCTATTGTTTTGCCCGGAGAGCTCCAACAATACTGCTTCCCCTCTCTTTTATCTGCCCGCTTTTTAAAACTTGCCATTTAAAAATTGAAGAGACTCAGTTGGTCTGGGTTGCATAACAGTTGGCTGGATAAGTAGCAGCAGAACCTCATCAGCGGTGCAAATATGAACCGGGGATGTAACGGTGCTGCTGCTTTCTTGAATAAGTACTAAAGTGAGATTGGCTACATGCAATATTGTGTAGTGTGAGCGCCATGTTTGATATGGCAAGCCTGCCATATCAAACATGGCGCTCACACTACACAATATTGGATTATTATATTGGATGTATGTGTGTGTGTGTGTGTATCTTTTTGAGTACTTGTTTATGTGAACTTATTGTTCACAGGACATAGGTTCTCTCTCTCTTTCTCTCTCTCTCTCTCTCGATTTAATTCAATTCAAGTTGGCTTTATTGGCGTTACAAGAGAAAGTTATATGTTGCCAAAGCATTCAGTGCAAAGCATCATAGGGCAATATTACTACAACTACATACAATTATCATTATAATATTTCAATATATAGAAAACATATATAGCCTACATACATACAGTATATACCAGAGGTGTGACCAAGTCAACTTGACTCGAGTCCCAAGTCATTCTCAAGTCTTGAGGCACAAGTCTCAAGTCAAGACCCAAGTCTAAATGTAGAATACCAAGTCAAGTCAGAACAAATCAAGAGTCCAGTATCAATTTAATATCTTCAAGAAAATGCCCTAGAAATATCTAGGACTTTAATTTAGGAATTTAAATTCAGTCATCTACTGGAACGAATCTCATCACTTTCAATCTAAGTCATTTACACAAACACAAGATCTTTTGTCAAGACTTTAGAAACCTTTTCAAGTCATCAAAGTACAAGTCAGAGTCAAGTCCCAAGTCAGCAGAACCCAAGTCAAGTCAAGTCTCAAGTCTTCTCTGCATGAATCAAGTCTCAAGCAATTCAAATTGTGACTCATGTCTGACTCGAGTCCAAGTCATGTGACTTGAGTCCCCACCTCTGGTGGCTGCAGTGTCATATCTTTGTCAGTTCAAACCATTTCTCACAGTGCTGTCTCAACTTAGCAGCAAGCCTAGCAGATTTCTCTTCCTCTCCAACCACATAGGACAGTTTTAGAGGGCAGAGAAATCTGGTATCACAATTTGGAATCCCTCTCTCTCTCTCTCTCTCTCTCTCTCTCTCTCTCTCTCTCTCTCTCTCTCTCTCTCTCTCTCTCAAATTCAAATTCAAATGGGCTCTATTTGCATCAAATACAAAGGTACTTACTGCCAAAGCAGCATATACAAATACAAACTAAAGCGACAATGACAGTACTAACAATAAAAGTGAAATAAGAAACTAGTTCTCAAAACAATTAACAAATCATTCCATTACTAAGTCATCATTAAAACAATTTATATGATGACACTGGTGTTTTCAGGCTTTCATTGCCTCTGGTCTTGAAGTATGACACATAAAGACATATGTAGCAGCTAATGTGGCAGACTCTCTTCTTTCCCCCACAATATACTATGTTTTATCACTTAGGGGAAGATTTTCAAAGTTGTGGTGAAAGTTGGGAAAGTATAACGCCTGCGAGTCTGCACTTTGTCAAGGATTTTCTCGGTTGAGGATCAGTCACAATGGTAAGATAGTCTGCCAGTGTGCACTGTCTGTTTAGGGCCGAATATGTTTCTGATTTACTTTGGGATTGAATTAATTCTTTCCAGTGTGTTTC
Source organism: Centroberyx gerrardi (assembly GCF_048128805.1). Taxonomy (NCBI): domain Eukaryota; kingdom Metazoa; phylum Chordata; class Actinopteri; order Beryciformes; family Berycidae; genus Centroberyx; species Centroberyx gerrardi. Next base: position 26,252,006 of record NC_136010.1, on the reverse strand, counting down.
ATATTTTTCTTTTTGTTTGGTTCGAACTTGGTCGGGCCAGATGAGCGGAGAGCTGTCCCGATGCTTTGTGGTGTTCAGTCCAGCGAGGCAGAGGGGGCTCTTCTCTGTGCTCAGCGCTTGGCATTGAAAGGCTTTATAATCTTTATAAGATTGGGGGGTTGCTGGTTTTTAAATGGTTATAAAATTTGATGGCTCATTTTTGGATTGCAATTATTAGAGAGTACTGGCCTAATTCTGCCCTGCATGCAGTAGCATTTTGGGCATGTGCACTCCGAGTATTGATTTGCAGAACTCTGCATGAAGGGTCTCAACTGGATGTTTATCCCAATTTTTAAAATCTTGTTTTGTCTTAGGTCCCCAGATTTTGCTGGCACATAATTCTATGGGTTTCGAAATTTTTGAGGCAGGTCCGAATTGGTATGTCAAATTGGATTTTTCTTTTTATGCCATAGAATGCTATTCTTGCTTTCTCTTTCAGTGCATTCACAGCCATTTTGAGATTGTCTATAGAACTTAAGATAATGCCTAAGTAATTCTAATTCTGTGTATGTTTAATAACACCCTCTCCAAGTCTGAAGTACTTTTCCTGTGAAAAAACATTTGTTTTATTCAAATTGACTTGCAGTGCCCCGGCCTGGCAGAAATCATTTAGTTGATCTTTAGTGGTTGACAGGACCAAATCATCTGCATATAAAAGAAATTTTCCTTCTGTGTCCAGGACAGTGGGACCCGGAGCAATAGATTTTTTGTATTAGTAACAGATCTTTCATTCACGTTCATTTATGTAAATATGGAATGAGGTCGGGCTGCTGAACTCCACATTCCTGTGGCATGTACTCAGTCCTTTCCCATCTGACTTTAATTGCACATTTATTGTTTGTATACATAGATTTTATACAATCATATGCTTTTCCTTCTACACATTAATTTGTATAAGAGGCCCTCGTCCCTCATCCCTCTCTCTCTCCGTCTCTGTCTCTCTCCCAGGGTGTTGCAGGCCTGAGTCAGAAGGGGCTGGCACACCAGTGTGTAATTTTCTATGTTTAACTTTGGCTCCGAGGCAACGCAGCCAGAGTTGCCAGTTTATGTTTGCCTTCTTTTTTTTAAACTGGATCTAAATACACACACACACACACACACACAAAGCAGAGATGCATATATTCTTGCAAACTGCAAACGTATATATATAGACATAAATGTACAGATGTGTATGTGCATAAGGGGTTTATTTGTACATGTGCACACGCGCATGCAAGAATGCAGGAGCTCACACAAGCGTACATACATTTACAGTTTTTCATTTAGCTATCCAGCTGTGGAAATCCCACACTCATTCCTGTCTTCCTTCCCTCTTTACTTCCTCTCCCCCCCCCCCCCCCCCCCCCCCTCTCTCTCTCTCTCTCTCTCTCAGTCTATCTCTCTCTGGGGAAATTATGCAGGATAACTTATAAAGCAGTTCAGCTTGTGCAGATTTTGCACCTGTTGTCTTGGAGGAAAGAACAAAAAGACTAAAACGGTTAATATTTCAGAGGGGGGTTTACCAAAACAGAGAGTAGGGAAATACCTCCTTACTGCAGGGATGCCCCATGGGGAGATGCCAGCACGCGCACACACACACACACACACACACACACACACACACAGGCGTGCACCTGGCGAAGAGATGCACCCATGCACATCCATCCATTCATAGATACATATAGACATGCACTTACTATAGACACACACAGATGTCTCAGACAAGACAGGACACCACATCAGATTCTGAGCTGTCATTCCACATGCTCATTAATCAGCACTACAAACAGGTTTACAGTGTTTTAAAGGCCTAAATGAAGACCTCAAGTATAATGGGAATTCCAGAGAAGTGTCTTTTTACTGCATAATGCAGAAATAATGCATATCAAAATCACTATCTAGTCCACTTCAATAGTTCAATTCAATTCAGATCAGTTCAATTCAATTCAATTCAATTCAATTCAATTCAATTCAGTTCAGTTCAATTCAATTCAATTCAGTTCAGTTCAATTCGATTCAGTTCAGATCAGTTCAGTTCAATTCGATTCAATTCAATTCAATTCTGCTTAAATAGCATAACAGGAAAGAAACCTGTGTTGCCCAAGCAATATAGCATCAGTTAAGGAAATATTATAAACATTAACAGACAGTAGTAATCAAACAAAAAAACAATAAATGTCAGAAATAAAGTATTATATAACCATTCAAAAACAATCCAATTCAATTTCACTTTCCTACCCCCATGCATGATGGTAGTCACATGCTCTCTTTAACCTTTAGCTTAGCATGTGCTTTAGGGTGCTGCGATGTGTGTCACATGCATTTGCCGTGGAAGGTCAGTGAGACCGAAACATTGCTGTTTAATAATGAATAATGAATAGATAATTGCATTTAAATATGTGTTGTGCCCAGATTTTTGATATTTTTGGACATGCTTTTTTCTGAGGAATGGACTAATGTTCCTGCTGGAAAACAGAGTGTTATGCAGCAGTTTGATGTGAAGGACAAAGTGTGCTGCAGCCTGCGGTTGTGCCCTGTTATTTGGGGTTGGTTGTACAACAGAAACTGCTTCCTGCTGTTGACTTCATCTGCGTCTCTCGTTTCGCCGGAGAAGTGGATTCAATAGGTGGAATGGGTAAGATAGAGTATGTCAGTCTCAAAGTGGGGTTCAGGGATGCTTCAAGGGTCCTTGAGGGGGTTGCAGGGGTCCCCAGTAAAATGGGCAATAGGTTAATTCATTTACAATGCTATACTAACTGAACTGGAACAAAAACCGTCCTGTACCTGGGACTAAATCTGTGGGTCAAAAATTAACCAGGTTTCAGCACAAAGACCCTTAAAAGTTCATAAAATATCTGACATTAAAGTCACACTGAAATGAAAAATTATGTTTTTGCCTTTTTAGCTCATTCTAACTGTCATACCATACATTTGACAATGTATGCCAAAAAAAAGACAAAAAAATATTTTTTATATATATAGTTTTTATATCAAAATATCATTATTTTTACTTCCTGGAGAATGGAAAATCTTTAGTGGTGACATCATCATGTACCATCAGTACATTAAAATTAAACCAATAAAACCAACACAGATTTTTAAACAATCCACCCCTCCCATCAAATAAAGCTACCTTTCTCTCCCTAACTGATATCCCATTGGTTTACACTTTTGAATCACTCCACATGTTATGTCCCACCCCAACATCCCCAAGAAATACATCACATTAAGTAAGCAAGGTGCTCTCAAATGCTGTTTCACTGTGATTTTAACTGGGAGCACCCCTTGCTGCCTTGCACCGTGTTCACATTTCTTTCGTTGAGCTGTCAAATATTCGCACGTGAATGTGACCACTGGGCCACCGTAGGCGACCCGCAGTAGCCGAAGACCGGATCGTTCTTTCCAGCGCGTTCTGGGAGAGAAAAATGGGGCATTTTGGGATAAAAACAAGCAAGTATGCAGCCTGAAGCGGTAGAAACTGCCGACCAACACAAACCACTGGATCAACAAAAAACATAAAACCGACCAATATGGTAAAAAAAAAGAACTGGTTGGGGACAGAGAGTCTTCTGTAAGGCCTGCTGCCACTTCCCAGCAATAGGGAAGAAGCTGAATCGAATCTTAGTGCTACAAATTGAGTGTTTGTCTGCCAATATGCAACATAGTTCAATAAAATTCAATAAAATTACCCCCAAAAAGGACCAAAAAATCAGACCAAGGGACCAACCCAAAGAAGTTTTCCCTCTTCCCCTGTAGGGAACCTCCCCGCTCTGTGTCACAGAAAGCTGATCCTCGTCTTTCTACACAAAGTTTACATTACAGCAGCGGCTGTTGAGCTTTTTCTGGCCGGGTGTGTTGTCTCTGGACCCGGACTTATTACACCAGCACGCTCGTCACATGACCACCCATTCTGGCCTCTGACGCAATGCTGGAGGAGCATTAGATTACACGGTTATATGAAACATGGAAACAACTTGTAAAAAAAAGGGGAAAAAAGAGGAGGATAGGGACATCCGAGAAGGAGAATGCACCAATTAGACTGGAATTTCAACTCTATTTTCACCACTGCCATGGCTGCTATCTGTTTGTTGTAGGGACGGAGCGTCCGTGTTGATCCATCATGCAAAGCTGTGATTAGGGCTTCCTCTTCCCCACCCTCCCTCCCTCCCTCCTCCACCTCCTCCTCTTCCCCTCATCTTTGACGGATCCCACTGGGGCAGAGGTCATGAGGGACTGGCGAGAGAGAGAGAGAGAGAGAGAGAGAGAATGAAAACAGCATGCACTGTAGTAACTACGAAGGAGTGAAAACAAGAGAAACGCCTCATCTTATTAATTCCTGTTCAAAGTAATATGTCAAATATTTGAAAATCTTTCTCCAAATGGAAAATATTCTATGTAATCTAGGAGGGGAAAAGGAGTGTGCCACACTGGCTGTAAAATGTTTTAACCTGTCACAGTTTCAGACAGGAGGGACAAAGAGACGCAGATTGTCTCAAGATGGATTTGTCTATTGATTAATTGATTCGGCTGATTTGATATTATTAGATTAAATTGTTGTTAATGTCAAATTGTCAAAGTTTCTAACTAAGCCTGTATTTTGTTGTTTTTGCTTTGGTGAGAAATGCTTTTGTTTTTCATTACAATAAAGCACCTGTGATTTGAATTTAATCGAGATAGAGAAAGAAAGAAAAGAGCGAACGAATGAAAGAAAGACAAAAGGCAAGAAATCAAGAAAGCAACTAAGAGAGAAATAAAGCAAGCAAGCAAGAAAGAAACAAAGAAACAAAGAAAAACGAAAGACAAAAGGCAAGAAAGTAAGTAAGAAAGAAAAAGTAAGCATGAAAGAAAGAGAAAACAGACGGAGGGTTTGGTGTTTTGTTGTGCAACAGCCTGACATTGATCAGGGTTGTGGAATGATGACGCGGCACTGTTTTGTCCCCTCCGTCTGTCTGCAGTCTCCCCCTCTCTCTCTTTTCTCTCTCTCTCTCTATTTTCCCCTTCCCTCACATTTCTCTCTTCCTCTCACTGCCCCCCCCCCTCTCATTTCTCTGTCTGGTCTGTCACATCCTATACACTCTCCTCCCCACCCTGTAGTTTCTGTTCCATTACTCCACCTATTTGAAGTTACAGAAGGAGGGACGAAAGACGAAAACAAGACGGTCTTTACAGTAACATACAGTATATGAGTCATGCATCGGTTGTGTTATGGAGATGACCCTTAACTTGAAGGAATATCTCTCTTATCACCTTACTGTTGCATATTAAGAAGACTGATAGCATAGGGTTCAGCTGATGGAAGGCTGATGCTGATAATTTTGGATTGAAGCTGCCGATTTGCAATATTTTGCTATTCAGTATCTTTAAATTTGACCATTTTCATGACCCCAAAAAATCCCCAAATTTCCAAATATTCAGTGTTTCCCTCAGACTTTTATTCTTGTCAAGGTGGAAAAGCCTCTTAAATAGCATTTAGACCATCATGGAACACTAAAACTCTCCACTGAAACTTGGGATAATACTACTACTACTACTAATAATAATAACACTTTAGTTTTATTCAGGTTAAGGGCTTCCCATAGACAATCAGTGGAGTGTTGCATTCCAAAATAAAGGAATGTATAGCCTATGCAAAAAATACACATATTCTTCCCTTCTCATTGTAGGCGTTTGAATTGTTTTCAACTGCAGGAGTGCCGACGGAAACTATTTCAGCTGAGCCCGACCCGACGCAGGTAGAGTGTTATGATAGCGCTGATTTATGACTGTGTGGTATTGTGCTGCGGAGCGCGCTCGGTCTGGCTGGAGGTGTCGGCGCTGGGTGTGTATCCTCTCCCGGCCCAGACGCCTCGCATTAAACGCTTCCTGAGGAGCTGCAACGAGTGGAAATAATCCATCAAGTACATTTCCCCCCTCGGCCGAGCGGCTAGAACACACAGCGCCTATTGATATTTGCTTTTATTTTATTTTAGTACTCGGCAGTAAATGGCACCGAAACGTGAGCGTGGAAGTTATAGCCGCATAAATGTGCTCTTAAACACCTTAAGTGGCATCCACTCAATAAAAGGGAAAGTATACAGCGTTGTCTCAAACAAAAGATTTATTAGTTTAGTTTATGATTTTGTGAGATCCCATCCTCAATGTCCATATACATGCCACACATTCATTCTCATTATACATTTGTTTTTCATTTTATTTTATTCTCTTTTATGTGAATATGAACGACTACAATACATACACATCTAACCAAAAGAGACTCTGTGTGACTCCGCTGCGCTGGAAACGAGGCTTGCGTCCTCGCTGACTCGCTGACCCCATGTTCCAGTTGCGCGCGGCTATCAGATTCCTTCACTTCTGCTCGGAAAGAATGCAGCAAACTTGTTGTGAATATGGGTCAGGCTTATTGATGTTGGAAGCCGGCGATGACACTGTCGAGGAGTCGGAGGGGGCGACGGACAAGCATGTTAGAATGAAACAAGGAGGGGGGCAGAAAAAGACGCTGTCACCCCCGTATCTGCATATAAAGTGCTGTTGTGTGTTACTGTATGAATTAACGGTATGACAAATTATTCAATGCATCCACACATTTTAGAGGAAATTTGAAGGTGTTTACCATCTCTCTTGTTAAGGAACATGGAATCAAATTATCATACTAGCCCATGGCAGTGGTTTGCCTTCTCTGGCACTGTCTGCTACAAACAAAAAATTACACCCTTAGGATATCAACCAAGTATGTCAAAATATTGTGTAGCAAGGAGATCGGTATCAGTTACACCTCCATGCATCCTGTATTTATTTAGTTTGCAGTGGTGCATGCCTTGAGTTTTGCATGTTGTGTATGTTAAGCAGATGGTAGGATCTAGCTTTCCATCATCTCAAAAACACCAAAGCTCACTAAATAATGGACGCACAGTGAAAGGTGAAACTGCGTTGATCAAAGAGCGTATTTGCCAATAGCTGCAGCATTCCTTTAGGTTTGCGCAATTGGTCCACTCCTTGTGCTTTTTTGACTGCGGCTGCGAAGCGGAGTGTGAGGACTGCATTCATCCAAGTGAAGGGCCAGTCATGTGTGAGAGCCACTGGGCCACGGCGCGGCCTGCCTGCCTCTATTTGCTTTTCCAGCTGTTCCCAGTCTCACCCTACGAGAGAGAGAGGTGTGTGTGTGTGTGTGTGTGTGTGTGTGTGTGTGTGTGTGTGTGGGTGGGTGGGGGAGCGGGAGGAGAGGGTGGGGTGCAAGAGGAAAAGCGAGAGGGAGGGATGCCGAGTACTGGGAAGGAAGAGAGAGGGGAAAAGAGGAAGGGAGAGCGACATAGAAGTGAGAGAATGTGTGTGTGTGTGTGTGTGTGTACAATTTGAGTGAGAGTGTCTCCTGTTCCTATTGCGAGTATGTTTACACAGTGGACACACCCCTAGGTAACTCAGACACCACATGCATACCCTCTCTCTCTCTTTCTCTCTCTCTCTCTCTCTCTCTCTCTCTCACATACACACACTAACACACACACACACACACACACAAAAACACACAGAAAGATGAATTCCTGTGTGCGCATGCCCACATACAAACACGCCCATATGTCTGGCTGCCCCTCATATAAGCTGATCCGCCTCTCAGACACAAAGCCACAAGGGCTGGCCTAGATTCCAGCACATGCACACACAGGCAGGCAGTGAGGAAAAATATCACACATACACATACACACATGCACGTACACACAGTTATGAGGGTTTCTTGTTGTACATTGAATCTATAATAACCGACGGCAGCTACTCTAATTTATACACAACAGTAAAATGCTTGAGGCTGATGTTCGCTATTACTGGAGGCTTTGAGCGCAGAGAAACTACCATTGGACCCTGAGGAGGTGGGCAGGTGTGAACGCTATAGAAACACACTGTTAAGCTTTATGCATTTTATGGCATTTCATACTTCTCTTGCTGCTCTAACAGCTCCAGGTCAAACCATATATATCTACATCATTGCACCTTGAACATGTTGTGCTTTTGCCAGCCAGTCATGATGTTAGCTGTATGTCTGTAACCTATTTGACTGTAACCGTTTCCATTCGACATTTACATTTTAAACATGTAGCTGAGAATCTTATTATATAATCGCATAACAATGACTGCAACAGTAGAATTAGTTTCAATTCCAGGATCACCAGCATTACTAGTGACCAATAGTATGGAGGCCAAAGGTCGGAGCAACAGTGCCCTGACAACATTCCTGTGAGAGAGCTGCTGGAAGAGGAAAACAACAGGAAAATAAACCAGTGTAAAGTTTTACAATGTACAGTTTCAACAGGTTATAAAATTGTAATCACTGTGAATTTATGCTAACTGTAAAGTTAACATCTATTTAGCATAATATAGTATAGTACAGTACAGTATAGTACGGTATGGTATAGGATAGTAGAGTATAGTATAGTAGAGTACAGTATTGTATGGTATAGTATAGTACGGTATAGTATGTAGAGTACAGTATAGCACACTATAGTATAGTATAGTATAGCATAATACAGTACAGTATGGTACAGTATAGTACAGTACAGTACAGTATAGTATAGTAGAGTACAGTATAGTACAGTACAGTACAGTATAGTAGAGTACAGTATAGTAGGCCTATGGAGTAGTATAGTACAGTATAGTAGGCCTATAGAATAGGATAGTTCATTATAGTACAGTACAGTACAATACAGTACGGTATAGTGCAGTATAGTATAGTACAGTGCGGTATACTAGTATAGTATAGTGTAGTGTAATGTAGTGTAGTGTAGTATAGTATAGTATATTATAGTATAGTTCAGTACAATACAGTACAGTACAATACAGTACAGTACAGTGCGGTATAGTACAGTACAATACAGTACAGTACAGTGCGGTATAGTACAGTACAGTATAGTACAGTATAATATAGTTCAGTGCAATACAGTACAGTGCGGTATAGTACAGTACACTACAGTATAGTATAGTATTTTATAGTATAGTTCAGTACAATACAGTACAGTATAATACAGTACAGTACAGTGCGGTATAGTACAGTACAATACAGTACAGTACAGTGCGGTATAGTACAGTACAGTATAGTACAGTATAATGTAGTTCAGTGCAATACAGTACAGTGCGGTATAGTACAGTACAGTACAGTATAGTATAGTATATTATAGTATAGTTCAGTACAATACAGTACAGTATAATACAGTACAGTACAGTGCGGTATAGTACAGTACAATACAGTACAGTACAGTGCGGTATAGTACAGTACAGTATAGTACAGTATAATATAGTTCAGTGCAATACAGTACAGTGCGGTATAGTACAGTACAGTACAGTACAGTATAGTATAGTATAGTATATTATAGTATAGTTCAGTACAATACAGTACAGTACAATACAGTACAGTGCGGTATAGTACAGTACAATACAGTACAGTACAGTGCGGTATAGTACAGTACAGTATAGTACAGTATAATATAGTTCAGTGCAATACAGTACAGTGCGGTATAGTACAGTACAGTACAGTATAGTACAGTATAGTATATTATAGTATAGTTCAGTACAATACAGTACAGTATAATACAGTACAGTACAGTGCGGTATAGTACAGTACAATACAGTACAGTACAGTGCGGTATAGTACAGTACAGTATAGTACAGTATAATATAGTTCAGTGCAATACAGTACAGTGCGGTATAGTACAGTACAGTACAGTACAGTACAGTATAGTATAGTATAGTATATTATAGTATAGTTCAGTACAATACAGTACAGTACAATACAGTACAGTGCGGTATAGTACAGTACAGTACAGTGCGGTATAGTACAGTACAGTATAGTACAGTATAATATAGTATATTATAGTATAGTTCAGTACAATACAGTACAGTATAATACAGTACAGTATTGTACAGTACAGTATAGTATAGTATATTATAGTATAGTTCAGTATAATACAGTACAGTATAATATAGTACAGTACAGTGCGGTATAGTACAGTACAGTACAGTATAGTATAGTATAGTATAATATAGTACAGTACAGTGCGGTATAGTACAGTACAGTACAGTACAGTATAGTATAGTATAGTATAATATAGTACAGTACAGTGCGGTATAGTACAGTACAGTACAGTACAGTACAGTACAGTATAATATAGTACAGCCCCTTTCAGACAGCAAAAAGTTTTCGTTATTGGAAATTCGGCATCGCTAGTTCCAAACCCATTCACACTGCCTTTAGCAAGGTAAACATATAGTACGTGATGGTGTACGGTAGTTTCTGATTGATTATCTTCACGAAATAGCATAACATGTCATAACAATATATACCACATATTGCGTAACACAGGCCGTCTTTCAATCAGCTTCATGACTAGGTTGGAGGACGGCTTATTGGTGGTCTGAAAAATGTTGCTCTGAGCCTTTCACACATTTTTTAGATGCAAAGCAACTCATGGACCTGTAAAGTAACTCACTCACTCACTCACTCACTCACTCACTCACTCACTCACTCACTCACTCACCCACCCACCCACTCACTCACTCACTCACGGTTAGCCTATCTGACCCCTAGCGGCCGTTAGGAGGCATGGCAAAGTCTGCAGACACTGTTCACTCGCCTCGTCTTTGCAGTACTGCTGCACTGTGTAGGCCGCTTCGCATCTCTGACACTGTGTCCTTGTTTCATCTGTGTGAGAGGGGCGAATTTTGCCCCCATATGGTATCATGGCCTTTAACCCAAAATACACAGTACGTTATGGATGACTGGCTGGCCTGGTGCTTTGACAGACCATCCAGTAACTGGAAGGTCACAGGTCGGATCCTTGCAACATCCAACATTCCCTCGATCCCTGTTGACGTGTCCTAGAGCAAGCAAGACACCGAACCCCAGCTGCTCCAGGCCGCCCCTGAGCTCCGGCCTGTCCAGGGAAATGAGAAGAGAGGGATATGAGAGAGGAATAAGTCCTCATTAGTGTGGGTAATGTGCTGATTGAAGTGCTATAATAAAACGTCCCAGGGGTGTCACTGTATAGTGCCGCAGCCGCCTATGGCGTCGTACCCTCTGAGCTCGCTTTAGTTTAGCTCAGCTTCCACCAGAACTTCACACATGGTCTCTGACTGAAAAAGAGGCCCTGCTTGCATTCCTGATGCTCTCATTGAAGCTGGGAATATATGTCCATATATACACTCAAACACACATGCATGCACACACTGGCACACGTGCACGCGCATGCATGCACGCACACACACACGCACACACACATGCAGGCACGCTGCCAGACGTGTGAGCGTCCCACATTTAGCTCTCTAACTTGGTAACGTACAAAACCAGTTTCACTAACCCCTTGATCCCCTCGGTATGTGTATGCTATCAGTTTTCACCAGTTTTCAAGGCAGAGGCAGAGAGAGAAAGAGAGAGAGAGAGAGATGAGGACAGTGGGACTTTCATATATTATGCATAGGTAAAATCATAAATAATTAATGATGAGAATGTTGTGGAATGAAAAAAGAACATTTTATAACATTCAAAAATTGACATCAACAAAATACAATGTTGCAAATAACTACAACAGAAATTTTAATGACATAGTGACATATATTTATATATTTTTTTACTATTTTTTTGTATTTGTTTATTTTCTTTATTTTTAATTTAATTCTGGTTATTCTTATTTTTTGGCCTAATTGTTTACTACCTATCTGGGTGTCTGCTACGTCACGACACACCCCTATATGGTTGGGGGAAATCGATGGAGACACGGACTGAGACTGACAAGCCTCTCGACCAATGGGAAAAGAGACTATCCCAGAGTGGAGAGCTGTGATTGGACATCGGGCGGATGATATATGTATAGATATGCCTCACTGCAAAATGGTGGGGGCGGGACTATGAAGAAGTGCTGTCCATCTATGTAGATAGAGATCTAAAAGCTGGACTAACAGAGTGTCTGCCTACGTTGCGCTTCGCATGGAGTAATGTAAGTTATTTTGCGCTTTCATATACCTTTTGGAGTATGCTCCATAGATTGCAAGCTATTGTAAGACTATAGTAGCATTTCATTTTTGGGTGTTTTTTGTTTCGTTTTGATTTGCTTGCTGAAAAGTGCTTTCAGGCCGAGTCGCACACGCGCTTTTCAGTCCAGTTAACTGTGCTGCTGTTACCGTTGCTGCTGTTATTGTTGCTCTCTAGCGGGCTGCAATATTTTGACATGCCGCTGACAATGTACCCAGTCAGCCCAGGCGTAATGTCATTGTAGAAAGGCCATTTCACAGGCGCTCGGTCACTGTGGCACAATAATAGCCGTGGTTTGTGATATTTTAATGGTTAATTTTTAACTGCTACTACTGGCTCCTCTGTTGTCCCACATCCTAACCCCGTTAACGTTCTGTTCTCTCTTGCATGGAGAGAACGCCATGGCAAACTCCATAAAAAAACTGGCAATTTAGTGTGGTCATCCCTAATGGTAAAGGAACAAACCTGATAGAACATGACTGGAGACCCTTCACAAATCGTTTGGATCCACTCTTCAATTCGGCATGCGTCCTATCCGCCAAGCAGCACTTTTCTCAGTAAAATGTCAACTTCTACAATTGGTTCGGCGGTGAATTCCCACAATCTTCTTCCACTGAAATACTATATGCAAGGCGGTAGCAAGCAGTGTGAGCCAATCCTAAAAGTTGAAATTGAATTGGAATAAAGTGCTGTTTCACGTATCACTTGAGTGCCGAATCTACCAGAAGACCCCGTTGATTCATAAAAGGTCTAAAGTAATGTCCTACGAGGTGTCCACGTTTGCCGACGAGCACGGGAACACTGAATTCCCAGATTTATTGAATGAAGATTGGCGTAAAGGTGTCCATGCAAGAGAAAACAGAACGTTACCGGGGCTATACCAAATCCCAGCCCCCCGAGTGACCGTTAGCTAACTCTGCTTAATTCAGCCCCCCTTTCTTCTTTGTTGACAGTTTTTTTTTTATACGGAGGAAAAAGTTTTTCAACGAGGGGAAATTGTAGTTGAAAGCTGCCTTCACCTTAACTTGCTCGGAAAATTTGGCGACCTGGCGCCCCCCTCTGCGACTGTACAAAGTGAAGGTTGATATGCCACATCAGGTAAGAGAGTACCGGTATTCACTATCTTAGTTAAGTGACAGGAGCCGCACAAAACACCCCACAATCCATTAGCTTGTAACGTTATGGGCTAGCCTGCTACAGCTAGCCGCTACACATTAAGCCCACAAATCCTGCAACACTGTGCATGCAGCCTTCTCTTTTGTCGCCATGCTATACCATATTTATGTGCAAAGTAGCCACATGGCATTTCGCATTTCGGTACAACTTGTACACTCGCTTTATCCCGGTTATGTTTTGTGTGTGGTATTATTATTATAGGCGGGTGCTTTCCCTCACATTCCACATGTGTGTGTGTGTGTGTGTGTGTGTGTGTGCCTGCTTGCCTGCCTGCTGCAGGGCCAACGCACAAATCCCTGCAAATCCAAAACGCTGATAGGGATCCAAACTGAAATGGAGGTCATTACATTGCATTACATTAACAAGTATTTGTGACTGGAGGTGTAGGTTGACAGGCAGACCGATGCAGTGATGTGGTTTCAGTGGTGTGCAGAGGTGTGTTCAGTCCCACTCTGCAGCCAGGCAAGACAAAGGGACAGAGACCAGGGGAGAGTTCAGACAGATGTTATGATGATGGTCATTAGGCTGACACCGTCAGGACAGGACTGTGTGTGTCTATTCTATTCTATTCTATTCTATTCTATTCTATTCTATCCTATTCTGTCTTGTACATGTATATTATAGGATAATAACGATTTTCAAGTTGACAGTATAGCATGTCTAATGGTGACAAATAACACTATATTCTATTCTATTCTATTCTATTCTATATTGTACATATCTAAGGATAATAGCAATTGCCAAGTTGACAGAATAACAGGTTTATTAATAACAAATAGCATTCTATTCTATTCTATTCTGTTCTGTTTTATTCTATTCTGTTGTGTTCTTTGTTGTATTCCATATTGTACATGTATATTATAGAATAATAATGATTATCACATTGACAGAATAATATGTCTATTGGTGACAAGCAGCATTCTATTCTATTGTGTTCTATTCTGTTCTATTCTATTCTATTCTATTCTAGTCTATTTTATTTTGTTCTATTCTATTCTGTTCTATTCTATTCTATTCTATTCTGTTCTGTTCTGTTCTGTTCTTCACACATCATTTGATAGTAACTATCTTGCTAGCCGATGTGTTTTATCAGTGAGATTTGGGCGGCCACCTCATTCATTTCTCCACAGTGAACACTGTCAGTGAGCAAGTGGTGTTGCTGTGCTACTTCTACAGTGTTTGTTCAGCTCATGTGTTTGGCTGTGAGGCTGAAGATCAAATAAAACTATCAAGCCTGCTTCTGAATAAGCATTAGAAGATATTTTAATCTTATTTACACAGCAATCTAATAAGCGTTTTTTAAGTGTGGAGACATAATGGATTCCTCTTCATGTAAGGGACTTTAGTATTGCCACACTGCATCTAGTGTTGAGGTTTTTTTTTTTTGAGAGGCAAAAATATCTGCCAATGTGATGAGATAATTTCTCCAGTTTCCAATGCAACTCAATTTGTTTTCTGAATCAAGAGTCTTGATACCAGTGAGTCATCTGCCTTGTTCTGCTTTCTTTCAAAGTATTATCTCTTGTTACAAGAAAATTCCTGAAACAAGTGCAACTGCATTAGAGACAAGTGGGCTTATCTCACTCCTATTGGCAGGATTTTTCACTTCTTTTAAGATTTTTTTTATTGATTTTAAGACTGAATATGCAGCAAAAGTGTTTAAGATTGACATTTGTTTTGCAGCAAATGTAAAATCACTGTGATTGCTGTGAAGACACTGTAAAGACTGTAAAGACTGTAAAGACGATGACCTGTATGCACTGAATTAGAAGTACAGGGACTATTCCAGACCTAATGTTTTGTTGTGTGTAGGCTCAGATGAATATGATGAAAAAAAGAACACATTTGGTAGAACTGATTCACTGGGAACCAGGAGGGGAGAAGGTTAATGTTCCTTCCTTGAAGCGCTTTCTCTGTGTTAGTTTGCCATGTTGTGGTTGCGTCGAGATATTTTGTGTTTTGTTTATTTGTTTGTTTTCGCCGTGTTTTGGCACCTTGTGATTTTACTAGGTTGCTGCCTTCCTAGGTTGTCAATAAACACAACAGGCTACAGTCTACAATAACATGGTGCGAGCCATGATTCACTGGCCACTTACCTCCCGCTGCAGTCGGATGAAAACCTCGTATCTGCAAGAATGCATGGTTTCATGACTTCAGAAATACACACTTATCTTTCTGAATGTCGACGTTGAAATTACCTGCTTGGTTTTGAATATATTTTGTGGGTCCGAGGATGAGACATACTCATCATACACTTTTTTTAAAATCTGAAAAAAATGGGAAAGAAAACGCTCACGCTGGGAGGTTTTTTCACGTGACTGGCGATCGCTGTGTCACTTAGCTGTGTTGATTTCTTCATCTCAAGGTTCGTCCAACCCACCCATTACCTCAGTGGGATACAAAGGGCTATTTTCTGTAATGAGGTGCTTACCGGAGCACATTGTGCTCAAGAGGTCTGAGCTCTGCTGAGTTATAGGCAGGTTGTAAAATGATAACAGATGCATGGGGCCCTCAAGGTGCAGCGTGCTGTTTTGAAAAGTAAGCTAATTCCCAGCAATATGGAATGCACACATGCACGCACACACCCACGCACACACGCACACACACACACACACACAGAAATGCCTGCAGGTCTCAGCACTCTCTGTGGCCTGAGGTTTGCTGCTTTGAGCTGAATTTTTTCAATATCTTTTAGTCTTTCATGGTGTTTCAAGTCAATGCTGTTTCTTGTTAATTTGCTGTTGTGAACACACAACACAGAAACAAGTAAAGGATCATAGGAAGGGTCATCTCAAATTGGATGATAACAACTCGCTGTTGCCTTACATAAGATGACTCTTAACAGCTCTTACATGTATAGACTGTTTAGGTTTTGTAAACTATGGTTTTATCAAAACCTGGTTGCTGAAAATGGGTTGGGACCCCCAAAAGGGTCGTGAACCTATTTCTGGTGGGTCGGCTCAGCAATGAGAGTAGGAGAATGTTTTAATAAGCCCGGTTTCCAGGCAAGAGACTACAATGTCGTTCCAGTGCTAAAAAAAGTTAAACTGCAGCTGCAGCATATTATGGCCTATAATCAACTAATGGCACATAAACAATGTAGGTAGGGATACCCAATAATGAGATGACAGAGACATCAAATCCAGTAGGGAACTCTACAAACAATTAATTGAATAAAATGGAAATCACATTTTATTATTATTGTTATTTTTTACCTTTATTTATTGGGGTAGCCAGACTGAGCACAATTTCCCTAGACTACTGAACTGGCCAGTTTTTTTTTTTAGTTTTCTTTTTAAAGATATTTTTTTGGCACTTTTTGCCCTTATTGGCAAGTCCTGGTCTGGATCCGAACACATGGCATGCGCCCCGAGCCACCGGGACGCCTCACCACAGTCTGCTAGCAGTTGGGAGTTTAACACCACTTTGCTCAAAGGCACGTCTGCAGTATTTATGTGGCAGAGTGATGGCAGCAACAATCTCATTCTCACCTAAATGTCAGACTGGGGATTTAAAATCGGTGACCTTTTAGTCACAAGCTTGCTTCTATAACCTCAAGGCTGCCTTATCTTAAACATGATTACTGCAAGTATTGCTAAAGTGGTAATCCCTGAGTTCCTTGTTTTTTTTTGTAATTAAAAAAAAGTCTCCATCTTTGGTGCTCAGTGCTCATTGCTGTGGTGTTACTCCACTGCACTTCTTAGAGATCACCTGTCAATCAAACAGTGTGTCCAGTACTGTACCTACAATCACCTCCTCTCCTCTCCTCTCCTCTCCTCAATGTGAATGTGCTAAACAGGGGCTAATGGATTCCATACGAGAGGTAATTGCGTAGCTACAACATAAGTGTAGCTGTAATTCCGGGCCCAGGCTTTGGTGTTGTGGTCGGTGTGATTAGGTCTTGAACGCGGCCCCTAAGGGGCTTGGCGAGATAAACATCAATAGCGGTTCACCTCATAGCGTAAGGTCACAGGCTAACACACAGGAAGGGCTTAGACACTTGTGACTACTCGGGGTTCAACTTCTGAACGACTTCGGTGGGAGACCAGGGCACAGACCACAAGACCACAGGGTTCGTGCAGTAAGTTGTGGTGCGACTCAGCGCGGCACGAACACAGCCGGGGGTAAAGGTTCCCACCGGGGTAAAAATGTACGTACTCCTGGAACTGTAAGGCGTCCACCAAACGGCAGGAGAGCAGTGGAAACTTTAGTTCATTTTCTGTCATCTTGTAGTTCATTTTAGAGTTTGCTTCTGACCAAAAAAGTGTGAATTCGTTTGATTATTATCATGGATTCGAACCTTAGACCACTGATCCACCAGGACGCCCTTATGGGGTATTTTTATGTAGTGTTTCATGTATAGCTTTGAAAGGTACATGAAAATATTCATACTTGGTCTCCACTTATTGAAACAATATCCCCAGGCAAAATGTAATATTATAATAAATGGATCTTTCTTACCTATAATCAACACAGCCTAATTTATAGAAATTGAATTCATTGCAACCAGGCTGGACATTTACCACTGGTGACCAAGCTCTCCCTCCAGGCGCAGACCCGAGACCAGCCGACCCTTCATATACTTCGACTGTCCTTCGTTAGCAGGACGACCATTTTACCTGTCAGGCAGACTTAGGATCATCCACAGGCGCACTTCTCTTTCCACGGGGCCAAGCAGGGCTTACCGAGGCCAGGGAACAGCTTAAAATGCTTAACAAGAGACTGAAATCACTATCGGTCTGTCTTCACAGAGGTAACTCAGAGGGCAGATCTGGGCTGGCAGCAAAACAGAGTCAGGAATCACAGAATTTATCCACAGTGATGGAGTCTTAAAAGGATAAGTGGCACAGTAAAGACCTGATAGTATGGAAACACTTGTCATCGGTCTTGTCATGTCTTTCTCTGGTGTTGTAATTAGGGATAGGGTGCCTGCTTGATAAATTTTCAGTTGCTCTTGACAGCATGTTTCATACAAAACCTGACTAAGTCATGAAATGTGAAAATGTTGTTCTCCAGGTCTGGAAAACTTATGAAAAATGATACACATCCCAAACGTTTTGGAAATGTCAGGGAAATGTATTCATCACCTTATTTCTCCCAGTGAGTTAAGTGTTTAATGGAAAGTTTGGCTGCTGGTTGATATTTTTTTGAATGAATAACCCAAATAGCAAATTTCTTGATTATATACAGTAAGTAGTTGTAGTTAGCTGAAGACCCGAAATTTTCAAATCAGACATTCAGTAACATTTGTAACATTTGAGCATAGACCCTGGTAAATATTGGTCACGCGGATCGTGCTATATATGCCATGACAGAATAGTCACGGAAAAGTCGTGAAATTTTATTGGCAAAAAAATATGCAGGAACCCCGGCGTTTTTTCGCGAAAACAACATGTTTTCATGTCTCGCACAAATTCGGGCCTTTAACGAGGGGCAATGAAAGTCTAGTCTTGTTTCCTGAAATGCACAACCCCATTCATCGGCTCGGATTGGGCTAAATTGGAATCAGACTACCAAATGAACTCCACGTTAAAGCCGTTTTCTCCAGCAGGCCTGAACAGCGTTGTAACCAGCGCTGCCTTGTGCGCAGATGAATGGGCCCAGTTTCCATTGATTTAAACTGAGGCTTTTTAATTAGACTGATGAGAGTTAACTCGGACGTGTTTTACAGCGGCACTAAAAGCACGACTGGCTCATTAGTGCGGCCACTCATTAAACCTGGGACTACTGGTGTGTGTGTGCGTGCGTGCGTGTGTGCGTGTGTGTGTGTGTGGATATGTGTGGATATGTATAAAGTGGTGTCCTGTGAACTTGCAGCAGTGCAGGTATTCACGTGTCTTTCCTCTGCTCTATGGGCGATCTGAGAGAGGAGAGAGAGAGGGTCTGAGTGTCTCCTCTCTCTCTCTCTCTCTCTCTCTCTCTCTCTCTGTCTCTCTCTGTTGAGGCCCAGAGTAAGGGGGTGTCAGTTCGCCACTTACACTACTTCTCCTCCTCTTTTCCTCCCTCCCTCCGTCATTTCTCTCTCCTGAGGCCACTGCAGCAGAGAGAGAGAGAAAGAGAGAGAGCCCACTGAGTGGGATTGGTTGAAACCCAACAAGCCTCCTACAGCAGGCTCCGCCCACCTCTTCCTGTTTGCGGGACAATTGCTCAGTCATCCAAAAGTGTCATAGACGACTGAGCACCAACACACTATCCTTTATTGGCATCAATTGTGTGTCTCACTCTCTTCAATTAAATAACATTCAATTCATTTTCTCTTTCTCCCTCTCGCACTCTCTCTCACTCACGCTTTCACTCTCCCCATCTTTCTCTATCTGACACACACACACCCACACACACACACACGCACACGCACACGCACAGCTGCATATAGCTGCTGATGCTAGTGGATCCAGTGTAAATGCAGAGCAGTAGGCCAAAGCCAGCAGAACAGGACCGAGCATGTTTTGGCTTAGAGCTATTACTTTCTCTTTTTTTCTCTCTCTCTCTCTCTCTCTCTCTCTCTCTCTCCCTCTCTGTCTTTCGGTCTCTCTCTCTCTCCCCGTCAGTCCCTTCCTGCACTATAATCTTATTTTCCCCAGTGGTTGTATTGCTTAAAACAGTGTTTTATTATGGTTTGTATTGTTACTTGGTAACAATGATGACATTTTCGAGTTTGAATTTGTTCTCTCTCACTGTTTTTCTGTAGTCAGGAAAAGTCTTAAAAATAGTCTGAATTTAAGGCCTTAACAGTAGTTTTCAGAGGTCTTCTTTTTTCCCATGCAATGACAGGTTTCTTAGCGCTTCTTAGATGAATCCAGAACAGGGTTAGTTGTACAGTCTGCATCCTATCTGCTATACTAAACACAGTTGGACTTCATGCCCCTTAACTATTAATTTCCTGTTGTTCTTTATCTTATTCTGCCCATTTATAGTTTCAGAAAATTTCATTACCTAGATTCAAACAGAGACAGGCTGCTTTTCCCAGCTTTATGTCTTTATTTGGGTTTTTAAATTGGTCTCAAATCCAATTCCAAGTAGCATAAAAAAGTCTTAAAAAGTCTTAAATTTGGCCCTGGTCTGCTTTTCTTTCCTTCTCTCTCCAACAAGCAGAAAGCCCCGCTCGCTCTCTCTCTCTCTTTTCATTTCTAATTCAATTCCCAGTCCTTTTACTGGCATGGATTTTTACAAAGAAACAATAGCCCACTTCTGAAGTATTTGAGTAAAATTATCAGTAGTTTTTATACAATGCATCCGTCCCTTTCATTGTATGAGTTTATGCATATTGGTCTGTGTTTATGTAGACTTACCTTCTCCTTCCCTTTTCCTCTTCCTCCTTTCTGGTTTGATCTCTTTCTGGTATTTCGTCACAGTTTTCCCTCCATCTCTCTCTCTTTACCTCCTCTTCTTTCTTCCCCCTCTTCCTCCTGACCATCCACTTTCCATTAGGCTAGTCCCTAAACCTAAGTACGTACTGTATGTATGTATGTAGATAAATAGATAATTTTTATTAACGTGTCACTCCTCAACATACAAGACAAACAGGGCAACAAACACAGTACAGTAAAAAAAAGAAGGTTGAGGACCACTCATTGAGAGTTAAGAGACACGGCTAAAAATAATACACATAGAAAAAAATACTAACATATGTATATATATATATATATATATGTGTATATATATATACATATATATATATATATATGTATATATATACATATATACATACACACAAATATACACACACATAAGTACATACATTCGTATTGATACACATATACATACATACACACACATACACAAAATTGAAGTCATAATACACACACACAAACACAAAGAACATAAAACAATCTTAGTGTTGCATTATAAAATTTAGACACTCATGAATGAACGTCTTCTATTAAGGATGAGGTGGCAAGCTTTGGCATATTCGTTGATACAATATTTACCAGCTAAAACTACACACAATTTATTTAAATTATCGTACTCATTAAAATTTGCAACATGGTTTGAAAGTTGAAAAAATAATTCAGAACGAATGTCTTTATGCAGTTCACAGTGTAAGAGTACATGCTCTTGTGATTCAATAGAACCATTATTACATAGAACCGTCTATCGGCTGGGGTGTTTGTGTACCTACCAGTTTCTATAGCTAAAGGTGCAACTCCACATCTGAATTTAGCAAAGGCGCTTCTGTGCTGCCTTGATAAGATACTTTGTACATATGGCTCTGTATCAAAAGCACTTTTAAATAGCCAATAAGTGCGCAATTTGTTACCCTCAGGTTTATTTTAACTGAAACCATTTCTGTTCATCACTCTCTGACACTGCGGTGTCAACATTCTTTAAGTCATTTCTTGAATAGACTATATCTGTGCGGGCAAGGTGGGACATATGCAAGGAGCTAAAAAAAGTTCTCACAGTGTACATATAATTTTTTACATTAGTCAATTGGGAAGGCCACAGAAACACACGTTTACAGAGTCGACTATCAGGCATGCTACAAAGCCTCTGCCAATTCTTAAAAATACATGACCACTGGCGTTGCCATAGAGTTTTCCAACCCATATCACCCTGTATGTCAGCAGTTGGGGTGTATTTACCAACTCCTAAATAAAATCTGCATGCTCAGTTAAAAACAGCATTAACACAAGAGTAGCTTCTGTAACCCCAAACAGCCGCAGCATATGTCAGAATGGGTAAAACCAGAGATTCAAACAGTTTGGTAAAACATGTAAAAGGAAGGCCACCCATAGATTTACATTTGGCTATGATAGCACCCAGAGCTCTATTTGCATGCATTGCCAGATGCTTAACAGTTTTGTCAAAGTTTAGAAACTCTGTTAGGATCAGCCCCAAATATGTATACTCCTTAACGACTTCTAGTGGTGAAGGGCCACATGAAAATCCGAACAAAGTTAAGGGAGCTGATGGGTTCCTAAAATGCACCACCTTTGTTTTGTCAACATTTATGTTCAGTTTCCCGTCCTGACACCAGCTATGGACAAGGTCTAGCATCTCCTGTAATTCTTCTTCAGTCTCAGAAATTAAGATGATGTCATCTGCATATAAGAGGATGGATATTTTTTCCTTATCTATACAGACACCCTTACCTTGATTGACATAGAAAGATCATGTATGTACATAGAAAACAGAATGGGGGATAAAATACAGCCTTGTTTTACTCCAATATCAACTGGGAACCAGTCTGTAAGACAGCCATTGACACGGACACAACACTTCACCTTTTCATACATAGCAATAAGACAATTCAAAATGTTGCCATGTAGGCCCAGTAATGACAGTTTATCCCAGAGCAAGTTCCGGTCAATATGGTCAAAAGCTATAGAGAAATCAATGAAGGAGCAGAAAGTTGGCTTCTTTAGCTTCTTCCTAGAGTCTATAATTGTGGTTAAGGTGGCAATGTGATCCAGACAACTCTGTGTCTTTCTGAACCCATTTTGTTCGTCTGCTATGATGTTGTTAGACTCGGCCCATTCAGAGATGCGATTAAATAACACACAACAAAACAGCTTATACACAGCAGAGGTCAAAGTAATGCCCCGATAGTTCAGAGGGATTCTTTTATCTTTTCCCCCAGCTTTAGGTATGGGATTGATGATCCCATATTTCCACATCTCTGGGGTCACACCGTGTAGAAAACAATGATTAAAGAGCTTATGCAGGATATTCAGTGCATTACCATTTTTCAGCACATCAATTGGTAACCCATCGTAGCCATAAGCTTTACCTTTCTTAGCTGTTTGAAGAACTTTTACAATCTCATACTCACTAATATGCTGGTTCAGGGGGGAGTCAGGGTTATTGTGTGCATTAACTCCGATCTGGGTCCTGGAGTCACTACGATGGGTGGATTGAAACAGGCTGGCAAACTCATTTTGCCAAGTCTCTAAAATAGTTTTTTGTCAGTCTGAATAGACCCATCAGGCCCCAGGACCTCCCAGGGGATGTGCTGGTGGCATTTGCTACCAACACCAAGCTGGTTAACATGTCGCCAGAAGGCCCTTGGGTCAGTGCTCTCGAGTTCTTGAGTATTTTCCTGCTGTAGTCTCCAGTGGCGCCTTTTAGCAGCTTGGACTGATTGGTCGAGCAGCCTCTGTGCGTCCCTCATTGCAGCTTTGGCCCGCACCTTTACAGGACCAGGAGGGCAAGATGTCCATTCCTTCTCCGCTGAGCACAGACTGTTCCATAGCAAGGAATGTTCCTCTGTCCACCAGACTTTTTGAATCCTCTTCTTTTTGTTGGAGCGACCAGGTTGAATAGTGACGTCCCTGTGGGGGATCTGTTCTCACATCTCCTGTTTTACAATGTCACAAAACTGTGCATACACAGAGTCCACAGTAAGCTGATTAGCTGCCGAGGCCTCTAACTGTGCTACACAGTCCTTCAGTGCTGCTTGACGTGTCACTTGACAAGAAATTGTCAGGAATACTGGACAGATTAAAAGTGGTAAACAAGACCCCCTGCTTTTCCCTCTGGTAGGCTGGCTGGGGGGGAGGTGTTGACAGTGCTGGGAGAGCCATGGAACATGTAAAACAGGAGTGGTCTGGGATTACCCAGGATGTATCAATAATAGACACACAGCCTGCCTGTGTAAAGAGGTCCCTGCTCCTAATTACATTAAAGTTACCAAACCAGTCCAAATTTTCATAGGGAACCAGAATATAATCAACAACTGATAACCCCTTGATTGACACACATGTAAAGTCATTATTGCAGTAGTTTCTCCCATTTAGAATACAACAATTTGCACTGATAAGAAACTGAATAAGCAGTTCACCATAAGAGTTTGATGAGACGTCCACTATATTCCGTTCTCCAATGGCATCCACCCCCTCAATATAATCCTGAGCATTTGCACACTGGCTGTTGAAGTCACCCATTATGAAGAAAGGGCCCAGTTTCTGGAATCTGTAGACATTTGTCAGAAGGTTCTCATAGAAGTCTGCTGCATCCACCTGCCTGGTGGAGTTGGCTGGGGGTAGATAGCAGACAGCCACAGAGAGAACTTGGCTTATATGTAGGTGGGGTTTAGCAGTCAGTTTAATCCACAGGATACCTTCCACAGAGTCATCAAGAGTTTCACAATGATAGTCCGTACATATTCGGTCACTAATAAATATGCCCACTCCGCCTGATCCAGAACGCGCCCGAAGATGAAGTTTGGTCCTGTTTTGTCCAAACCAGCTGTATCCAGTAACGGATGCAACTTGAGTTCCAGTCAGATGCGTTTCTGCCACTCCTATTACATCCAAGCCAAGGTGGTGTATACACTGTGAACGTGTCTTATTATTGTCAGATGATATGTCGGTGTTCCAGCTTTGTACATTCCAAAACCTGCATGAGACCTACCGCTGAGATCCAGCTTCCCCAGCTATGTTGTTATTACGAGTAGGCCTGGTTGTTTTCACAACCTACCCCCCCCCCCCGGACAACGAGTTTATCAGTTCCTATTTCTTTTAAGATAGCAAAGAAACTCAATAGCTCGCTGCTGTTTGGGGATGTCGTGATTAATGAACACCTTCTTGTACATCTTGTTTTTCTGTAACGTTGCCTTTTTGTCCATTACAGTTTTCTTGTGATCCTGACAGCTGAATTTGGCAATTATGACTTCCGGTCTATCGCTGTGTGATTGTTTCCTTTCTGCTGTCACACACTCTATATCTTTGATTTTCAACCCATCTTTAATTAGACAGTTCACAGAGTGTAGTGTGACTTCATTTTCTGTGTGGGAGATTTCTAATTACCACATTAGCGCAATGTCTCCTACGCCACCAGATTCACCTGCCACATTAGGGCCCCCGTTTTCTAAAACTTTCAGTCGCGCATCAAGTTCACCAACCTCGGAGTCCAACAGAGACTCTGTGGGGGGAGATTCTTCCATGATCACCTCCAAGTTAGAGACGCGGGTGAATAAGTCCACAATGTCTTCCTTAAA
This sequence comes from Centroberyx gerrardi, assembly GCF_048128805.1. Classification (NCBI taxonomy): domain Eukaryota; kingdom Metazoa; phylum Chordata; class Actinopteri; order Beryciformes; family Berycidae; genus Centroberyx; species Centroberyx gerrardi. The sequence goes on along the minus strand of NC_136010.1, from coordinate 26,226,864 downwards.
TTCTTGTCGAATAAGCTCCATCTTCTCTCTAATGGCAGCGGCTATTTTATCAGCAATAGTGTCCTCCAAACTTTTAATGTTTTTGGAGATTCTCCGTTCCATGCTTTCGATTGCTTGTAGGATGTCATCATGGCTATTTGATTCATCCTCTGCTTTGTTTGCACTCGAGCGCAGGGACTTTGATTGTTTGTTGTCAATCGGCATCTTAACTAATTACTTGTTTAAAAAAACAGAAAAACAATAAGATGTGCCGACGGTTCAATCACAGCCACCTATTAACATTCACACTTTATCTATTTCAAGATAAAAACATTTGCCGAGAGATCCAGGAGATGCAAACCAGGAGGTGATCAGGACCAGGAACTGTGGGAGGAACTGTGGGAGGGAAGGTGTATGTATGTACGCGCTCTATGGAATATCTTGATTATTAAAACATAGTCTGACCTCCTCCTCCTGCTTTTCCTCAGTTTCTCATCCCCTGCCTTCTCTCAGCAAACACAAAAACTCATGAAAAATGCAGGAAAAATTGGCCTTTACTGATATCAGGTCCCTGTTCGGTTTCCTTTTCCCTGTTGGTTTAATTTATGCTGCGTGGATCCACTTCCGCTCAATAATCCCCTCCCCCATTCATTTAAATAAGATATAAAGTTGATATTACAGACAGTAATATTCTACATGATAATACTGATAATGTTACATTGTCATATCAGTAAATTTCAACAGCAGTAATACAAAAATCTATCTCTTCAGGGTCCTTAGTATTAAAATGTCTTAAATAATGTAATTAAATGTCTTAAATATTTTACCATGTTATGGAGATTTATTTTCAACACACACAGTTTCATTATGATGGAAATTTACAATTAAATGGTGGTATTGGCAGACTCTTAACATTTGGTGATATATTCTGTAGTTGGAAGGCAAACGAAATAAGGAAAAAAGTTATGTGAATGAGATCGGCAGTAGAGGCGGTTTTATTTTCTTGTGTTCGTATTACATTACGAAGTTTGATTCACATGCAATTAGATTAATACAGAAAAGGGGTAATACAATATGCAGTGGTTTTGCCAGCTTTTTGGTTTCTTTATTTTGGCTGCAAAATTGGTATTCAGTCCAATTCCAGGTAGCATTAAAATGTTAAAGTCGTAAATCTGGCTTCCTGCGACATGTTATACTTCCTTCTTTCAGTCTATCCCTACCTCTTTTCCTTCCTTCTTCTTACCTCGTCTTCTTCCCTCCCTCTTCTCCTCCAACTTCAGCATTTCACACTTCTTTCTTTTTCTATCTCGCTCTCTCCATTTCTCCTTTCCTCTTTTTGCCTACTGCGTCACATAGTGTTTTATTCTTGTTATGGTCTCCCTCTCACTCTCTCTCTCTCTCTCTCTCGCCCTCCCTCTCTATCTCACTCTCTTATTCCCTCCTGCTGCGGACTGTATTATGTAGCGTTTAAGACTTGTAATGCTCTTGGCAATAGCTGGAGTCTGCTTGGGTCAGATTTGTTTCAGCGCTGCTTGTGGCTCGTAGTGCGCGCCGCCAGAATTTTGCAGTTTGCAGGAAAACAAAAAAAACGCCGCCATACATTCTTCCTCTGTCTCCTTTCCAACACACACCACATACACACACACACACACACACACACACACACACACAGACTGCGTGCCGCCCCGCCCTTCTGTCTGAATCAGATTTGGGAAAATGACGCAACTTGAAGGCTATAAAAGAGATTTAATGGGTCCAGTTGGTGTGTGTGTGTGTGTGTGTGTGTGTGTGAGAACACACACATGCTCACTCTCTTCAAAATGGACGTGTCATCTTCTACACGCCCATCTTGTTTTGGACAATACACATTTGTGCTACTTTTCAACACAACACACAGTGGATATCCATAGTAACCCAGAGTTTCCGTTACATACATTTTGCAGCAGCGGCCCGCCACTGGAAAATTATTGCCGCCGCTGCTTCAGAATTTTATGAAATGTCATGAAGTCGCAATTACACGACTCTGCAGAGGGCTTTTAATTTGAAACGACGGATACAGAAGTGGCGACACCTGGCCGAGGCGAGAGGGAGAGAGAGAAAGAAGAGAAAAAGAAAGAGAAGAGAGAGAAAGGTAGATTGGCTGTGTTCACACATAGCGTTTTCTGATGTGGAAAAAGCGCTGCCTGGAGCGCTTTTTGTGAGGAGAAATAAAAAGCGGATCACGGCAACGTCACCTGACGTTAGCTGAGCAGCTGCTAGCTCACTAACCAGCTGGTTAGCTGAGCAGCTGCTAGCTCACTAACCAGCCGGTTAGCTGAGCGGCTGCTAGCTCACTAACCAGCTGGTTCACTTCTAGCAGACAGAACAGTGTTGTGCAACAAGCAAAGGCTTACCAGATTTTTTCAATACATGTCCAGTATAATCCATACTGCCTTTAAGATCCCTGTTGCGGTAACGGAAATTCACTTATTACAACGTCCAATTTCTCCACCGGCACTTTCACTTTCTCCATATTTGTTGTTGCTATGGGAAACGGCCGCGTCTCTGTCATCGCGATTGGTCGGCTGGGAAAAAGCGGTTCACGTCACCCGGCGCTTCTCTGAAAAGTTGAACATTTCTCAACTTTTGAAAGCGCTCCGCTCTGACGAAAAAAACGCAGCTGTAGCGCTTTTCGGGAGCGGCCGCCTTTTGTGCGCCTTGCGGCCGCTTCCCTTTACTTTTAATGAGAAAAGGGCGCTGGCAGTTGGGGAAAAAACGCTGTGTGAACGCAGCCTTAAATAAACGTCGGTAAAATAATTGCCAACGATGTTTATATAAGCAATGTATTAAAATATTCCTGATTGCATTTTCAGATGAGTTTGTTAAAATATTTCTCCAAGAAGAGAAAGATGCCTGATGTCGATGAGGAAGATAGTCAGGTAACGTTACTTTAGCTAGGGAGGGGCTCAAGGTTCTTAGCTATGCCCCGAAGTTTTGAGGGGAAAGAAATGCCTTCTGGTTCTAAAATATGTAACGTTGGTGGTGGCTACTACAATATTTTAATGTTCTTACTGGTTGCGTGATCAAATATTTGTGAGGTGAGAGAATTCTAACGTTACTCATTCTCAAATGTAACCTTATTAGACAAGTAGACAGGCAGGAGTAGTGGAGGCGAGTGAAGCAGGAGAGCAGAGTGGAGCAGGAGAGAGGGCAGAAAGTGAGGAGAGTGGAGTATGTTCTAAAGTTTGTTTTGCAGTCAAGTGTCAATTTATTTCATATTTTTTAATTACCTATTGATATTCACTCTGACCGCGCGCGCACCACCCAGGTACAACAAAACCCTTTCCCCCCGCTGCTAAAAAAAATTCTAGAGGAAACACTGGTAACCTATTAATTGAAGATTAGTTTCCACGTTTTAATAGATTGACAGAAATAAGTAGCCTTATTATTAGTATGTATGTGTTTTTACCTTGATTTCGCTGGTTACAAAATGAATGAAAGTGGAAAGAGTCCGGTTTACTGGTTTTCATTTCGGGCCTCAAGGCAATAAAAACTAGCTAAGTGGAATGGGTGTGTGCTGTAAATGCTGCTTACTTCACTTAGTATTTGTGTCAGATCTCCATTTCAAAGACTTACTTCTTCTCTGGCTGGTCGCACTCATCAGAGTTTTGACATCAGTCATTTCATCTCCTTCCTTGCCATTCCAAAATTAGACCTGAGCAGATCCAACGGCCTATTTAACAGGCACACACCATCCATCCTTTTGTTTCTGTGGGATGTGTTGGGTGGCTATTCACAGCCCAGTATGTGGTTCTGCATTGTGTATAGTGTAGGCCTACATGCCCATTTTCTCTGCGTAATGTCTCCACTGCCTATGTATGTGTGTTTGTGTCATGCTTTTGGAGCTGAAAGCTGACACAGCAATGCTGGATTGACCAGCTGTAAGTGTATGAACATGACTCTTACGTGTCCATGTTGGTGGCTGTGTGTGTGTGTGTGTGTAAGTTGTCACATGATGCGTGGACACTGAAAGCTGACACAGCCATGCTACAGCGCAGGCGTACGTGTGTTTATGTGTATGACTCAGTGTCCATAGACCATTTTGGCTCGCATACATGCCTGTATGTGATTACAGGGACTGCATATGTATGTGTTTGACGGCGTCCATGCAGTGTGTGTGTGTGTGTGTGTAAGGTGTCCAGTATATGTGCTGAAAGCTGACACAGCTGTGCCACAGTAACCTCTCTGTTTCTCCACACTATCTACAGTTTCACTCTCTGGCTTTCCTCCCATCAACTCCTGTCCACTTCCTTCCATCACTTTGTTGACTTTCTCTCTCTCTCTCTCTTTCTCTTTCTCTCTCTCTCTCTCTCTCTCTCTCGCTCTTTCTTTCTCTGTCTGTTTTTCTATCTGTGTTTCTGGCTCTCTCCCTCTTTCTCTCTCTCCCCCTCCTGGCAGCTTCACTGTGTGAGTATGTTGGCAGTGTGTTTTTGTGTGTTTGCACATGGCCATTATTGTCTCTTTTTGTTCGCCTGTGTGTAACCCCTTCACAGCACTGGAGGGATGCTGTTGTTTTTACCTATGTTCAATGGACACTGGAATAAGAGTGTTTACAGTCTGACTCGGCCACTTCAAACAGTTACCTAGCTATTGAACACAGTATTAAGGCAGTTTTCCCATGCATTTACATTAAGCTGTACATTAGAGCAAGAGCTGGGCAGAGAAATCCTAAGTGGGTCTTGCATAGAAAGAGAAATACAGACTCTGTTGGTAAGCTCCGCATACCTTGTATGAAAAGCAATTAAATGGAAAAGGAGACATTTGAAAAATGGGGAATACAGAGTGAAATCAATTTGTACTTGTTTGAATTGGGGCCACTCATGCTGTGTGGACAGTTTGGTAATTAGCTTTTAAGATTTCTTTGCATACTTGGAGCCATCAGTCATCACTGTGAGCTCATGGGGAATGCTTTTACAAGAATTGCAGTCGGATTCTCGTATGTTTTGGATGGAAACAAGTCGTGCATCATAGCCTTGGGATTAAATATTATGTATGTCAGAGGCCTAGGCTATACGTCAGGAGGCTCCATAAAATGGATAATGTAAGCCATAGAAAACATATAACACCTGGTGACCAAGTTTCTGTCAGACAGAGCCTATATTTGCGCAAGACTCTTTCCAAAACATTTTTTCTATGGGTGGGCTGGCTGTGAAAAGGATGGACTCTTGAGGAACGGCCCTGGACCTTTGGTCCGAGCTCCATTATGTTCCCAGTGTGAGCTCCACGCCCAGGTAGACAGTTGTTTCCAAGGCAAACTCTTTATTTTTAATCATTTTAACCTTGTCAGGAGAGCTGAAGGGCTGAAGCCATTGTGGCAGGAATAAAGGTGGAGGTAGGCATTTGTATTTCTTCAACCATTCACAATCCAGGGCAGCGTTCAAAACCGAGTGGGTGTTTGTTTGCTGCTGAACCTGCGAAGGACGCAAGAGGCGGACTGGAGGTGGTGAGCAGGTCGGGGGTGTGGCAGTGGTATGGGAGGAAGAAAACAATCGATTTTGACTGTTCATCGGCTCTGGAGCGCAAGGACACATCGCTATCACGCCGCGGAACATCCTGTTGAGTCAGACTAACACAGCAGCACAACCGGACAATATAAGCCAAGCCTCCATCCGACTGTGAAACAGATTTTTCAGCGAACTTTTGAAATGTCACAAATTTCTCGGAAGATGTAGTGGACAAAAATGTTACAGTATGTGTTTTCTTTATCAACAAAAAAACACTTTTACACTTAAAGCGAGCATTTAATATATTTTTGTGATATTGAGGAAATTCGATTGAAACTTGTCGTGTCCGTTCAGCCTTTTCTAATTCGATACATCACGAATCATAAAAACGCTCGGATGGAAACCCAGCTATAGGCAGGCAGGGTGGGACAGAGGCCCCCAGGGTGGGAGGCCCCTCAGCTGGCCCGGGGCCAGCGGCAGCAGGGAGGTGAGGTATTTTAATTCCCCGTAGCCAGGAAATGAAAACCTTGAAAGGACACAACACCAGCTCTCTCTCACAGCTCTCTTCTATCCTGCCTCCCCGCTGGTGGCTTTGACTGGATTCAGCATCAGTTACATAACGCTGCCATTCCACGAATACCTTGTAACTTCCGTGAAATTTTTTGATTTTTTCACATTTTTCCTTGAATGGGAGGTTTACGTAGTCCCTAATGCTTTTAGGAAGAATCAAGACTGTAGGGGCCGCGAAGGAGCCATGAAGATGTGTTTTGGCCTTGGCAGAGGATCTTGAGGGAGGATATCAAGACTGTGGTGATGCTCTGGGGTCAGCAACTTGAAGCTCTGATTGTATAGAAGTATTTGTAACTATATAGTCATTTAACACAACTTTTTAAGTCAGTCTGTCCCGATACTGAAGCTTACACTGGTAACACAGTGTAGTCAAATGACGTATATTCCCACAATGCCAAAAATAGCCAGAATCAAGTCAGCACTTTGTCTCCCATACAAATATAAATTTGACAACTCTACAACATGGCAAGTCAACTCTGGCTCATTTTCCCAATACTTAGGGTTTTGACTGTACAGCTGTAATGGGCAATAAAATGTGAGTTCTCTGTCAAGTCCAATTCATAAGACACTGAAAGTAACAGCTGACTGAATTTTATTTGTCTGCATAAGACAACATACAGCCTCAATCCAACAAACACCCCGCTCTGTGTGTGTGTGTGTGTGTGTGTGTGTGTGTGTGTGTCTGTGTAAATGTGTATATATAGACAACCGCTGAAACCAGGAGAGAGGTTTTGTTTAGCGAGGATGCATCCTGATTTACCCAGAGAGGAAAAATCAAACAGCCACAACAAGACCAAAACAGAGCTAATTGTTTGCACTCCCTGTTTCTCTCTATCTCTCTCTCTCTCTCACTCTCTCTCACTCTCTCTGCTCTCCATATGGTGTCGGTTGCTTGTGGCGTTTGTGTTATGCAGTTCAGTGTGTGTGTGTGTGTGTGTGTAGCGATGTGGTGAAGACTCGTGCCTGGCTGAGAAATACAGAACATTCAGCTCCCTTAGTACACACACGCACACGCACACACACACACATATGTACACAGACACATAAATCCATGTATGCAGATGAAAACAGATGAAAGCATGGCTAAATGTTTGCGCGCGCACACACACACACACACACACACACTCACTCACTCACTCACTCACTCACTCACACACACACACTCTGCTGTGCCTGATCCCTCCCTAAAACCACTTGTTTACAGTTCTTCTGGTCACCACAGAGTTGAAACTGTCACTTAGAATCAGATTCTCCTTTCATATGTGGTGATTCAGACCGCCTGTTTAAACTAAGAGAAAAAAAAATCTGTAATGTTTGACAGGCATTTGTACTCTCTGGTTATAGCTCCACCAATAACTTGATTCACAAATCCTGTTTTGACAGTCGTTTGTACTTTGTGATTATGGGTTTGTCTTCAAATAGCTAAAATTTGAAAATTCTGGTGTGTGAGGCTATTTTGTGAGTGTAAGGGCGGTTCGTCATTCTGTAATGTCACAGTTTCCACTTGCTTTATTTTGTTTTTCTCGCCAGGCTTCACTTTCAAGTAAAGCAGAAATGCCCAAGAAAGTAATCCCCGAAGGCAGAGACAGATCAGGGCAAGTTCAACAGCAGCTCTTAAAGATCCTCTACGTACCATTTCCAGGAAAAAATATGGGTGATATATTGTATAATATCGATATTGTGATATGACTAGATATCATCTGGGATATTGGTTATCGTAATATTGTGAACTTGAATGTAAAGTGATACAATTTTCTGAACTTATTAGCCTGTTCTGGATGAGTTAAATGAACAATGATTGGCTTTAGCTTCTCATCATATCCACATTACTTATTACTGATTACACATTACTGATTACTAATGATCATTAGTCATTTTCCAAATTTTCTTGTGTGTAAATATCTTATGAAAGCACGAATACTCAATGCCAAAATATCGTCACATTATCGATATCGAGGTATTTGGTCTTAAATATTGTGATATTTGGTTTTGTCAATATCGCCCAGCCCTAGTTCTGCAAACTGAAGTCCTCAAAATTCATATAGTTACCTCTCGCTGCCATATTTGGGCTGCCATTGTGCAAAAATTGCGTAGTGCAGGAATGTTGCTTTAATCACACTAGGAACATTTGCTGTTAAGGAACATTTTAATAGACTTGTTTTCCTGTGGCTCTCTTGTTTTTTTGGTTGCTTGGAGCATCAGAAACTTGCATTACCTAAAAAATTACCTAGTGCCTAACTATGAATCTTCTCATCCAAGCTGCAAATTTTCACACAGCTCCCACAATCCTTTTCTTGTTTTCGTAAATAACTATACATCATATCCACAATTGTGCTGTGGGACTACACACAATTTGGATGTATGTTTTTCTATTGAGGGGGTAATTGACTGCTGGGATTATCCCCCATGCATAACAGATTATTGCACCAAGTGAAATAGTTGGAAATGTATTGTTAAGTACTGAAAGGCATGGCAGTTGATGTTGTCCAAAGTTGTCCTTTTGGAGACACAAGGCTTTTGTCGGACATTGACAGTATGTGTTCCCTGCTCCCTTGCTTGCGCGATACCAGGAATACTCAGGGATGTGCTTTTCTGGCATACACCTGCCATTCATTTCTGTTGATGATTTCTTGTTTTCCTGCTTTTCTCCTATCATGCGCTGCCTGTCGGTATCCTGGACCCAGAGAATATGCCCAGAGATGGTCTTGTGATTGGAAAAACCTGCCTCGAGAAATTCATATAACCGTGCGGGCCTAGGAGCAAATCCTGTGTCTCCCCTACTCTGTACCTTACAGATTACTTTCGTGTTTCAATAAAATGAAAACAATCCTTGATCTCTCTTTCTCAAAAACGGGAATAAACCTCCCAGAAAAACTGCATGTCTGGTGGGAAAGAGGCAGGGATGCTGACAAGGACAAAGGGGGAGTTATCAAACCAGCCAAGGCTGGAGTCGTGTTGCTGAGCAGCTTTCTCTGCAGGGGCCTCTCACACATACATACACCTATAATCACACACACACACACACACACTCACACACATGCATTGCCGTCCTGCTGTTTTCTAGCTGCAGGAGCTCCTCTAATCAAAGTGCTGTGTTAAGGCAAACAAGTATGTCGCAAGTGTGCTGTACACACACACACACACACACACACGCATGTTTATGTTCTGCTCTCTCGATCCCTATAAATTGTCATCTTGACTAGAAAAGTGCATACCAGTTGTAAGATTAGATTGCATGATGCCTTCAAGTGCTGTTGGAAATATAATTACGTGGAGCGCACATGAAACCCATACACATTTTGAGGGAGAGAACAATTGATGGTAAAAGGGATGTATTTTATTATTATATACTATTGTTTGGCATTCATCATAGTTGTCATACAACAGCTTTTGCCCAATTAATGAATCAAAACATCAATCATATGCCTGATGTGTATTTTCTGCTCTTAATTCCGCTGCTGCAGCACAAAGTAGCTGTAAAGTTAAATAAAATAACAGCCACCAAAAACGACTTTAGTTACAGGGTCTGTTTTAGGGCTGCACGATATTGGAAAAAACTGACATTGCAATATTTTTTTTTTCTGCGATATATATTGCGATATGAAAAAATACAGGAATTTTCACCAAATGACTTGAATAGCTCTATCAAGCCTTGCCCCTTTAAGAAGGTGGCCTTGTGGGTAACCTGCGCGGGTGACGTAGTAGGAAGTGAGTGTGTTTTTGTTTTTAGCCGCAGCCAGAGTGAGTTGCAGGATGCAACTGAGTGAGTAAAGTTACCATAGTTAGCGGGAAAAGAGCTTAGAACGTCACCGAGAGGCCGTGCATTATGTTCGCTGCTGTACAGAAATAAAGTGCCAGTTCTCCACTGCAGAGTTGGTCCGGACTCTTAGTAAAAAGCTTGTTACCAACTACGAGCCAGGCTAAGCTAAAATAGGCTAGCACAACACCAGAGGCTTCCCAACTACTAAAGCTGGAAAGGTAACATACGCTACTCTTATAACAAACCCTTAAATCGGAGTAAATTATGTTATATCAGACAGACTTCTCTTGTAGATTAGTCATGGAAAATGAGAACCGTGCGAGTTTTCCTTTTGTATCAAGTAGCAAAAAAGTTGTAGCATGATGTGTTTGAGTTAATTTGCCTTACTTGACATCGCACGTCCTGCGATGTGACTATTGCGCATGCGCACATCGCGATGACGATGCTGAAACGATATATTGTGCAGCCCTAGTCTGTTTATTATTATATTTGACCAAAAGCACTTGAATGTGCAACAAGTCCTATTTACTTCTTCTGAACTCGGTAGTAGAAGCTTACAAGGAGCACTTGAATGCAGCATTAGGCACAAGTCCATGTTGAACCGGCTTACATTTTTTTCTATGGTTAGATGTGTCAAAGTGGTTAACCGTGTTCTTTCTTTCTTTCTTTCTTTCTTTCTTTCTTTCTTTTCTTTCTTCTCGCTTTTCTTTCTTTGCTCCTCTCCTTCCTCTCCCATTTTCTTTTCCTTTTTCTTTATTTTCCATTCTCAAAGGAGCTTCAAAGGAAGGTGCTGTAAACAATATTTACATTCAATTACCATACCACATCACATTTGCACACTCTTTGTATTTCTTTCTTTTGCTTTTTCTCCATCTCCCCCTGTCGATTCCCGGAACAGGCAGTAAGTGTGTTGGCACAGTGTCGGTGTGTGTGTGTGTGTGTTCTCATTCAAATTCAGTGGTGTTTTTATGTACAGGATGTGCTGTAGCTGGTAACAAGAAGAGGGGAATGGAGAGAGCGAGAGATGGAGGGATGGATGGAGCTGGAGATGAGTCATTTTCTCTGTCAGTCTCTGTTGTTTTCCACTAAGCCCTGTTATTTTCTCTCTCATAAATGGATGCCAGGTAGTGGGTGGAAAAGAGTCTTTTTTTGTTTTGTCTTCACATTTGAGATAATTTTATAATAGGGACAGACTGTGGTTAAAGTTGAATCACATGCATGGACTTGTCCTTAAGTAACCCTCTCCTCCCTGTTCAGCTAGACTAGTTAATTGTCAAGTCACATGTCTGAAGACAACAAAACATGGTTTGGTCCCTTCAGAAGGTCAAAAATCTTTGCTCTTATTTCAGTTTTTTCCCTAGCACTTAGCTCTTACATAGTCTCTCTTTGGTCACATGAATATTGTATGGGCACTGTGGCTCTGACCTTGGCATTAGCTACAATGATGGTGATTAGGGCTGCACGATATATCGTTTCAGCATCGTCATCGCGATGTGCGCATGCGCAATAGTCACATCGCAGGACGTGCGATGTCAAGTAAGGCAAATTAACTCAAACACATCATGCTACAACTTTTTTGCTGCTTGATACAAAAGGAAAACTCGCACGGTTCTCATTTTCCATGACTAATCTACAAGAGAAGTCTGTCTGATATAACATAATTTACTCTGATTTAAGGGTTTGTTATAAGAGTAGCATATGTTACCTTTCCAGCTTTCGCGGCTCCGAACCGTAGTTGGGAAGCCTCTGGTGTTGTGCTAGTCTATTTTAGCTTAGCCTGGCTCGTAGTTGGTAACAAGCTTTTTACTAAGAGTCCGGACCAACTCTGCAGTGGAGAACTGGCACTTTATTTCTGTACAGCAGCGAACATAATGCACGGCCTCTCGGTGACTTTCTAAGCTCTTTTCCCGCTAACTATGGTAACTTTACTCACTTAGCATCCTGCAACTCACTCTGGCTGCGGCTAAAACACACTCACTTCCCACTTCCTACTACGTCACCTGCGCAGGTTACCCACAAGGCCACCTTCTTAAAGGGGCAAGGCTTGATAGAGCTATTCAAGTCATTTGGTGAAAATTCTTGTATTTTTTCATATCGCAATATATATCGCAGAAAAAAAAAATATTGCAACGTCAGTTTTTTCCAATATCGTGCAGCCCTAATGGTGATCTAGGAATTGAAGCTTATTGTAGTGTTTCACTCATTGAAAGTCGCTCTGAATGAGAGCGTCAGCTTGATGCCTAAAATGTAATGGACATAGTTCAAGGACAGAAAGAGTTCCCCTTCTTTCATACAGCTGGATGGAAAGGCTTGCATAAAGGTGAATGGTAGCTGGAAAGTGGCTAGTCATCGACGGGCATTATGTTCCCTAGAGAGGTGCTAGCAGTGCTTTTTCATCTTCCCTGAAATCCCTCCAATCTCCTCCTCCTCACACACACACACACACACACGCACACACACACAATTCATGTGCTTGATGTCCTAACAGCATGTTTCAGATTTGTCAACAGCATGCTCCTGACTTTCAGCTATGACTCAAGCATTTACACACTGATACATGGGGAGTAGTCGGTGTATTGCTGACGATGGTGACAGTGGATGCGTTGCTCTCCTAGTTGTTTATTTCAGACCTCAAGGTGAAATGGACAGTCCTTTTTGGTAATGATGATGATGATAGCTGCTAGATAGGTATAGTGAAGTGCTTCCAATTCGATGGCTTAAGTGATATAATGGTCACTTTTGGGTCAGGTCAGTCTGAACAGCAATGTGTTTTTGTAAAAATAACATAGTAAAAATATCAGTGGTTTGGCTCACTTTCAAGGTAGAGAGCAGTGTCAGCTGTCAATTGCAGAAACAACATCAACAATTGTTAATGCAGGCGCATTGGAATATAGTATAAATGAAATGTAGTGTGAAATGCCTAAGGGGAAGATATCAGAAGGAAATCTCATGTTAGTTGATTCAATAAATGATGTTACAGCAGCATACAGGATTTCCCTCACTGCTCTCAATTACAGAAATAATCAAGCAAAACAACATTTCTGCGGGGCATAGATGTGGAACCAATCACTGCAGTCGGGGAAATGTCTCACACAAGTGCAGCGTGGGTAATTTCCATGTTTTTACTTGAGCTGAAGTTTCACGTGGTCGTTTAGAGTTCGAGCAAGTTCCGTGACCCCCAGGGCCCATGAAACCCATTCGAAACCCGAAAATGCGTGCCCATCAGTCTGTAAATAAACCTGAAAAGTTGACTTTTTGATTTCCGCCCGGAAGCAGCGACTGTATAAGCTGCCAGGATGCTGCCAGGCCCGTAATTGATTGACGGACTATGGCGCTAAAGATGCCAGTCTTGAAACCTCCTCTGAATAGTTCTCCGGGAGAGTGAATAGAAAAGAACGGAGTAGTATTAGATTAGCGGCTGAATGTATTGAACGGAATCAAAAGGCAGATGGAAGGGAATTGAACTGGATAATGGGGGTTTGAATGGAAGCTTATGTCTGTGTTTGGGTCTGAAGGAGCTCTTTCAAGAGGCCCTTCGCACTCCGTTAAGCCGCCTGTGAGAGTTTCCCCTTTTATCTCGATGGCTAATCTCTGGCCCAGCCGCCGCACTGTAACCGCTTCCCTCCTGCCATGACTCGCCTGAGATTATGTGCAGGCCTTTCACAGTGGCAGCCATTGTAGAAAACGGCATTCAACCTATATCTGTCCCACATCGGAACCTACAGGATTTTCCAAGCAAACACACACAGACACACATGGAGGAACACACTCAGGCTCACGTGCATCGTGAGGGGCAATATTTATGTGTAGTATATACAGTACGAATGCATGTAAATGTATATTATTGCCTCATTGGTGGCCTTTTACTCTGTTCGTGTGTGTGTGTCTGTACACACACACACACACACACACACACACTATACTGTAGGTACTGTATATGCTTACCTATATAGAACAGATTAGATAACTTGAATTAAATTGCCCATCAGTTTATTCAGTGACCTGAGATGCTCAACTGTCACATGGCATCAAAACACACACACACACACACACACACACACACACACATGCACACACACACACACACACACACACACACTCCCCATAGGTAAATGCCAACTTCTATATAGCAAATGGGGTATCTTTGTAAATTACCCATCAGCCCTCAGTGTCCTGAGATGCTCAGTCATCACTGACACACACACACACACACACACACACACACACACACCCCCCCCACACACACACACACACACACACACCACACACACACACACACACACATACACACACACACAGAGGCCCGGCGAAGCATGCGGGCCTCTATCTGATTTAATCTCTATGGAGGAACATAAACACACATCACACACAGCTTATATTATACGACTCTGTGTTTAATATTTCAGCTCTTACTTATTAGCTCAGGATCTAGAGGTGGATAAAAAGATTGAGTCAAGTTTTTACAGATGTAAACAAGTTGGTGGGCTGATCTGGGACCAGCACATTACAATGTCAGCTCAATTCACATGTCCTATAACTCTTCTTCTGAGTCGCATTGCTGGTCTCTCCGTTGCCTCCACACGCTTGTAAAGGAGACTTGATTGTTTTGTTGTTGTTGTCTTGACCTTGTTCCCTGTACAGACCTTGGGTCAGGATAGGCATCGGGCAATAATGGAAAAAAACTGTGGTTTCACTACAAAATGCTCTTGTTCAGTCACCGGTCTCCACTGAGATGATTACCTTATATTAATATATATATAATATATCAACTTTTTAAGCAAAGATAGCCAAAAGCTTCAATAATATTCAATACTGAGTTTTACATACCAGCAATTGTTTTGTAGGTTGAGTGACCTTTTAGTAGTTGAGTACGTTCTATGCTTTTAATTGGTAGATATCTTGTTTTCAAATGAAAATGGAATGTTAGCTGTGTTGACTCAACTCCTTGGAAAATAATTTCCCACATTATTTCTGTTGGTTAGTTGTGTGTGTATACATGTGTGATTTATTTTGCTTTCCCGTCCTCGAGACCAATAATGAATAATCTAATCCAGACCAAATCAATGTTGACCTACATCATCACCTCAAAAGCGATACCCAGTGTATCACATCCCCAAAGAAAAACACATGCTTTGACATTAACTGATGGCAAAATTATCCATCTTCATTAATCCAGAATGTTGGATCAATGTAAGTGCAGAAGAGCTTCTCTACATGTATAGCTTAGCTATCAGGAGGTGAAGGGATTAGCCTTCCTCAAAATATTTGCATTCTCAGGTGTATTATCTCAATCAGTTGATAGACTACAGTAAACATTCATTCCATAAATCTATTTAGACTCTTAGAGAATCATCTTCATTGACCTTGGAAACATTTCTAACCTACATGTTAAATAACGAGAGAGAGATTGATACCTTGAGATACCTAGATACTGGATACCTCTTCTCTCTCTCCTCTCTCTTCCTCCATCAACCTACTTTGGGACCAGAGATAAATGATTTTGCTGGTTGATCTTCACTCCCCATAGGGCCTTTTTGTGTGCTTGTGTGTGTGTGTGTGTGTGTTTGTGTGAGCGATCGGGTATCCATCTGCTCAGCTGTGATACCTTGTTTGGGTTGGACTGGATTGGAGACATTAAAAATTGAAGGCTGTGTAGTTACAACTCAAGACTCTTGTCAGAAATCTGAGTGACGCTTGACTCTGACCTCTCCTTTGACATCCGTATGAAAACATCTCCAAAATCCACTAACTCAGTGAGTAATCTACAACTTTGTAATGTAATGTAATGTACAACTTTATGATCGTCTTTTGCGTTTGTTACAGTTTGTACGGTGAGACCCAAATACACATTTTGATATCAGTCTTGTTGGATGTGCGAGAGGTAGACCATTCTGTTGTCATACTGTGTGACGAGTGACCAGTGTCCTACATCCTAAGTCCTACATTCTGTGTCCTACATCCTATGTCCTGCATCCTACATCTTATGTCCTACATTCTTCGTCTACACTCTGTCCTAAGCCCCACATCCTACATTCTACATCCTATATTCTATGAACTGCATCCTACATCCTCTGTCCTACATCCTATGTGATACGTCCTACATCCTACGTCCTACGTCCTATGTCTTACCTTCTTCGTCTATACCCTGTCCTATGTGCTACATCCTACATTCTATGTCCAATATCCAAAGTTCTATGTCCTGCATCTTATGTCCTCTGTCCCACATCCTACATCATAAGTCCTTTGTTTGATGATCTACATCCTATATCCTACGTCCTATGTCTTACATCTGACATTTTACATCCTACGTCCTACATCCTATGTCCTACGTTCATCAACAGACTTTCGTTTGTTTATATCTGTAGGGGACACCAGCATGCTGTCTTTTCCTTTCGTGTTTTTAACGGTCACTTGTAACACCGGTGAAATTTCTGCCACTACCACAGATTTTTTTGTTAGATTTCAACCCACGGGTCCTTCATTGGCTGCCCTGCACTGTGTCACACTGAACCACCAAAGACTGCCAACCGCTGTTCACAACCAAATAATTTGCCCACAGCACGAGAATTTAGTCAGTGACGGTAAAATTCTAGCCTAATCAAAGGCGGCCAACATCGGCCAGTCTTCTGCTAAACTTTGAACTGGAACTAGGAGGAACAGCGAGGCTGGACGTTTAACTGTCCCTATAATCTTGAAAAAGTCAGTGAGTGCCAGGTCCTTCTCCTTTAGAGCTCCTCTCCTTTTAACAGCTTGCCAAGCCACATTAGGGAATGTGAAAGAGTCTCTGTTTTCAAGCACAGACTCAAGACCCATCTCTCCAGTTTATCTTATCCCTGACCCCGAACTATCTCCACCACCGCAACCACCTGGTTTTTACGAAGCGGCGGTCTTACATCTGTTAGGTTTTTTGTTTATCCTGTGTTATCTATTCCTTTCATATGTTTATTCTTTTTCTTTTAACTGGACTTCTTTTCTTTTAACCTTTGTAAAGCGTGTTGAGAGCATGCTGTTAAATGCACTTTAAATTCCAATAAAGTTGTAACTTGAACTTCAGGTGTGTGTGTGTTTGTGTGAGTATATACGTGCACTCCTGTGTGTGTGTGTGTGTGTGTGTGTGGGCCCCCCGTATTGATTTACACCTGCATACTTGGCGGTCTAGACGAGATGGGAGGAGTCCCATACACAATACTCCCTGCGGAGAATGAACTGATACTTGGCCTAATGTTGTCATTATTACTATTATTACCCGCTCAACAATGGTGCTGGCAGCCGCTCAAAGGCCTATCACCATGCACAGTGTGTCAAGCAGGTCTGCCACTGAAAGACAAGGTAACTAGAACAGGAAGAGGCAGACAAGGGAGGCATGTTTTGGATGTGTGTGTGTGTGTGTGCGTGTATGTGTTTATGAATGTGTCTTTTCCTTGAGTCGAATGTGTCTGTGGGAGGATGGTATGCTTATATGTGGGTGTGTGATAATGTTGAGTTATTCACTGGCGGTTTGGTGGTACACAGTATACCTGTGTGTTTACCTTCTGCATGCCTCTTCTCTATCCCTCTCCCTCCCCCATTAGCACATGAAAATAATACACAAAGGAATTCACCTTTCCCCCTTTAGATAGGATGAAGAGGGCTACAGACTAGAGTTGCATACCGACTGGGCTTATCCTGTACCACACACACAAGCGCAGGGCAGCACGCTAAGCTCTCAACCTAGGAAAAAACAGGGTTCGATTTCCCTCCGAAGCCGGCGTGTCCAGCTCAAAAACAGAACATTTAGGGATCCTCGCTTCCAGAAAGTCTGATTACCAAGCTTAATCCAAGACTTAAGAATCATTTTCAATAGAGATGTTATTGTTATGAGTCCAAGAGGAGGGTTATAGCTCCACGTTCTGCCACTGTCTCATTAGAGCAGGGCTACTAAGAGGTGCTTTTACCATTCATTTTAAGAGAATTCAGGTGTATAAATTTACCAGCACACCCAGAACACCATCAATTTTTAAACATTACCATAAAATACAATTTAATGTCATAGAATTTCAGTCAGTTTGTATTTTTCACAGCAGTCATCCTCTCTATGACATCCTCGGTGTATTGGCTGATTTGTAGGGCCATTGAAAACGTAGAACCGCTCAGAACAAGCCTGCCTAACATCCTTTTTTTTGCTACAAATACAAAGTGAAAACACTTCCCAGAACCACAGTGGGGGTCGGGCTTGTGCGCTTTAGACAGAAAGCTGTTCTCATTACAGTTAAAAAAAATGACTTAACCGGCACTTGCTTTACATCACTGCCACTGCTCTTCTCTTAGAGAAAATGTGTCCTGATTCATTGTACTGTTTGACTTAAATACACCCATTTGAACTTCATTTTTAACTGGAAACCGATGGCAACTGACGCTCTTAGCCTAAAGAACTATGGGTAAAGCACCGCTGATATAATGTGCACTGTAGGCCTTCGTCTTGGAGGAACAACAGGCTACAATTTAAAGTATTTTAGCTACGCCTCATAAACCACAGCTAACGGAGCAATTGTCCAATAATCATTTGACATTACTGAGAGGAAACTATTTTCCGATGAGTTTGTTTTGGATGCTAAAATGGATGTTCTTCTGTTGGTGAAATGACACAGCTTTTCCCCCTGAGTGGTGTCTGCCACATTAATCACCTTCTATTTTCAACAAGTTTATATGTTTGTTTTGGCCTGATGCCTTTTTTTTTACTTGAACATGGAGTTTTTGGCAGAGGGTAGAAAAGGCCTCAGATTTTAGAGTTGTTGTTTTTTTTTACCCCCCTCTTGACTGCAGTGGGGTGAGGAAATAACAAGGACTGCTGCTGCTGGCACTTTGCTGCCAGCGTGGCCAGCATTTGAAAAGACACCGTATGGGATTCATTCCAAAACACCATGTTGGCATATCCATGTTGGAAAAGTACTTACCTTAAGTTCACGGCTCAATATTTTAAAAATACAGATGATTTCATCTCCCAAACATGACCATTAATAGCCTTCCGTATCGGCTTTAAACAACTCTAAACTTTAAATCTCTCGCTGTCTCGCTCTCTCTCTCCGTCTGTCAAAAACCACTTTAATGTATAATGTATAGTACACTGGATTTCTAAAAAAAGCAATACACTGCAGCTGTTCAGCGTGTACTTAAGTTCACTCTGACTTGTCTGTCATGTCAGTTGTCATCATGTCAGCCCTTGCCGTACGTTACCCTCAGTAATTTAACCTATAGCTATGAATTATTGATGCTGTGTTCCCATTGGTCAGCTGGTGTAATAACACCCCAGTGATCCCATGTCCCCATTGGTTCATCAGTGGAACAGTTTCGTGTTAGGAGCTCAATGTACAGACTGTACGTGACCTTGGCTGAAAAGTTGAGACTCAACATCACGACAATATTTACCTAACCCTTGAATTATTTCATAACTGAATGGAATTCTGCTGAGTGAATGAAACTGAGTAACATAACATACCATTTGGTGGACTCCTTTCCATGAGTGCATACATTTTTAAAACGAGTGGCTGCAATGGGACATGAACTCTTAACCCAGCTCTGCTCATTGAGCTACACAAGACCAATGGAACTGCACGCCAGCAATGACTAACTTGCTACAACAAGTATATACTGCCATATTGTTCATGGCCAGCAGAGGCAGATCTAGAGGTACGGCGTTCAACCGCGTCATCGCCTCTATGCCCTTTCCTCTATATCCTCTTTTAAAGCAGCACATCTCGTCATGAACAGAGACTTAGGAAATTCCCAACATCTCAAAGATCATTGCCCTACAGCATTCCAATGTCATGTGGCCTGCTCCCGCAGCTTATAGGGCCAATTTAACTGTCGAAGTAAAGGAGTCACCAGACCTGTCACCCACCTTATTACTCAGGTCACATGGCTGTAAAGGTAGCTGTGGGAGAGATCCGTGCTGTCAATATTTGGATGTTTGCCAACATCTTGTCCCTCTTGCATTGGCTCACTATTGGCATTTCAGAGTTCAAAAGTTTATTTTAGGTTATCACTCGTATCAGATTGGTCTAAAGTTGGCATGGTATTGGCGTTCATGGTGTGCCAAGGTTTGGATTAGGGTTTTGTTTCCCTCAACTATGACTAAACTCTAGTCGTTTGTTTTCATGAACCAAGGTGACACACTCATATCACTGTTTTAGAAATTGGTGCCAATGAGCCACAAAGTTTGGACAAGGCTATTAGTCAGATGGCACTTTTGAATTTGGATTTGTATTAAGATTACATTACATAACAACTGGATAAGGCTATTACTCATACCAGGTTGTTTTAAAGTTGGCATGGTGTTGACGTTGTGGATAAAAATAAAAGATAAGCCTGTTGTTTTATTACCCATCCCACTGTAAACTGGCATTTGCTCTTGGCCTCAATAAGAGGGGTGTGGCATTGCTCGGATACAACAGCAGTTAGCTTATTTATTTCAAGAATTCAAAATGGCTCAGCTAAATGCCACGTAATCTACACCTTGATCTAGGAATCTGATGTAACGTGTTTTTCCATCTTTTCGTTCTTGGTAATTCACTTCAATAATGGCTTGTAAAATACATTGTTAGCAAACAATCTCAATCTCAGTGAACCTTGTAGTGTTACATCACGTTCCCTTGATTTAATGCCAGTGTACAATGCTGCAGTATATTTACTAGTATGGTTATTATGCAGTTTAAAGTGTGACAATGTTTTGCCCACAGGCTATTTTGTTAGATTCCCTCTGAGTTCAGGGAATTCCTCCTTCAGTCCTGCTATCTTTTTCCCATGCTTCTTCCTCCCTCCTTTCCTTTCTTGCTTATTCATTCATTCATTCATTCATTCCTCTCTTCCCCCTTACGTCCCTCTCTCCTTTCTTCCCTCCTTCCTCCCTTGCTTCCTTCTTCTCTCTCCTTCCTTCCTTCTGTCCTTCCTTTCTTTCTCCTTTGCTTCATTGCTTCTTTCTCCCCTTTTGTTTTCTATCTTCCTCTCTCATACCTCCTTTCCTTCCCTCCTTCCTTTTGCCTTTCCCACATCCCCTCCTCCTTCCCCCTCTCCTTCCTTCCATCCTTTGTCCTTCCTTATTTTTTCCTACCTTTAATTCCTTTCTTTCTTCCTCCTTTTTCCTTTCCTGTGATCCTTTTTTCAGCCTTCTTACATTACGTTGTCCATTCCCTCCTTCCTCCCATGCTTCCTTACTGCTCTGTCTCATTCCTTCCTTCCTTCCTTCCTTCCTTGGGAAAGTTCATCTTCTCTATGTTGCCTATTTCTGAGCCTCCTGCACCATCTCTCCTTCAGTTGCTCCCTCCCTCCTGCCTATGGTTTTGTTTCCCTCTCAGTACCTTCCACCCTCCCTACCTTCTTACACCCTTCCCTCCTTTCATCCTTGCCTCCCTTTTATCCTCACACCTTGCTCTCTTTCATTGTATTTGCTTCTCTCTCCCTCCTTACCCTCTACATTATTTGTCCTGCTGTCACTCCTCCCTCCCCTCTCCCCCCACTCCCGTCCTTAACCTCCTCTTCCATGTCAGTGATGGTTTGTGCTGTATTTGTGGAGTTTGCCCTGCTGACCCCAATAATCAGGTTAACCATTAACCTTCAGGCTTCACCTTGTTGTCCCTTTACTACCCCCCCCCCTCCTCAACCCTGACATAGCCACAAGCTACATTATTTTCTGCTGAAAATACCGCAGGCTACAGCTGAAAGGGAGTGGAAGAGAAATAGAAGCAGACAGGGACTAAAAACGAGCGGCAGGTTTTAAAGTAGTGGGAGGGAAAAGGCAGGGTGAAAAGGAAGAGGGAAGGCAAGAGAGTGCAGGAGATACCAGGGAATATCCAAATCATCAAAGGAGCAAGGGGGGGAGGCAGCTAGAGGGTTAAACTGGAGGAAAAAAGGGAGAGGAAGAGCGAGAAGTGGTATTTATACCTTTGGACCCAGGAGTATTTTGTCTGAACAGGAGTGTTGGCTTTAAGCTCCTGCATTTGGCTGCTGGGAGGAAAATGGAGGGAGCGCTCTCATAGTGGTAAAGGTCAGTAGTGCTGCTGCTGGTGCTGCTATCAGAGATTATTCATTCCATTTCTTTGTACCTGACATTGTTCTAGCCGGGTAAGTCAAGTCTCTTTTCCCATAGAGACTTGACCCAAAAGGCAGCTGAACGTTACGACTTACTCAAGGTTAAGTAGTGTTGTTTTGCGTTAGGCCTATGTTGTGTTGCGTTACGTTATAGATGGATAGATACATAGATGAATAGATACTGTTTTCTTCCCTGGAAGGACATTGGGATAACGTCAGCAGCATAATAAAAAGATGCAGCATAGTAAATATGAAGAGATAATGGTACATAAACTATAGGGAAGCTAGTGCTGGGAGATATTGACAAAATGTAATATCATGGTAACAAAATGAACAACAAAATAAAAAACCTTGCTTTCTGAGTAGTGAATGACAAGTTAATATTTGGGCTTTCTTCTGTGTTCAGTCTGTTCTGATTGTTATATTGAACATGCAAAGAGACTCCCGCACACTATCTATACTTGCAATTTAAAACATTTTATTGAAGAATTCTCAGAATCAAAACATTGTAATTCTTCACTAAAATGTTTTAAATTGCAAGTATAGACAGTGTGCGAGAGTCTCTTTGCATGTTGTGTAGGCTTCCAAGTCCTCTCGCTACGCACCTGGCTCCTGATATAGATCTGCAAAGAACCTAGTTTCCTGCTTGTGAAATTACAATTAGGCTAAATCAACATGAAATGTGGAAAGTGAAACAGAATTGAACCAAAACAGGCACCAAAACATTGTAGAATAAAAAATATTATTTTTTTGTTTCCATAAGTAAATAAAGTAAGGTGGGTAGACACCCACAAACAAAAAACAGTTAATGTACTTTTCTTATCTTCATGATGGCAGTATAAATGAGGCCTACATTTTTGCTGTCAAGATAATGGCAATCTAACACAATGAATTTATCATATACATGCTTAGCAGCTGTTATAAATGTATTAGAAGACATTACAGTATACTATGATCTTCTAAACAACAACATTAAAATCTTGTTATCTTCATCTACAGCATCTATGCTGCTCAGATTTACCAACAGCCAGATGCAGACGTCTTCCAATACACTGTAGACTCATCCAGCCATTGACTTCCATTGCCTTCACCATATTGGCTGTGTTATCTGTGGTCAGGCATACCAGGCGCTCTTCTTTCAGTCACCATGTCTCTAGTGCCTCTTTAAGTCCATGAGTCCAAGCAACTGAAATAGTGCACAGTCAAGCTGATATAAGCAAAGTGCACCACAGTTTTGATCTCTGACTCCACTGTTTTCCTGAATTCACAGTACTCTGCGCTTTTTGGCTGAAATGTTTGAGACTTGTCATGGCACACCTGGGTTCCAAAGTTTTAATCACATTTTTGAATCCCTCTTTCTCTACCGTAGAAATTATTTATTGCCTTACATTTCCATTGCTGTTAACAGAATGACATTTAAAATCCACACTAAGCAAATCTAAACTATACTGAAAAATATAAAAGAGAAGCAATATAAAACATCAATAAAAACATTACGTAATTAGTAAGTATGTAATTCACCTTAAGCTATGCTGTTACATTATATGACTTTATATTACACTGTGTTATGTGGCATAGGTTGCATAACATTTTCTCTGGTTTCTTCAGGCCCCGGTCCAAGGGTAATACAGTCTGTCGTTTACCTTTAAGTAGCTGTGAGATTGTAGAAAACGCCTCTATTTTCCTTATCTTGACCATCCTTGCCACTGGAGTGTAGTTACAGCTACATCACCATTATCTGTGGGCGGTACAGTGTTTGTTTGTCCTTCATGAAAAGATGAACACACACACACACACATCCACGCTGCCTTTCTGCCAATGCCAGTGAATGTGTCTCACTGCAAGCTGCTGCAACACCCACACACACACACACACACACACACACAGACCACACACAGCCCCTCTGTCGGCCTGACAGCTTCACTGGATGAATGCTCGGACAACTTCTTCTCTCGCCTGAATGAGGCTGCCGCGGCCCTTGCCTCTCCCGCTTCTATTCGGCCGTTTTAATTTAGAGCGCCGAAGAAAGAAACAAGATGGGGACAGGAGGGAGATGAAGGCCTGGGGTCACATGCTTGTACAAATCTTTAGAGAAAATAACTGAAAAAGTATCTTAATGCTGTTGGAAGTACTGCTCACTTATGAATCTGTTTTTGAGTGTGTGCTTAGGCCCTATTTTATGGCATGGAAAGATTCCTCAGTGGAGGTAGTGGGTGGGCCTGATGTTTTTAAGGGAGCCGCTTATAGTGACGCGCTTTTATGTGTTTTGGTTTGGTGTAAGTCGTCCTTTTTGGGCGGAGCGTTGACCAGTGCTGTTGGTTGTCAATTGACCAATCAGAGCCCATATTCCCACTGCACGTCTCTTTCCACTTTGAGTGGCAGGAAAACCACAACAGAGAAGTGACTAAGCCTACTTTCAAGATTGCTTTGAACACTGTTTATTTCCTTTGCAATCTACGTTTGCTGTTGTTACCGTGTCGATACTGTGGCGTGGAAGGTATTTGAAGCCCTTGTTTTGTGTGAGCTAACACTTCTGGGCGGTTTACATAGCTTCACAGACAAAACAGGTGGCAAGCTTGAAAGCAACACAGGGGGGGTGGGGGTGGGGGTGGGGGGGTCTGAGTGCCTTTTTATTCTTGTATTCTCTTATATTGTCAATATATAGGCTAATATCAATAAAGGATCCCATTACCTGGATGGCTGAAAAATTATCTAATGTACTCCATTATAGTCCATAAATAATTCCATTTGTCAAACAAATAACTAACCTGTATATATCTAAAGTACTTTGTGTCAAAGATAACATAACTTAAAAATATAAACAGTGCTACACTGTTCTGTTTGTTGCTTGCTGTTGTCTACAAGGTGAAGAATAGAAATGAGTCCCCTTTTACAGAGAAATCTGCTTTTCTGCCCCTCTGCCCTGCTGCATCTCTCTGCTGTCAGTCTCTCCTGTATCTTTACATCGTTACATTACAGCCTTTGATATTATTATCTACTCTGTTTTACTGCTCAGCAGCTCCTCTGGTCCAGACTGTCCTGCTCCTCCTCAGGACCAGTCCTTTTCCTTCTTTGAAAATATTTTTCAATATTAATCTGGATTGAGGGAGCAAACATTCAGAGTCAGAGTTAAAAAGTTAATATTAACCTTATCAGTCCACTCAGTGGATACTGACTAGCAGCTAGGCTATACAGCATGCTAATCTCGGAAACTCAGCTGTATTCCGAGTAACGTTAACTGTTAGTTCTTCTTTTCGGGAATTCAGTCTTCTTGGCATGGAAAAAAAATATCCCTCACGCGTGTGCAGTGGGAGGCGAACAGACGGGTCCGGTGAGAGAGCGAGTGAGCGAGAGAGAGAGACAGAGACCGAGCAACAGAGAGAGGGGGGGGGAGCAACAGAGAGAGCAAGCGAGAGAGAGAGATCGCGTGGAGCAATTAGGGGCTGAGGGAACTGCTACACGCAGTTCTACGATTAAATAGTGAAAAAAAATAAAGTTTGTGGCGGTCAGTGCTGATATTGTGGCGGCCCGCCACAAAGTTTTCTATGTGTGGGAAACCCTGGAGGGGTAGAGCAGAGCGACGGGAGATTGTCCACTAGTTAATCGATCACGGATTATCGTCTCTCAGACGGATAAAAAAATAAAAATAAAAATAAAAAATGCTAAAATGGGTCGCCAAATATACTTTGGCGGCCGTTAATATACCTGGGCGGCCCGCCCAAGTAAAGTCTATGAGTGGGAAACACTGCAACACTAAGCTTTTTCCTCAGGCAGGACAAGGTCGTACTTTACTATGTGACTGTTCAATAAGAAACAGACACATTTGAATGAATTGAATTTTGCAAGTTTTTAAAGGTTGTCAAGTTGTGTCATTGTGTTTTGTGAATTTGTAATAGCTCAGAAACATCACAGCGACATATGTAAGCCTGGTATTGAAAGCAGAGTTAGTTTGACTGTACCTTGCATTGGATTCATGGTCGGTGTGTCTGTAGCTGGACTCATCCCATTGATGTTTGGTTCTATATTCCAGTTCAGGAATTGACAGAAATGCATTGATCTCCCACGTGTGAGACTCCACTCACTGGACAAGCTCCACGTTTCAGTGTGTGTGTGTATGTGTGTGATATGGGGAGGGTGTGAGAGAGAGAGAGAGAGAGAGAGAGAGAGAGAGAGAGAGATGTTGCTGGGGGGAAAAAGAGGGAATAAATTGTAGTTGAGAGCCGGTGGAGCGTCACTGCGAACACTTCAGAGAAGGAAATGTCAGTGACATTTAGCCGAGGCCCTGGTTTCTCAAGCCGTGCATGGGGTCACAAAATGGCTTGTGGACTTGCTAGTAGTGGGTCCGCATATGGTGAGAGTAGCAGTATGGTTTAATCAGGCCAGATCCCAGAGCAAGAAGTAAAATTTCTTGTTTGGTTGCCTACACTCTTAACAAAAATGTTTCTATATAGTACCAGAAAATGGTTTTGTATGCTAGTACCATCGCAGATCAGAGGGTTCTTTGAGTCATTACAGTTTTATATGGCAGTTTTAAGGCACAAAAATCCTTGTAGCAGACCAAGTTATTGATTGTTGTTTGGAAATATTGCATAAAGCATAAAACATATCCAAGGAAACAGTGGACAAGGCCCAAAATACATTAACCTGGATGTGCGAGCTTTAGCGAAATTGATTACATTTATTACAGGCAAATTAACCCACCTTATTTACGTTCATGTTATATTTCTGTTAGGCTCTCATTCTATTTACATTCCAAAAAGCTCAGTGTATACTTGAATTCACTTGAAGCACACTTGTTGAAATGCTCCGCAGGCCTTTGTTCACATCAAACCTGCCTACAGACTGGGAAGCTTCCTTTGTGCCAGTAGCTTAGTTCGCGGTGACGCAATGTAAACGGCATGGCTGTCGGCTTTCAATCCCCCCGTACTGTATTATATAAACTGTCCTGCGCTTGGATTCCTGCCCAGAGCACTTCACTGTATATACCATATGTCCCTCTACTTTCTCTCACCGCCTCTGCTTTGCAGCTGTAGAAAGAGAGTGAAAATAACATGCGAGATGAAACGGACTCTGTGCTCTCGCTTTAAGAACTATTTTGTCTGTCTTACAGTGTGTTTATTGCGTACACACTTCACACACACATCACTAGTGCGGTGCTTCAAGTCATACTAGGCCATCGCACTCTTCTGCGCTTCCTGTCCCTCTCTCCACTGTCAACCGTGTGAAAATCAACAAATTAGAAAGGCTGAATAGAAACAGCAAATTTTAATAAAATTTCCCCAATGCTGCAAAAAAGCGGAAATGTTTTGTGTATAAAGGAGTTATGCGATAAATAACCATGGAAATGCATTTGTCAAATAAATAATGATGGAGGCTTGGTTCAGTCTCAGTTCAAAAGTGGCTTTGAAATTTTGAAATGTTTGTAAAATATCAGTTGGTGTATTAGAATAATGCCAAGTGCATTTATTTGTTTTGGTTTTCAGACAGCATGAAATATGGCTGTTATGAGCTGACGCTAACAAACAATCACAACATGTCCAATACTAATCAATTTTCGAAAGACTCCCCAGTTTTGTTGTGGATTTCTTTTTTGTCCCCTTTGCTTCCTTTCTCTCTTCCTCCCTCCCTCCATTGCTTCCTTGCTTCATGCTTTCTGGCTTCCTTTTTTCCTCCTTCTATCCCTTCCTCCTTTCCCTCCCTCCCTTCCTTACTCCCTGCCTTAATTCCTTCATTCCTCCCTTCCTCCTCTTCTACCCCCCCCCCCCCCCCCTTCTCTGTCTCTCTCTCTCCTTGTCAGTCTGCCAGCAGCCTGGCGGTCTGCTCGTTTTCATCCTTTGCCTAGAAAACAAGGTCTAAAGTTCAGAGCTGCTGTTGTGCTGTGGATCGGCGGCAGTGGAGGGAAAGCAGAAGGAGGACAGGCGCGGGCCAAAATACATTTGAATATCGTCTCAAATAGTTGGAATTTTTATCTTGCCAGACACCACATTTCAGCCTCAAGTAGGGTTCCACTAATATAAGTTTTTGAAGGCGGATACTTCAATTTGTGGATTGCATGCTAACACTTGAGAATACAGTATGTCAAGTAATTGTGTGTATGTGTGTGTGTGTGTGTGTGTGTGTGTGTGTGTGTGTACCCCATCTTCTGTTTCTCATGCATTCAGAAAGTATTCAACTTTTGTCCAGGCTTTGAGGAGGTGATGAATGTGAGATCAGAGATAATTTAAATCAAGCACAACTTATCCTGTCTGACACATTTCTTGGCCAACAGCCTCAAACAGTGGACACTTGTGAGATGCAAGGCACACAAACTCTTTGTTTGTGTGTATGGACCCATATTGTGTTTTTTATGTTTTCATGTATTCAGAAGGTATTAAACTGCAGTTTGCCCAGGCCTGGAGGCATCTTTGTTACCGGGGATGTTGCAGGTTTTTCTTGCTGCTTTTAATCTGATGAGCGAGGGAATATAGTTTGATGGCCTAGTCATTTTCATGTTCCCACGTTCTGCTAGTGCTTACTGTACACCCACAGGGCTTGTGTGTGTGTGTGTGTGTGCGTGTGTGTGTGCGTGTGTGTGCGCGCATGTGAATTAATTTCATTAACATATTATCCGTTTGCACAGCTGGGTTATTCTGGGCTGTTCCCATGTTAGAATTTGTGTGCATATGTAATAGTGTGAGACAGAAGTGTGTGTGTGTCAATGTGTGTGTGTGCCTCAACCTGCATCAGTCAGATATAGGCTGCCCACCTGTATTTACCCCCAGCTCAACTCTCAACACACACACATACACGCACACACACACACACACAGTCAGGCACACCATACAATTAGCAGCATCTTCAGCACTTTCAATGTGTGTGTGTGTGTGTGTGTGTGTGAGGGAGATAAAACCTGTACTGGCTTTGCCGTGTGTGTTTTGAATGTGTGTGTTTGTACGTTGAAGAAAGGTGAAAGTTAAGCATCTTAGCATGAGAGCCTATGTTTATCCATAAGGCACTGCAATGGGGCAATTTGCTATGTGTGTGTGTGTGTATGTGTGAGAGACAGTTTGTGGTGTTACAGCCTTAATTCAAAAGCTGTATTCACTGCCAAAGGTGCTTCTGCAGATTATTGACTCCGGGGGTTGACTGCTTATTTGGTTTTCACTTTGTCACTATGGGGTATTTTGTTTAGATTGTGACCAAATTTCCATTTTGATTTCAGGCTGCAACACAGAATTCAGAAAAAGTCAAGGGAGTTTAATACCTTCTGATGGCGCTGCATATGTTTTTGAAAGAGGCTGCACATTTCAGTTGGAAAACCTGTTTATGCAAAAATGTAACCTTGGCTATGGGCATTGACTATCTGCTTTATGGGCGTGTGTGTAAGTGTGTGTCGTATTTATCTTGTTACTTGCATACAAGAAGCCAACAAGCTTGTTGTGTGTTTGTTTGAGAGCGATATGGTAAGTTTGTGAGCATCGAGAGCGCTTATCCAAAATGCGGTTGAGGCGTGGGGCAATTAATTGTGTGTGTGTGTGTGTGTGTGTGTGTGTGTGTATTTGTGTGTGTGTCAAGGGGTGCGCCACGTACCGACCAATCGCACCAGCGCGTCTCTATAGCATGGTTCTTGAGCCAATCGGGACACTCCATTAGTATCTTTCAAACAGACTTGGCACACACACACACACACACACAGACTCATACAAAGCCCACCACACTGTAAACAGTCAGAGCCCCCCTTCCCCGTAATGGCTTCTGGTTCGTTTGTTCGATGTGCGGGTGTCCGGTCGGATAAAATCAGCGCTCTCCTTCGTCCTTTTGCCCTTGTTTGATGTCCTGTGATCTACTGTATGTTACGGTACTGTACTGAAGCCTTTGGCAGTCACGGTAGCACCATAGTGTAGCGGGCATGTTACTAACACTCTTGTAAGTCTTGTGCTGTCTCCTGGATTACAAATGACTCAATTAGGCAGGGTTTATCTTGGTAACGTAATTGACACAACATGCATTTTTCACAGCCTCTAGGCTATATATGCTCTGAATTCAAATTTTCACTTATTTCATGCTGCATATGGTTTTTTCTAAGTCTCAGTATGTTGTACTGCTGCTAGTTCGCATGCCTTGAGTTCACTTTTATCCATACTTTTCATTCATACATTTCTACTTCACATTCCAGTGTTGAAATTGTGGGTTGCCTTATGTTAAACTACCCCACAATTTATATTCTATTTTTCTTTGCTGTATCCTGTTACTCTTTTGCTGCTGTAACGTCCCAATTTCCCCACAGGGATCTTTAATTAATCATCATTAATTTCATCTTATCTAATCATTTTTTCTCACCCCAATGCTGATTTTTGCAGGCTATTGTTTAGTCTAAACCCAACAAGATCTACTTGAGAGTATTTTGTTGAGCCTACCTGACATTGCAGGGACTTTATACATTGGCAACATAATACCTGTGGACCCTTTTTAATCTCTCCATGCGCCACCGTTGGGTACCGACTCAGATCAAGAGAAAAAAACACTCTGGCTTTGATCTGTGTGTCCCAAGTTTGGACCCACAGTAGCTTGTTCACATTCACGTTCTGCTCCTCCTCTCTGATTTCTTACCTTACCTTTGATGTCCAGTGATTTACGGGGCTGAACAGAAATCTACTATACAGAGCTTGAGTTATGACGCATCAAAGTAGAAATCCACCCTAAAACAGAATTCACCTGTGACTTTGGACTGTCTGGATAAGCGAGCACAAACAAGTCAAGCCCAAAGATGACAGAGCCAAGACTCTCTGGGTGACGTCAAATGTTGATCGAAACCGTCAAAGATCAAAGGCAGTCACCTGAAGAATCACACGGCGCGACCGTTTGGTTTTAGGGAGGTGGGATTTTGTGTGTGTGTGTGTGTGTTAAGCTGCAGCCTGGCCGCGGCTTTGTTGTGCCATACAGGACCAGAATTATGGCGGTTAGCTGTTCGTGAGGCCCACTGTGAGGCAGCTGGTGGTAAAAGTAGGCCATGCTCCCTGTTGCGTCGCCTATAGAGAGAACCCCTGTATACGCAATAGATTCCATTTCCTATGGCGCCCTCCTTTAGTGAGGCTAGACAACTAAGCAATACTGGATTACTGCTGAGCTTTGAACAGAAACGGTGTGTGTGTGTGTGAGAGAGAGAGAGAGAGAGAGAGAGAGAGATAGGGAGAGAGACAGAGCGAGAGAGAGAGGTCCTCTTTGAGTTTCACAACTTTTTGTCCACTGAAAAGGCAATATAGGTGAACAATGTTATGCCAGTGTTAAACCACTCTGACATGCTTATAAAGATATGTCCTTTGATGTTGATATGTCTTTTGCTTTGTGCATTATAGAGCTTTTTCTACCCATTTTAACACAGTGAATGGCCCTGTAGCCTAGATTGCATTAGATTTTTATTAAAATGCTTGCTTTATGCACAAACATTCACAGCATTGTATTTTATCGACCCTGCTTCTTCAACTATTCAACGTGGGGAGTCCAAACCTGTAACTCTAATAATCACAATGCCATGTGGCCCATTCCATTTAAAGCCCGTAGTATTTGTGTCTATGCAGTAAGGATCAGAGTTTAGCCCTCACAACAATACATTCCAATGCTTTTAATGCACAGTAGTAGTCGGAAATTTTCAAGGTTCAACTTTATTTGTCCTAGATGTGCAATTGGTTTTGCAGCCTGGCACAATTACAACAAAAAGTAGACATCAGAATAGTCAGAAAGGTATTTTACTGCTTCTGTCATTACTTACGCTCCTCAAGTCTGTACCTGCTTTGCTGTAAGAAGTTGTGGAATCAAAAGCTTTATTTCTATGCACTTTGTTCAGTTTGTCTTTTCAGTAAGGTAAAGTGATTTATTTTACGTGGCTTTGAAATGAAAATCTACATTCAACAATATTTTGTGTTAAAGGCTGCTCCAGTGACCTCAAAACCCCATTCACATGACTTGTACAAAGCTTGTTTGAAAAATTTCTAGTGATTTGTAAGATTGTTGGAGGCGGATTTAAAAAAAGAGGGTGTGATCCTCTTTCAAATCATAATGTGATACTTTATTATTCCCTGTAGGGATTCTCTTTTCTGTTGCCCCCTCCACAGGGAGGTCAGAGGTCAGGGTCAGATACAGAGCAGCAGCCCTGCAGCTGGCAGGGACTCAGTGACTTGCTCAGGGACAGTGCAGATGCATGCTGACACAGGGATTTGAACCTGGGTCTTCTGGTTGAAGGACAGGTTTTACCTCCAGGCCAGCCTGCTGCCAAGTTCAAACCACCCCACTTATTCTCCCCCTCTCTGTAAGCATATAATAACAGATAAAATGCCACTGATGCCTACATGATGCTAGATTAAGGGCGTGAGATACTGAAAACCAGTATGTTTAGCTCTGTGATCAGGTGACACGCATTCCTCTCTGCTAAACAAATAGCCTAGATATTTTAGTCTAATGTGGCATGTCTGGATACATGTTGAAGGGTGTACAAATTGAGTAATGTAAGACTTCACCAGCCCCATGATGATTGAAATAAAGGTTTTTGGTTGGTCTATGTCCGTAAAGCCAGGGGTCCCTGAAGGGGTTCCAGGGGGTTCCAGGGGGTCCCACAGCAAAATGACAATGGCTTAATTTCACTATAATTTAATTCACTAGAAATGATCCCAATTAGAGAATGCATAAGAATGTAATCATAGGTTTCAATCTCATCACTACCATCTTTACACAATTACGCAATTCAATACTAAATCCACAACAGAAATCTTCTCATATGCGGGACATTTGCGTTCCTCTTGTTTCCATCATGGCCAACCCTGCAGTATGTCTTCTATTAGTGCAGCATTGAGACAAAGTAGTAATTGTTCCAAACATTTTGTCCACAGAAGTGTGGCCCATGCAATGCGGCCCGTAGTGATGTTATCCGAGATCAATTACGCTTTTCTACCCAACAACATCAACAAGAGTCATTTGGGTCGACCTGTGGCTTCTGCATGCATTTCTCAGAGTGTGTGAAACAGCACATATGGGTAAAAGCCCACCAGATCTACATTAATCATCAGGCTTGGTCTCAGTATGGTAGTGACAAAATGCTCAATCATGGTGATGATGTTTGATGGCACTGGCGCTAGCTAATCAATACACTGATAAGTCCACCTCATGCTGTATTTAATGGAAAGTCTCACACGTGCTTACCAGAAAAACACACACAGGCCTGAAGCCCTGGCCTACCTACTGTACAGTACATACTAGTGCATACAGTGCATGCTAACTCTATTACGCAGCGTGCGGTGTGTTCCTCTTTCCTCCTCTCCAGGCAGGTGGTCTTGTTGTGTTAGCACCATATAGGCCCGTATAGGCCCCGCACACTGGAACATTAGATTTATGATGACAAGGAAGCACGGAGACAAACCCAGCACAGTAGTTTGATTGGCCTCCAAGGGGCACAGGAGGGGTTGCAGGAAAAGAGAAAGAGGAAAACCAGACAGACAGAAAGACACACAAGAGGACTACGTGTACCTTTTCACCGAGGTACAATGGTTTCTGTGTGTAACTCAGCCTATATGGGCGAAATTTGTCATTTCACTACAGTATTCTTTCCAGTGCAGTAATTATCTATGGAGCGTTTATTAGGGTTTGACCAACATGGGTTTTTGAAGGCAGGTGCCGATATGGATAGTTGTGTATTGTGTTAATATTATCTTTAAATAGTTTCAATTTGACCATTTCATGCCAAAATTGTATTCTTGTCATGGTGGAAAAGCCTCTGAAACAGCATTTAGACCATCATGCCTCCTCACTAAAACTCTCCATTGAAACCTATGAAATACTTTTTGCAGCTCTTTGGCAGGGTAACCCAGCTCACCTATTCAGTGGTAGGGGAAAAAATATTGAACAACAACACAAATTAAAAACAATTTTGCAAAGAAAATAAAACTTCAATGCAGATTTTACAGATTGTTTTTCTGTAGCTGTGGTCAGGGAGGAACCTCCATCATATCAGTAGTGGACGACACTGGCTGGCTGATATCCGATATTTAATATAGCTCAGCTTGATATATCAGTCTAACCCTAGTTATTATCAGTCTGTGTCATCACCATGAATGCGATGTGGGAATGGACTTTTATGATACACGTATACGATGCATTTCACAATTGGTAAAGTAGAATCTAAAACAACAAAAATGTGTTTTTCCTGTGGCCAACATGCTCCACTCCTGTAAGTTTCATGACCAAGACAGCTGCATTACAACATTGTGTTTTGAGGGCATAGAACTGTGATGGCCATTACAGGCTGGTCCTATAATGGCCATTATCCTGTTTGTGAGCTTGGATTGCGTTGCTGCTTTTAGAGAAGACTGGCCTTACTTTGATGCTTTTTTCACATGATGCTTATGTCAGGAATCAAAGGAGCCAACTGTGCTCCTTATGGATTCAGTAAGTAAATTTTCCCCTCCAGTGAACAATGTTTCCTCAGCATAATGTATGACAATGGTGTCTTATTGACAGCCTTGAGGGGCTCGCTGTTCACATGCTATAGACGAGCTTATAAATGTCAACATGGCTCCGCGGTACACGACCCTTCTCCTCGCCTCCTCAGAGAGGGAAAATAACATCAACATCAACCACGGCAGACACAGCAACTCCGCTGTAATCCAGCCTGATTATCCCTCTTGCTAAATGTTTCATCTGTTGACATCAGATGTCACTTGTAGCCAGCGCTGCGTAGTGCTCATAAATGACATGGGCAAATGTGTTTGTACAGCTGAGGATAGAGGGTGAGATTAGAGAGAGCGAGGGAGAGATAAATAGTGAGAGAGTGAAGCAGGCGGGGAAGGAGGAGAAGGGATGGAAGGGGAGAGATCGGGGAAAAAAGCAGGGGAGGATGCAAGGACTGGTGTTGCCATGATACCAGAATTTTGACTTTGTTGCCAATACTAACATATTATTATTGGACTGTTTAACACTGTCATGTTTTCAGCTGTTTGACTCTTCTTCTTCTTCTTCTTCTCCTTCTCCTTCTCCTTCTTCTTCTTCTAACTATTCCAGTCCACACGTATACACCCTCTGGAGGTGAAGTTGTACTCGTTTGGTGAAAGTTTACAAGATTCAGTAATTCAGTCTTTCACAACAGCATTGAAACGTCAGTTGTCGTGTCAACACCAGCGAGGACTGTAGGAGCAGTGGGTGACAGCAGTCATAAGACTATAGCAGGGTATGTGAGGTGAATGGCAGTGGCCTAGCTTGACTAAACAACACAGTCAGTCCACTTGTACAACGTAAACAGGCCTTCCAGGGACAGTCAGCTGGTTCGCCCTGATCCCCACAGAGTTCTTCAACTTGTTTGTTGAATCAGTTACATACTGTATCCCAGTTTTGTAACACAACTTTTACTTCATTTTATCAATTAGATACTGCTCAGTAAAGACGAAGCATGATAAGTAGAAAATGATTTTCTCAAGTGCTGTAAACCGCGATGAAGTTTGATAGCGTCCGGGTATAAAGGAATGAAGTGTGTCAACTCTTATTCGTTGACCTGAATTTACCTCTTGATACCGATAGCGCTCTATGTGTGTGTGTGTGTGTGTGTGTGTGCAGTGGTGTGTGTATCTCCATTTCTGTCTCTAGGACACAGTGATGGCCTGCCCAGGGAATTGTAGCCGTTTAACACATATTTAATGAAATCAGTTCTCTCCAGTGTGGATATCTTCAGATGATTTGATTAAATTGGATCCATGAAGAATCCATTATCCACAGGTCACAGCTGTTTTGTCCGGCAACACTCTCTCTTTCATCTCTCACTCAATTCAATTGCGTTCAATTCAGTTTGCTCTATTGGCATGAATATCAGATGAATGGTGTTGCCAAAGCATCTAAATACAAATGAAAAAATACCTTGTACATAACAAACTTCTAACATTTAAATTCCTAGTAAACAAAATTAAATGGGGAGTGGCAGCAGGTTTTAGAAAGAACAAATCAGTGTAACCCTTGATTACAATCTAGTTATCTCCTATCTGTACAAATTCAACATGTTTGAATTGGCTCGACTGTACATTTACAATCTTGCCAAAGCAGGAATGTTGTAAAACTAGACAATACAAAAACGAATACGACTTAACATAACCATTAAGACATAATACAATATTCAATACTAATATACTCTCTCTCTCTGTCTCTCTCTCTCTCTCTCTCTCTCTCTGATAAACACACTCTCTTTCTGCATGCATGCATCTCTATCTTGTTATCCCTGCCTCCAGTCTCTTAGAGAGAAAAACATGCTGATGGCTTGTTCTCAGAAAATAGATGTTGGGAAAAGCGATGTATTGAGAAAGTGTGTGTGTGAGAAAAAGAGGGCAGGGGGTGTTTATGTGGGAGAGAGAGAGAGAGTTTAGGAGAGATGCAGTTGTTTACACATCCACCTGTTTGGTCAAAAAATTCCACCCCTTTTTCTCTGCCTATTAATCATCATGGGTATAAATAATTAAAAATGCTAATTATCTAGCGGTGTTGTAAGTGAGAGAAAACAGATAATGCAAAAAAAGAGAGAGAAGAGTGACATCGATGGAGAAATAACAATAGGTTTTGTTAATCACAGACCTGGAGGCTAATGGTCCCGCTGTTAATCATCGCTATTAATGAAAACGCAGCTTGTGTTGGTGTTGTTGTTGTGGCTCTATTGATCCTCTGGATGCGTCTCCACCTCCGTCCCTCTCCAACTCTTTCATTATTCATCTCCTGCTGCACCTGAAAAAACACAAAATTTGTGTTTTTTTTCTGACACTATGAATAATGGGGTATGTGTGTGTGTGTGTGTGTGTGTGTGTGTGTGTGTGTGTGTGTGTGTGCGTGTGTGTGTGTGTGCACGCATGTTCATCCTGTTGATCACCCTCTCCATCTGCCCCAACACACACTGTAACCTCGAATCACCAGTATGTTTGTGAATGAGACAAGCCCGCGTAGTTACATGTGAACCACACACACACACACACACGCGCACACACACAGACAAATGGTGTAGCTGTTCAACAGGCAGTAGAATGAAGCTTTGGCTGCTTGGTGGAATTGGTTTCTGCTTGTGAGGCTCAAAACTGTACATTAACAAAAGAGCTGTGACATTCACAAGTCTGGAAGTTTTGTAAGCCTCCAGCGATTCAGTTTCCTCCTGAAACTAAATATTGTTGCACATCGGTGGAAGCCAAAACTCTGCTTAGTGGCTCATATTGTATTCGTTGCCCGACGATTCAGCCTACCGAACAATTTCCCCCCTCCTAACCACAGGTTTCCGAAGCCAAGTCTTGAAGGAGTGAGGGAATGTTGCAGCAGTGGCCAGACCCAACACACAATGAGGCAAATAATGTGGTAGTTAGAGGTTAGAGGGTAGCTGAAGGTTCGAATCCCCCGGGGCCAGCTGGGAAGACTGTGGTTGTACCGGGCAGCTCCCAGTGGCCGACAGTAGAAGACTGTGGTTGTACTGGGCAGCTCCCAGGTGTGGAAGAATCAAAAGCACAAATAAGTTACTCACTTTAGTTGTAATTTTCAAAATCTGGCAGTCGGCCATAATTTACTGCTGTACCACCATCTTGGACGAAACCAGCTGAGCTGGGATTGGCTCTGGTGTTTCAATACATCACTTCTGATTGGTGGAACTGACTACAGGCGAATGTTACATCACTTCTGATTGTCTGAGCTAACTACAGGCTAGCATTCCATTACTTCTGATTGGTGGGACTCACTACAGGCTGTATACCCATAATGCTACTGATGTGGCAGGAACAAACTATATTAGAAGAACAGAGAATTTGTAGTGAAAACTGTTTTTCAGCTGTGCTCTAATCAGAAGGCTGCATCGATTTCTTATGTATTTCGGTGACTCCAACTGGAAGCATTAGGAATTGTTTGTGCCTTAGTCATTCAAGTGGTCTATCTAAAACAGACAGGTCCGACTGCATTAACATTTCAGGCATTCAGCTGGTGCTCTTATCCAATAAAACTTTTCTTTGCCTGTAGAATGATCGTGTAGGAAATTGTTTTCTTCAAGACAGAAGCATAAGGAGGAGGATTCATTGAGGGAATCAGTGTTTGTGAAAACTAGATTTACTTACTCAAAATTAAGTTTGGTTTCTGTTTGCTCTGTTTACATGATAGAAATGGTGTTCCTGCAAGTCTTTTTCACTCACATGCGAGAATCTGTTTGGGTTTTGGGACTCACCTGTTGGTAGTTACACTGTGAGAACCAGCGTCTCTGTTTTGAGAAACGTTTGTGCTTTGGTCTGTGTATGTCCTGGTTTCCTGGTGTAGTGCGTTCTGGGTAATGGGACTGATGCTTCACAGCCAGAAGCTCCTGGCTCGTGTGTGTGTGTCTGTGTGTGTGTGCATGTGTGTGTGTGTGTGTGTGTTTTCCTGGCAACCGATGCAGAAGCTTCAACTAGCCGAGAGGTAATGAGAGCTAATGGAGTCTGACGATGTTTGCTTCCATCTCTCTCTCTCTCTCTCTCCCTCCCACCTGATTCCTCTCATCCCTCCTTCATTATTTCTATCTCTCGCTGTCCCTCTCTTGTCCTCGCTCTCTCTCTCCGTTAATTCCCCCTATCCCGTTGTCCTCGTTTGACATCTGAGTCCTACTTCTATGCGTGTCGACTCCTCGCCGGCTATATTTTGCGGCCACGTGACTGTTTTCCCTGCTGTGCCTATGTTCGCTGCATTTACCCCCTCCTCCGTTTGTCCTCATTCGGTTTTCTTCTCCTCATCTGCTCTCATGGCTTCTCCCCCTCTCTCTCTCTCTCGCACATAGGATTGCATACGTAGATTTACATATAGGCCCACATGTCTTTTATTCAAGGAAATCACATCCCAGGACCTTCTAGTCCTATGTTTGTTGCGTTGCCTCTCTGTCTCTATCTGTCTTTTTCTATCTCTCTGTAATCTTCTGACTCTTTTTTTTTATTTTACCCCCCACCTCTCTCTCTCTCTCTCTCTCTCTCTCTCGACTGAGTTCATTTCAATCTAGTACAATTCAATTCAAATTTGCATTATAGGCATGAAAGGAAGGTAATCATCAGTTCCTGTAATATTACAAGTCTGAAAAAGAAAATCCAATTTAATTATCTGACATAAAATACATGTTAAAAGTATTAAAATGTCTTTTTGCCATTTAATGACAGGTTTCTTTCTGCTAAATGTCCACTCTTAGATTACCACAGAACAGGGTGTGTAGTGGACTTA
Source organism: Centroberyx gerrardi (assembly GCF_048128805.1). Classification (NCBI taxonomy): domain Eukaryota; kingdom Metazoa; phylum Chordata; class Actinopteri; order Beryciformes; family Berycidae; genus Centroberyx; species Centroberyx gerrardi. The sequence continues at coordinate 26,187,807 of NC_136010.1, read as the reverse complement.
ATGTCCCTTAATTCATTTACTGCCGTCCTTTTTCTTATTCTGCTGATTTATAGTTTAAGAACTTTCATCAGCTGTGTTCAGTTTTTTTTTTTGGTATTTTGGTTTTCAAATTGGACTTAAATTCAATTCCAGCAAGCATTACACAGATCTTAAAAAGACTTAGCCTTGGCTTTCTCAAAGCTGCAGATACGCTTTATTAAGAGATGATTCATATAATAATTCAATAAAAATCAATATCAGTGTTATCGGAAATAACAGAATACTGAAATGTTCAATAAGACTTCTTTCTCTGTCTCTCTCTCTCTCTCTCTGTCTCTCTCTCTCTCTCGCTCTCTCTCCCTCCCTCCCTGTTGTTTTCTTACATAGGGCCGGTTCAGTCTGGTCCGTGCAGCTGAACAGAAACTATTTGGAAGATGATTTAAGAACCCAACCAGTGTCAGTTTGTCAGTCCTATACTGTACACAGACTGCACAGGCCCCGGGGCTTTTTATTAAAGGATCACCACCACTGTAACCCGCTGATCCTACTTACTGTATATGTTTTTTTACATCCTCCATCATCCCTCCCTCTCCTCTCTCCTTATTTGACTTTGTTAAAGCAGCATAATCAGTTCAACCAGAGTTAAGACAGAGGTAGTTTTGGTACACGCTGAAATGGATTAGTTTGCTTACAGTGGGCCTGTCGGTGTGTGTTACTCCACTGCTGTTTATTTCATAGGGGACAGCCAGATGGTGTGTGTGTCTGTGCGGACGAATGGGCGCTGAGGAGAATATTTCATCTCGGCGGGATTAAATGTATCGGCCATTTCTCAGCCCTTTGGCAAATGGCCCTCTTTCAGTCATTAATTCTCTCTCCCATTAGCGTTGTGTTTGCTGCTTTTGCGAAGCAATGTCGCCATTCCGATTAGGACTAGTCTGGACTCTGTGTGTGTGTGTGTGTGTGTGTACCTGTGTGTGCTGAGTCATTTAGCCAATGGCGGCGAGATGCAGAGTGTTCCTGTCAATGCCTTTTGCTAAATATGCTAATAGCCCAACACCTGTCTGTATAAAGAGAGGGAAACACACACCTCCCCAGCAAGCATCACACACACACTCAAACACGGGGGGAAGCAAACTGCTTTTCGAGGTTCTTGTCAAGGTAGGACAGCGGCAGGATTCTTGGATGTACACACACACACACACACGCACACACACACACACACACACACACACACACACAGTCACTCAATGTATCTACCCATGTCCCTAACCGCAATATCTTTTCTCTGATGTTAGCGAAACGCCGAACGCATGCTCACGATTCTTCTCTCGCAAACACATGACGGATCAGCAGTTTTTTGCGCTTGCACCACTTCTATGGGATCACTGTGAGGAAAACTACCTCTAACCGCTCTCTCTCTGTCTCTCTCACTCTCTGTCCAGTGATGGAGCCCATGACGGTGACGACGTCGGTGGTCGGACCGGAGGAGTTCGACCGGAACGCCCCGCGGATCTGCGGCGTCTGCGGCGACAAGGCCACCGGCTTCCACTTCAACGCCATGACCTGCGAGGGCTGCAAGGGCTTCTTCAGGTGGGTGTGGCGGCTCGGTCGTGCCTGACTCCACATGCGTGTGTGTGTGTGTGTGTGTGTGTATATGGATATGTATGTATATGGCTAAACTGCAGTCCATTTCGCTTCCTCTCTTCTTGGGAGTGTTTCAGTCTAGTGGGTAATGAAAGTGTCTGTGTGTGTCTTTTTGTGTGTGTGTGTGTTACTTTTGAGTGTCAGGCATTATTGGCAGCCTGGTAGTGTGGAGGAGGTGAGATTGTCCAGGTTTGATTTGTTTATATGTGTGTGTGTGTGTGTGTGTGTGTGTGTACACTGATTGCAAACTGAGCTGATACAGTGTTGCTGCAGGAGCTTGAATGTAATTACGATGAGATTACATCTTTGTGTCCTTTTGTCTCTCTCTCTGTCTCTCTCTCTCTCTCTCTCTCTCTCTCTCTCTCTCTCTCTCTCTCCCACTCACACTCACTCACTCACTCACTCACTCACTCACTCACTCACTCACTCACTCATTCACACAATGCTTTGTTGATTGTTGGTTGTTTGTTGTGTGCTGTGTCTGCTGTTAATGTCTTTAATGATGCTGCTTTCCTGGCCAGGACTGTATTGAAAGAGAGATTTGTACTATCTATGGGACTACCTGGGTCAAATTAAGGTGAAGTGTATGTTAGTGGGTGAAAACCTTCTTACTCTACTTTTGGAATTTTTTCGCACTCTTACTGGAGCTGAAATTGACACAAGGCATCATCTCCCTTGTGAATTCTGAAAAAGTCCTTTTTGTTTTTAAATTGGCCTTATTTTCAAATCCAGGCAGAATTAAAGAGGTTGTAAACTTGGCTTTCTTAAACCTGCAGATACCCAGTGACCCTGTTTCATGCACATTGGGCTTTTGATACCTTTAAAAACCCACATTTTATAACTTCAAAAATATTTTCTTTGTTCCTAACGATACATTTTTTGGAGGTACATGTTTTTTGCCCAATATCGGGGATATGTAAATACACACTGGCCAGGCTGTGCTGCTTTTTCCTAAATGGTTTGCCCTATAAATATTATTCATTTATTTCTTCAAAGGCGTGTTTGTTTTTATTGACTGCCTGATGTCAATATACACTGAGGTTGATGTATTATGTGTTTTTCTGTATCGCTGCATGACCACACAGGTAATGTTTGTATTTCAGAACAAGATAGATTCAGTGGAACTCTTAACCTTATTTTTCCTCTCTCTCTCTCTCTCTCTCTCTCTCTCTCTCTCTCTCTCTCTCTCTCTCTCTCTCCCTCATTCTCTCTCTTATTCCCCTTCTCTTTTTTCTTACTCTCAGTCTGTCTCTACTTTCTGTCTAACTCTGCCGTTTTTTCAGCATGAATTCCTACTTGTTTGTACTGTCCTCCAGACGCACGACAAAGCTTAAAGGCACTTTCCCTTCCACCAAATAGTACATTTGAATATGAATAGGATGACCCGATTGAAATGAAGTTGAATTAAAAGTGTAAATGTTTAAAAAATCTTTTTGCATATAAAAAGTATTCATTCAAAGGAGCATGAAGCTGCATCATCACTAAGGAAAACCGATTATACATTAGATTTGTTAATAAAGTTTTTGTTTAATGTGATTATTTTGACCCCCTGCAGGCGCAGCATGAAGCGTAAAGCCACCTTCACCTGTCCCTTCAACGGAAGCTGCACCATCACCAAGGACAACCGCCGCCACTGCCAGGCCTGCCGCCTCAAACGCTGCATCGACATCGGCATGATGAAAGAGTGTGAGTTGACCTCTCTGACCTCTGACACGCTCGCTGTAATAAATAGATAGAAAATAGAAAAAAAAAAATAATAATAGGTTGTTTCTGTTCAGCTTCTCTAATTGGACTCTAATTCGCTATTGACTCACTCACTTTTTCATTTGCGTTTCCAAACAGTTTATCTTGGGGTGGAGCAGCAGTTAAGCCACAGTAGGGCAGCTGGCTGTAACTGTGGCTGCTGTATCTCAGTTTTCTGGTAGAAAAATGTAGGAATCCCAACTTCATACACATATTGTCCTTTCCCATGTTTGTGTATGGGCACGCTCAAATGTTTTCTAGCCGATATCCGCTGAAGTAGGTGCTTTCTTTATTAGACTGAAAACAATTCAAATGACTGGCAAAGTTATTTGGTGTGAGACCTTGAGATAGACGCTGAAGGCACGAGTCCAACTCCAGATGTTGGAGTGTTTACAACTTTGCATGACGGAGTGTGAATTGTCTGCACCATTATATTGACATATTAACATTCTAATGAATTACTAGCTGATGTTTTTTTTTATAAACATGTTATTGAGAAACAACTGTGGAATCAGCTGCTAATCGGCCAGTAATTTGGCCTCATGGTCTTTTAGGTGAGCAGCTGGTAGCAGCAATAACACCAGCCTGCGAGCGGGCTCGCCTGCTAATTTGCCTGATAATGGCTGATAACTAATCTAATCCATGTGATTTAAAATCCATAGATGGGTGTCAAAGTTTATTCATTTTAATCCTTGTTTAAGCAAACTAGTTGACACAGTCTAGTATGCGGAGTACTGGGAAAGATTCCAGGCCACAGAGGGATTTTAACTGCAAAAACAAGAGGATAGCACTTCCCTCTCAGTAACCAGCAGATTTGAACTAGCAACCTTGTGCACTGCAAAAATGTGCATCTTCACAAGCTTAGTCTAGTGTTGAGTCTTGAGATCCTGTTTTCCTTAAACCAAGTGGAAAACTCTGGCGGTGGGCTGAGCTAATTTTACTTGTTTCCAGTGCAATTTCACCTGCTTCGACAATTAAGAAAATTCTTAAAACAAGTTGCATTTCATGGGAAACAAGTTGAATTATCTCACCCCATTGGCTTGGCAGATGTTTTTACTTACATTAGATTTTAAGACTCAGTACAAGACTAAATGACTTGTTAAGATGGATACTTTTTGTTTCTGTAACCTTAAGTATAGATCAGTGCAAGACATATTTAATATCCAGTCTTCTTTTTGCTGGTATCTGAAAGGAATGTGTGAGATGCTTCGTCTGATTATCAACATATTGCGACCAGACGAAAGTTGTAAAATGTGTCTGCTGCTGTCTGTGGTGGAAAATACTGTAGCTCTTTGATGTACATGAGTATTGGCACGGCAGTAGAATGAAGCTACTGTATGAAACGGATGAAAAAGAGCATTATGTCCCTTGCTACATGTAAACGATTGCTGAGGGTAATAGTAGTTAAGGCAGCATCTAACATTATCATTATCTTTTGATGTGATTCATTGATGCCTCCGGGGTGGAGTCAGTGTCAGGCCACCCTCTGAAAATTATCATCATCATCAGCAAGCACACAGACAAGATAAATGAGGGGTTTCTTTTCCAAACACTATATATCCATTTTGAAAAACAATCATTACCCAAAGTTCATCATTCAGTATCTCTGAATTATAGAGGATCCAGTGAGTAAAAGTGTCATTTTATCCAACGACGACTTAAATCGCCTACTGTCATTTAAAAAAATATCAAACCTTCATATGCCAAATGTTTTTAAAGGCTGTACCGTCTAATTTGAAACTGAAATGATTTAATTTGCATTGATCAAAAATCCTTTAAGTGCAGATTAGTTTCTATAAGGCTTTTATGTTAAGATTAAAATGAAGATGCAAGATCTAAAGAACGACCATAGAGCTAAAACATTTCCACCAACCTGCCCGCATCATTTATTAGCGTGTGTGTAATGTGCGTCTGTGTGTGTTTGCGCTATCTCTTATATATTAGCGCAGGCAAATGTCAGGAGAGATTAGCGGCAGGTTGGCTGGCGCTAGCAGCAAACTGGTTTCCTGCTTGAATAGCATTTAATCTAATATTTATAGATATCCGGCAGCAGCAGCCAGTAGAATCTGTGGCAAGGCGTAAATTGATCTGATTTACAATGTGGGGGTAGACAATAGCGGATATGCATAAAGGCAGGCTGCACCATATGTCAGGTACAGGCTTGGTTCGAATAGTAGCTGCAAGTAATTGTTAGTGTTTGTTTTATCCTGCTTGGAATACCAGATGGGTGGGGTTTACCGGATCAGGTTAATTCAGATGGTGTGGAAGTGTACTAATATGACTTTCAAATGCTTTCTTGTGAGTGTCTGAACTAACTGGAACTCACTGGACTGTCTCATGTATCTGAAATACTGTTTGACCCAGGTCTGGTCTTGTCACAGTATGTTGGTTATGGAAAACTAGCAGCGCTTTGAGGAGGGAAGAAGGAGACGTCACTCCGCCCCTTGTTAACACAAACTGACACCTCGTAGCAGCCGATAATGTAATAACTGACAGATAATGTGATTACTTGTCAAAATCTAAATCTAAATGGGTTGAAAATGTAATAAAACTAACAACTTGTAAGATGAAGAAGAAGAAATCTGCTTCTATAGAATTATAACGTGTGAGTGTAATGAGAAAGTATTGGAAGATGACAAGAAGAGAATGAAAAGAAGCAAGGAAGGAAGGAAGGGGGGGGGGAGGTTAAAGCACCGTTCAACAATGGCTCTCTTTCTCCAAAGAGTCGCACAATAGTCTGGCCCACATTTCATTCACAAACACACTGTGTGTGTGTGTGTGTGTGTGTGTGAGAGAGAGAGACAGAGAGAGAGAGAGAGAGAGAGATGCAGGGCAGAGGTCAGACCGCTGTTAGCCACCATGTCGACCATAAACAGTCACAAGCCTCTATGAACCCCAGTGCACAGTCTACATTCCACATGATACTGGCTTTTATTTCTTTGAGAAAAGATGGAAAAAGAGAAAGAGGGAGAGGAACAGAGAGAGAGAGAGAGAGAGAGGGAGAGAAAGACCCTCAGCAGTATAAAATGGTCTCTTTGTTTCTCCCAGCTAGTGTGATGCCTGTAGGCCACTGGGTCATGGGTGAAGGAAGGCAACTGCACACACAGTTCAGTACTACAGCTGGCCTGGTTGTCTCTGCAGTGTGTGTGTGTGTTTGTCTGTGCGTGTGTAGCTGTCTACAAGCATGATTGCATATGTGGATGCTACTGTATTTATTTATTATCTATTTTATGTGTTTGCATCTCTATGTGTTTGTGTGTGTGTGTGTGTGTGTGTGTGATTGTCTATTTCTGTGTGTGCGTGTGGGTGCATAATGTGGCCAGTGTCTGTGCATGTCCTTATTAATATTTTGCGTGTGTGTTCATGTGGATATAATAACATAGCCAGTGTGCCCTAAAAAAAATACATGCTGAGGCGAGGGTGAGGGTGTGGCACCGAGCTTGACCTCTGATTGATAGAAAGATACCAGCCTCACAGCCAATCATAGAGCCTCAGTTCCTTAGCTGCGGTTAGTACTGAACACAGACACACACACACACATACACACACACACACTGGCATGTGGAATGTTATAGATAAATACTTATGTAGGTTCATGAGTCTGCCCTAGTTTTCTGTGTGTTAGTGTGTGTGTGTGGGAGGGGGTGCTTTTGGAATTTGCCTTTGGTCATATGACATCTATAGGTTGCTCATATGACAGACCACTGACACACACACACACACACACACACACACACAGGATTTGTGCATATCTCTACATGCGGTTGTTTTTATGAGTGTGTTCCTAACCATACCTTCTTCCTTGTGGGTCTTAGTCTCACTGTGACTCTGTCTTGTGACCACGCTGTAAAAAAATGTATCCAGTCTTCATTTCCGGATATTTTTTGTCAAACTGTCTTTTTGCACTGGCATAGAAAATGTCACTTTTTCCAAGATTGTAATGAGGGAATTCCTCAGAAAGCAAGATTTAAATCCTTGTTCCGTGATGATTGAAAGCAGTCACAAAAAAAAATCCCTTTGCTTTTGTGAAATAAAATGACCTCCATTCATTAGTGGCAACCTGTTAATCTGGTGTGTTTAGCATTTCTTTAAAGCCACTGCCACGTTTTTACCAGTGCAACTCCCATTCATTTCTAATTGGAGATTACTGTTTTCCAGATTGTTTTCCTGCTTTATTTTATGTTGCTGAACACTCTGAGGATTAATTAGCATTCAGTCATCCTCTGTTTGTGTGTGTGTGTGTGTGTTTGTGTGTGGTTGTGTTTGCACATTTGTCTGCTTTCACGCCACCCTCTCGTACTGTCGGCAGCTTTGTCTAAACTCCGCCAGCATTCAGATTAGAACTGTGTGTGTGTGTGTGAGTGTGTGTGTGTGTGAGTGCCAACCCAGACTTGATCCTGCCCTGTGTGAGCTTTGCCAGCACTGTGTGGAGTAAACACTCCCTACGCTGCCCTTGTTTGACAGAGGTTACCTAGTGAGACGCTGGGAAAAGACCTCTCTGTGTGTGTGTGTGCGTGTGTGTGCGTGTGTGTGCGTGTGTGTGTGTGTGTGTGTGTGTGTGTGTGTGTGTGTGTGTTTGCACGGGTGCCATGCCTGCGTATGTTTTGTGAATGTGCGTGTTGGTGTGCGTTTGTAACAGGATTACGACCCGCAGGAGCGTTTCTGATATCAAACATCTCAGCCTTTCAAATGGGTCTCTTCTCTCCCTGTGTGTCTTTCAGCAGCAAAGCCTCCCCTGTGGCGCTGCCCTCCGTTTCGCCTCTCTCCAATTCATATTCTTTTTTTTCTCTCCGACCCCCCTTCCACCTGCATTAACATGCGTCCTGGGTGTTCGGATTGCAGTCGGATAGAGCGAAACTCATCAAATCCAGGTGAAGATGCGATGGCCCAAACTACCTCCGGAGGTGGTCAGATATGTATTCACACCTTAACAACAATACAGTGCGTCTTCAATACAAATATAGCAACTATGTTAATGGAAATAAACCAAGTTAAACAGGCGGCAGGCAGCTTGTGAAGTAACACAGTTTAAATATGGATTGTCGGGATCCTTGTGGATGAGGAACAAGCAAGACGAGGTGTTTACTGTCATGTAAATATTTGCACGGGAAGTGACGTGCGCAGCCATTTTTATGTTTGGCAAGGAAAAGACAAATCCAATTTCAGCGCGTAGGTGTAATTGTACTCCAGCTAAATCACATCGAGACACATTTCAGACAGGAGACGCATGTTAGCGCCAGGCGGAAAGGACGCCTCTGTCTCTCTACCTGCCTCACTTCTCATCTTCCAGCTTGATAGACCTTGATAGAGTTCAGGGAAGGGGGTCAGGTGAAAAATGGTACATGCACATCCCAAATAGAGCTACATTTCATCTGCAGGGTTAAAATTAAAGTCCAGATTGTGTTCAGTTTCATGATGGCCTATAGAGCTAGTTAGTGATCGGTTTATTTGAATGTAGGTTGATCAGCCTTCATCTCTTCTATGGAGAATACAGTAACATGAAGCTATTTGGACATGATTTGGATAAAAGGATTTTCTTAAGTGCTGTACACTGTGATGAAGCTCAGTAGCATGTTGTCCAGCACAACATGCTACTGAGCTTCATCACAGTGTTAGATGAAAGCTCACACAAATGTCATGTTTTGCAAAATTGCTAAGGCTTAAAATACTGGTGTGAGGCGACAGTTTACATTGTTATACCCCACATCTTCCTGCCACCATGCACATGAACCTGAACGGTATATGTTGGCCAGTCGTCTGGTTAATAAGTAACTCTCCTGTGACCCTCTGGCCTCCTCAAACAGGGAGACTCTGCTGTCCTCAGCTGCCCTCAGCTCCTCTCTCTTTCTTTTTCTGTCTGTACATCTCTTTTCTTCATTTGTGTGGAGGTTGGGAATGCAATACAGCAGAAAGCACCAAGCTCTACTTTTAACTCTACCTCTTTCATTCTGTCTTTCGTTTTCTTTCTTTCTTTCTTTCTTTCTTTCTTTCTTTCTTTCATTCTTTCTTTCTTTCTTTCTTTCTCTCTCTCTTTCTCTGCCATGGCATTGCATGACAACCCCATCAGCACCAGGCTCAAATGTAACTCTATCTCTTTCATTCTTTCTTTAGTTTTCTTTCATTTTCTTTCTTTCTTTCTTTCTCTCTCTCTCTCTCTCTGTGCCATGGCATTGCATGACAACCCCATCACCACGTCCAATCATCCCTTTTCCAAACAGCAGACTCTCTCTTGGTGAAGTGGCCCATGTCTGCCAAGTGCTGTGGTTGGGATCGGCTTGTTTTGAGCGTCCATGCCGTGGGGTGGTCAAGATGTTGCTTTGATGCTCAGTTGTTTTTTGTGGGCTCCTGCCTTAATGATGCCGTCCAGGACTAAATCCTGGCTGGAGACTGACCGGTTCAATCATGTCCCGGCCTTAGAATAGCTGCTTTGACTGGCCGTGCCAAACTGTGACCAAACTGTGCCTATTCATGGTCGGGGTTAGTGCCACACACTTGGATGTCCTTACCACAAGGAGTGGTTCTAGGCGGCCCGTTCCTGGCATGGACGCGGATGGGTCTTGGAAAGTAGCCGAAGCCTAATTAATGACGGTGGGCTAAAAGAGATGAAAGCCAAGCAAAGCCTTTGGTTAGCTAAGCAGTCCGATTCAATTAATTGCCTTTTTTAGCCAGTGTAGCTTAACTGTTGTTGTTGTTGTCTGCATCACCACATCGTACTGTTATGTAATGTCACTTCTGTGGTTGCAGTCCAGTATGCAATCATTGAAAATCTTTAAATATAGTTGTTTACCGTTGCCAGGAACATAACCAGTATGAACTAGAAGTGCACCAATCTGAGCAGTACTTAATGGATCTTTCATGCCACCTCAAATTGGTCTGTTATAATGCATCAGTTGTATTTATTTATTTACAGTATTTGATCAAATTACTCATTGACCATTAGATGAAGGTCTCTGGTCAGCTATTCAAAGAAGGCACTGGAGCACACGGATAGTTTCAATTTGATGTTATGTGGTGCAAGGTCTAAAGGTGGGACTGCAAACAGTTGTTGACTTAGCCCTTCCACCAAGTGAATAAAATTGAAACCCTCCATGTGCTCCAGTGCCTTCTTTGGGTAGCTGCCCAGAGACCTTCATCTGCTGATCTGTCGTACTCCGAGAGCACCGCCCCCCCCGAAGGTACGGCTGAAGCATGAGAAACCTTAATCCTTGCATTGGCCGCTATATAGGTCAGAGGATATAACTCATGTAACTTGTCAACACAGCTTATTGATGGACTCTCAAATACACGTTATTCACAGCAGATTAGCAGATAAAACCAGCCGATTCAAAACAGGTTAACATAAAGAACAGCTTATTCAGAACAGATTAGAAATAGCTCATGCAGAACAGGTTAACAGAAGAAAAATGCAGAAGGCTTGCCTACATAGCCAAGGCTCTTCTTCTAAACAATGGGTGTTATGCCTATGACCTTCAAAAATAGCAGCATTTCAGCATCAGGAGACATTGTAGCTTAGGTAGGCCTGTTATGTCTCTCCAACATGCGATTTTGTGTCTTCTGCTTGTTGCTCACTGTGCTATCATTACCTCCGCCAACAGAGTTGGACGGGGGTTATGTTTTCACCCCATTCTGTCTGTTTGTCTGTTTGTTTGTCTGTTAGCAGTATATCTCAAAAAGTTATCAATAGATTTGCACAAAACTTTGTGGAAAGATTGGAGGAACTGTTTAACCTTTTTGGCTTCTCACAAAAAGGCATATAACGTACGAATGGATTCATGTAACACCATTAAACTTTGTGGCCAAGCAGCAGATAGAAGAAGAAGCAAACCCTCCATTATTGGCCCAATCAAACAACATTGGAGTAGAGCTCATTTCCAGCTTTTGATTGTTGATCAGTTAGATCTAGCTAGGCTCATTCTCTGTAAAGTCCTTTGAGACATGCTTGTGATGAAGGGCTATACAAATAAATTAAATTTTTCCTCATACTGGAACAGTTTAATATTGCATCAAAGCTCATGTCAGTAAAGTATGTATATTGAGACAGCGTCATTTGCTGATCACTGTCTGCCTCTCCCTTTAGCTGTTTGGCTGTCTGTCTGTTGGCCTGGCCGGCTGGCTGTCTTATCCGCATGTGTTCTGGTTTCTTGGCTCTGGGCCTCTCTGTCTCTTTGGCCGTCACTCTGTCTGTTTGGCCGTCATGCTGTCTGTCTGTCTGTCTGTCTGTCTGTCCAGCAGGGAGCTTGATGGGTAATCAGTCACCGTGGCAGAGGATCAGAAGGATAATATAAGATAGACAGTTACTAACTGTAATGCTGTGGTAATAGTGGAAGTTCCCTCCACAGCCTGAGTGAGTTCACTCTTCTGCTACGGTGCTACTATTCTATTCTATTCTATTCTAGTTAGTTCTGTTCTGCTCTATGCTGTTGTTGTACGGTCTGGTAATAAAGTAGCACTCTATACAGCCCTCTCTATACGTTCCCCTGTTCCCAGTGTGTGTTATCAGCTCTGCATGCTCCATACGGTTCCCTCGGTCCCCGTGTGTGTTATCAGCTCTGCGTTCACTCTCCAGGTCCCTCGTGCTCCGCCGTCCATCAGCGGCATCAAACACACCGTTGACATGAAACACTTTCTGCCTCTCTCTCTCTCTCTGCTGGAAGGGGATCAGGCATGAGGTCTCAGCAGGAACACCATGTTCTCACACACGTGTATCTAGACACTGACACACAAGTGCAGGCACAAGCAAACACACGGCCGGTATGGTATGTCTGAACATATGATGCACAAACACACACACTATAACTCTGTGACATTTGATTTACATTTGTGTAAATATCTTTCTCTCTCTCTCTCTCTCTCTCTCTCTCTCTCTCTCTGTCTCTCTCTCACCACAAATAAAGAAAGCCACTTCTTTATATTAGTATGCATTGCATTTTAAAAGGTAGCCGAAACAGGTCAAAGTACAGGTCAAGTTAAAACAGTGAAAATTATCAGTTTTAAAAAAACAGCAATGTGATCATGTCTTTGTCTCTTCTGCCTTCTTTCCTTCTTTCATTGAATAAAAACAAAAACCACTTTAATGCACAATATCCATATATCCATCAGATTTCTGAAAGGCAGTGTGAGTGTAATTTTTAGTATGATATAATGAGTAATCTCTCTCTCTCTCTCTGTCTCTCTCTCTTTTACCCATGAACAATGCAATAGCCACTTTCATTCAGAGAGTGCATTGTGTTTTTAAATGCAGTAATAGATATATATTCTAAAATTGCAATCAGTAATGTATAATGGATCAACATTGTGAATAAATGATCAATGACACAATGTAACGCCCCTGGATGCGTGGCAGCGGCGTGCAAACCTGGGAATTCCCAAAAGATGTCGTCGTCTAGTCAAAAATACACGAGTTACTATAAACACCCCCCGCTCTGTCACGCTTCCTAGTCTCTCTCCTTTCTCGCAGCATGAATAAGGCAGAAGCCACTTAAATGCCAAGCGCCCACCGCCCGGGCTTTCTAAAAAAAGGCAGATGACAGGCCTTGTCCTCGTGTCAACCTGAGGAAACGTATGGTTCGTGCGCCCCAGGATGGAAATATGTGGAGCTTGCATTAAAGTTCCCGCCCCCAGTTTAGCGCTAACTTCGTTTTACTGCTGACTAGTAGCGCTGACTTCTCGTCATGTCGCACACACACAGGCAGAATCCACCTTAAAGCAGTATTCAATATTCCTGATGATATCGCTTTGGAAGATATTTTGACATGATCCAAACAGTGTCGGCGAGGTACAAAACGAGAACCAAGCTGCTTTCAGTGTGGGCGTTTACTATTTTGCGCTTTTACTTATTTTTTCAGGATACTTAATTGTGATACCTGCCCTTAAATTAACAAAATGTAACTGAATTATTTAAACTCTAGTCAAAAGACAGGTCTTCCCCCAGGGTTCTACTTAACATTTTTCAAATTACATTATCAGAAAAAATTACTATACAGTAATATATACTGTTGCTGTCCACAATTTAAAAAATATCATGATGTAAAATTCATGCCATATTGCCCACCATTATGTGCTAAATACCAAGTACCAAGAGACATTTTTCCAAGCATAACCAAGACCTAGAATAAAAATAAAATCAAAACAGATATTCAGAAACTCCCATACTTGGAGAAAATCCCAAAATGTGAAATCATTACAGCAAAATACATTACTTCATACCGTGAAGTGAGGACAATCAGTGGAAACAGAGTGGTGGCATCAGTCTGCCTGATAGACATGATTTACATCGCTGCACATTGTGTCTTTGTTTCTATACAAACAGACGACTGATGCTCAGTGTGTGGTGGAGGAACCGAGTACACACACTGATTAAAGGGGGGTAAGGGATTACATGTAATACAATACAATAAACCACATAAAATTAAAGTGGACTGACTTTTTGGAGTCATAGATCTATTGTTTTGTTTGTACCAGATATGTAAATTTTAGTGTGGATTTTCCCCTTTTCAATACGCCCGAGCAACATGCCGACACGGTTCAAGCTCCGTCTCAAACCTCCGGCCGTTTCGGTCCGCTGCTTGGAACAGCTTTGATCCCGGAGTCTAATTATTGTTCACCGGCACTGGCATCGGCTCGATGTCGCCGAGCGTGTAACTACAATCGCACACTTGATTTATTTGTGTACACTGAGTTGTTTGTTCCTAAGTCTCGCCTTGATTAGCTCGGTGTAATTCAGTGCCGTGCGGGTCGCCCTCCACTATCAGTTTCCCCCCCTGTGCGTAGCAGCATTGTCATGCAGATAGGTTGGAGAGAGTGTGGTTTCACTGCATTAGTCCTTTGTGTGCCCGTTGACTAAATTAGAGACGGTGAGAAGAGTCCAGCTCTGTGATACCTGGGGCGATAATGGAGTTACCTCTTGATTACATCCGAGTCTCACTGAGCTTTTGTGTCTTTCTTTTGCTTCTTGTGTGATGGATAGTAACAAGTGAAGAGCTTCATTCCAAAACTGAGATTTCCACTGTTTGGAAGCTGCTCTTCTGAACTGATTCGGTAGCATAAAATAAAAAATGTATGGTACTTATTAAATGTTTGTAGGTGACTTAAATCCTTGGTTGACAAAATAATACTTTTAGAGACTGGATCCTTTATATAATAGAGCTATTAAATGATCAACTCACCATAAAGATTTTTTATAAATTGATAATATTTTGCAAATGAAGTCTTCAAGTGATGGGAATAGTTTTAGGCATGCTGTCACTCAATTGTTGTGTGACTGTAAGTGCATATGGTAAGCTGTGATCATTCTTTCTTTCTTTCTTTCTTTCTTTCTTTCTTTCTTTGTATTTTTTTTGTCTTCCAGAAATGATTGTCACATTTCTGAATGTTTGCAGACTGCAGAATGCATTATTTATGGTGGGAGAAGAGGGTCTGGATGTACTTAAATGACCTGCGAGGGCTGCCAGTACTGCAGATATTGTTATTGTTGGTGTATGTGTGTGTGGTGTATGCGCACGTGTGTGTTGGCGAGTTTTAAAGGTGATTATTAGAGTTACTATTTTGTCGTGAGATGATTTAATAAAGAACATCAAAACTCAGTCGTTTTCTCTTTCTGTCTCTCTTTTCCTTTCTGCTCCCCTTCCTCTCTCTCTCTCTCTCACCATCCTCTCTCTCGCAGTCATCCTGACAGACGAGGAGGTGCAGAGGAAGAAGGACATGATTCTGAAGCGGAAGGAGGAGGAGGCGGCCAGGGAGGCGCTGAGGCCACGGCTGAACGAGGAGCAGGCGCAGATCATCTCCTGCCTGGTGGAGGCGCACCACAAGACCTACGACGACTCCTACTCCGACTTCAGCCGCTTCAGGGTCAGTCACACCTACAGTTTGTTTTCTTTGGTCCAAAACAGACTGGAAAAGTTGCCTTTGTTGCTGCATTTTTGTATTTGGCTCCTTTAGGTTCACACTGTCCAATTGTAAGGGAATCAGGGCTTGTAAACAAAAGTCACATGGCTCACAAGTAGCTTGTTTATTGGGCAGAGTTTTGGTAACCTGTCATCCTGCCAGGTTAGAGAGTTTGGTCAAAATAAATGTGATTCCAGTCCCTGTAACTTTAGCTAAGCATGATGGACTTGTCTGTGCTCTTCTTCTCTGGTGTTTGTACCACATAACAGCTGAATATGAGCATCAGTCCAGACTTCATGGTTATGGTAGTTATCCTAAGCTTTCCCAGCATGACTAACTGCTGGCTATCAGATGTCAACATCAGTCTCCTTATACCCATAATGCCGTGCGTTTTGGGGTCGTTCCTAGCTGTTGGCACGATCACATTCTCACTCAGAGGACCGAGACCTTCTCAGGTGTCTCGGTGCCGTTATTTATAGTTCAAATGGCATCCTTCTCACCCAACTGAACCAAAAAACACTAAATCAAACTGAAGGAGGAAACGCTGCAGAGTTTGAATAAACAGTTTCAAACTGGCTCGGTGGGAACGCACCCCGAGAGGACAAAGAGGTTACATTTCAGGGTGTCTGCAGGTCCTGAAAAAGTCTTAAAATGTCTTGAACCATATTATCTAAACAGAAATTACGTTTTCTTTGTGGGCTGTTTATCCAGTGAGAAATCACCACTGTCACACAGACCTATAGTCTCATAAGTGATTCTCGATTTACAATATGTGATGTAGTTGAGATGCACTCAGTCATGCAGCTTCCACTTCATTGTCAGTGGGAAAAAGACTCAAACAGTCCATTTAGCCCTGTGTAGATTATGTATTTCAACCACACTTGATGGAGTCTGAAGCACTTGAAAAGATAGGCTCAATGAAGTAAAGTGTTACAGATTTTCAGTGAGTCATGGTCACCAACCAGGAATATGCAATTTAAAGGGATGATTCACCAATTTTTCACATCAAATCTATTTACTCATCATGGGGAGTAAATGTTTAACATGAATATTAAGCATGTCTGTTGAAGAATTTACAGTTAAATACCATGTGTTGGGTAAAACACATGGTATTTGAAAACTACTAGCTAACTAATTTTACAAAACTGCTTTTTTTTTTAAAGTTTTTTTTATATCAAACTGATGAGGGGGGCAGTAGGATACACGTACTTTTCACAGTAGCTTTTTAACATGCTAAAACTCATTTAAAGACATTAGACTGGCTGTAGCCTCCAAAACAGATTATGTACCAACAATAGCTTTGTGAAGTACTGTAACATTAATGTGTGTGTGTTTTCTCTGTGTGGGTTTGCAGCCTCCAGTGCGGGAAGGCCCAGTAACACGCAGTGCCAGCCGAGCCGCCTCCCTTCACTCTCTGTCAGATGCTTCCTCTGACTCCTTCAACCACTCACCTGGTGAGACACACACACACACACACACATGCACACACATCCCCCTCCTCTTGTCCTTGTTCCCTTTCACGCTTCAAGGTTAGCTTTACCAAGAACACAGCCATGAAGAGATCCAATTATTCAAACACACACACACACACACACACACACACACACGCACACACACACACGTATGCTATGACTCAGGCTCTGTTCACAGCCTGTGCTTTCATGCTGTCTGAATGAAAGCCCATTCAACATCCATGCAAAACCATTGCTTTTACTCAGCAAGGCTCTACACCTGAGAAACACTCACACACCCTCACACACACAAACATGCTGAACCCGTAAAATGAAATTCATTGCCAGATCAAATTTTAATCACTGCCAATACTGCAACCTTTGTGTAGCATCTATCTGCTGTAGCCTCGCCGACAAGGATGTTTAAGGTGACTGTGTGTGTGTCCTCGTTCTTGCTCTTAGTTCCCATTCAAGTAAGAGCTATAGATAACCAGGTTTGTCTATTAGTTTGTGCCAAGACACCTGTAGACAGATTGTTGAATGTTAGAAATCTCACAGTAGAGAAAAAGGATATTGCTACCAAATTCATTCCCTTTTTAAATGTTTTAGTTCAACATGGTTTCAACAGGGTAGTAAGTTATCAAAATTTAAGGTCTTAAAAGTATTAAAATGTCTTAATTATTTCACCATGTTAAGCAGATTTATTCTCAACTAAGTTTCATTTTGATGGTATTGACAGATTCTTTACATTCGGCGATATTTAGTTGAGGCAGAGTTGGAAAGTAAGACAAACGAAATTTCACCTAATGATGTGAATGAAACCAGCAGTAGGGTTGGTTTAATTTTTTATGTTGTATTACATGACTTTACCACTCCTAGATTAATACAGAACAGGGTTAATACAATGTGCCAAATGTCATTGCATCTGCTTTAGTAAACAGTTGGATGTCATGACCCTAAACCATTACTTTTCTGAAGTCCTTGTTATTATTCTGCCTGTTTATAGCTTCAGAACTTCTGTTACTTATGTTCAGTCGGAAATGGGCTGAATTTGCCAGCTTTTGGTTTCTTCATTTCGATTTTACATTTAAATTGGTCTTAAATCTAATTCCAGGTAGCATTAAAAGGGTCTTAAAACGTCTTAAATTTGGCTTTCTGAAACCGGCATCCTCTGCAATACTCTGTACACATTTGCAGTCAATACTCCAGCCAGAGAGAAAGGGAAGCTTTTTAGTTGTAGAAAAAAACTGGGGCAGTGACATTACTCCCACAGCACAGCCTGGACAAACTGTTTGTATTCATGGCTCTGGTTGCCCCCACTGACATCTTTGTTGTAACTCGACTGTCCGCTGTGAACTCACTCGCTGTCTCACCTTGTGTTACCTCTCCGCCGCTCCGGCCGCCTCTTTGCAATTTCTGTGTGTTTACAATACCTTCCCTCTAATCTCTTCTCTTCCCTTTCCTTGTCTCCTATCCCCCTCCCTCCTCTTTCCTCCTCTTCCCTTCTCTCGCCTTTCATCATCCCCCCTTCCCTCCCCCCCCCCTTTCCTCCTCTCCCCTTCCCTCCTCTTTCCTCCCCTTGTGCCCTCTCCTCCTCTTCCCTCCTCTCCTCTCATCTCCTCTTCTCCTCTAACAGAGTCAGTGGACACCAAGTTGAACTTCAGCAACCTGTTGATGATGTACCAGGACGGCGCTGGCAGTCCAAACTCCAGTGAGGAGGACACCAAGCTCTCCATGCTGCCCCACCTGGCCGACCTGGTCTCCTACAGTATCCAGAAGGTCATCGGCTTCGCCAAGATGATCCCAGGCTTCAAGTATACATGTGGCAATTCACACAAAATACAGTGGAATGAATGAATTTGGCATCTAGAGGTGCACCAATAGTATCTGGAGTATCAGTATAGAAAAATGCTGCTGTCAGAAACTACTGTATTGTTTCGCAGAGGAGCCTTGGCTATGTAAGCGAAATGCCATTCTGTTTTATTAGGCCTAACCTACCACACTGTTCTGACTGCATCTATAAATCATCCTAAATGAATAAGCTGGATTTGAACAGTATAAAAAAATTGATTAGCTTTATCTTTTTTATCATTATCAGTGGCCATTTGTTTTTTCTTTTCATTTGATTGAAGATTGTGATACAGTGGTCAGTCCATAATTTGAACAAATGAATAAATAAAAGCGATTGATGCACTTTAATTTGAGAACAGAGAAGATTAAATGAAATCAGTGGCGTAACTCAAAACGACAATTTGAGTGGATCTGAGCTGAATGAATTGGATTATTGTTTTAAGAGTCTGTTGTGGGTATTTTTGCGATAGTTACTCCAAATCTCTCAGATACACAGCACACTATTGAAGCTGACGTGTCCCAGTAGGACAGCAGAATAACCTTTGATTGGCTCTGAAGGGCTCTTGATGTCAATGAGGAAGCAGATAATGTGATTGGACAGTATGTGTGTTACATTCACCCTGTGGTCCTCACCCTGTGGCAGAAATCATATTTCCGACCATGTTGAGAAATTAACTTTATAGCTCCTGCAGCTAGCCAACGTTTAATTGACTACCTGGAATGATTTGTTTACTGGTAAAAATCAGTGGGCGTCTAACCCATAGCAGACACGCTGTGACACACACACACACACACAAAGGTAAGCAGCCTGAAAGAGCTCACCCTCCCACACAGAACACATTGATCTGCTGCCTACACATATGCGTGATGTGTTATTGGGCAAGGAGAGATGCTATTAACACTCCCAAACAAACAAGCTCTTGCACGAATATGCTGGAACAGGCTGTCGCCCGGTATATTCACGGTGTAAATTCATGAATGTATGCACATACATAGACCATGTAGTTATAAAATGTAGAAGGGAAATCTGTTGCATACATAATGCATGTTTGTGGCTATGCGGACTGTGCGCGCGCACGCGCGTGTGTGTGTTTGCGCACATGCCGTGTGAAACGGACCGAAATGGAGAAGGAAAAATAAATATCTGTACAAATAGGTTGATATTTATATACATTCATCCCTTCCGCTGACCTCGCCTGCAGTACGTCATGGGTGAACTTCTCAAACATTTGGAGTGGCGCCCAGGCTGTGGTATAGCTGGGAGGGGATTTTCTTTAAAGAGGTATGAGAAGGGCTTGGAAACCCCCTCTTTACCTAAAAATATGCAATACATACAGTTTGTGATGCAAAATATGAGGACCAGCCAGCTCTTTGTGTGGATTAGAGGAGGGGTTCTCAGACAGTTTCATGTCAAATAAACACAGATTGGACAGATTGGATTTTGTCCCAGGTAGGATTTTAGTTGTTGATTTAGTATTGAATTGTATAACTGTCTACACTGTGCATGGGGAGATAACAGTGGTGAAAGGGAAACCTATGATTACAATAGTCATTCTCATGAATTCTGCTCATTTTGCTGTGGGACCCCCTGAAACCCCCTCAAGGACCCCTGGGTGTCCCTGGGCCCTAGTTTGAGAACCGCTCGCCTAGACCATTCAGGTGAATCCATGAGAAAGCTATGATCCCCTTATTGATTTCCACCTTGCTGCCTCAATGGCCATCTAATTGTTGAATCGAGTGCTGGAGGAGGAGACGGAGGAGGCATTCACACTCGGGTACCAACACATCTTGTACAGTCACGACCAAAGATGTTACCAAAATTATATATATAAAAAAAAGAGAGACTTGCTGATTACCACTTTAAAGAACAAATATTTTGCAGACATTGCATTTTCAGTGTTGGAGAATTTTTGTAATCACGACGCCTGGTGGTGAGGCTTTTTGGCCTTACTAGTCTTAAATCGACTTCAGTCACAATGGGGTGATACATGTAGGACTGTACTACATAATACTGTATATACAGTAAGTATATGATGTGCTATAGAGAGGGCTGGAGCAGGGGCCAGGGGTTCGTTAGAGAGAGACTGTGTGTGTCCACGCATGCTTTTGTGGCCACACAAAGCCTGGGATTTCAAACTCCATTGCCACAGTAACCATATAATGCATTCATTGTGAATGCTGTCCTTAACACTGTCTCCCTCACAGCATCACAACATACACACACACACACACACATCTAGTGTAGGTGGGGAAGTAACACTTTCTGACAATTAAACAGGCTCATGTTCTTTTGTTGACATGCAGATGTTTCGATCATCAGTCGTAGGTTGAGTACCTGTTCTCTGTTAAATGGATTGTAGTGTGGGAGGGAACGACATGATGGGTGTGTGTCTGTGTAAGTTTGTGTGTGTGAGTGCAGGACCAGGAACAAATGGCACTTTCAAATGCTTTTTATGGTTTGTTTTAGCCTGTTTAGGTGCCAGATGGGTCTGATTTACAACACTACCAGAAAGTTTAGACAATCACAGGAAAGTATCTGAAGGACAATTTCAGTGTCCTTCTCTGCGAGTGACAACTTGATTGTCCTGATGCGGTAAACCCCGCCCATCTGGTGCTCCCAGCAAGTTAAAACAAATGCTAGATACCACAAACCGTGCTCTCTTCTGACTGTTTGTGTCTGTATGCGTTCGTAACTCATGGTGTGTCTGTGTCTGTGTGTGTTCCAGAGACCTGACAGCGGAGGACCAGATCGCCCTGTTGAAGTCCAGCGCCATCGAGATCATCATGCTGCGCTCAAACCAGTCCTTCAGTCTGGAGGACATGTCCTGGAGCTGCGGAGGGCCTGACTTCAAATACTGCATCAACGACGTGACCAAGGGTTGGTTTCACCTCAGCTATCACAGTTACAGTACTCCAAACAAAACGCACACAAACATATCTAGGAGACAGAAACACACTCTTGGATGCCAGATCCTGGATCCTGTGTATCCAGGGTTGAGGGTTCAATTCCCTGTGTAGCTAGGATAGAGCGAGGCGTTTAACTTCTGCATCAGTACATACACACATAAGCCGCACATCTGGACACTGAAACACGAGTGTGTGCACACAGCAGTTAACAAGCCCGCTCCACACACTCCCACATGTAGACACGATGCTCTCAAAAGCGCACAAAAGTTCTCGTGAAGGACGCAACATCAAGTACTGCATCAATAACACCTGATTGCGCACACAAACACACACTCACATACCCTCACAAGGATAGAAAACTGTTTTGTTGTAGCCCACTACACACGTGTCCTTGTCGTTTTTCTTCTCCTACCTTGTATAACAGAGTTTCATAAGGATTGCACATACTTTGCTTTTCTACTCACACCTGCACATTCCTATGGAGATTTGACTTCAGGTATTTTCATGGCAGCAGTAAAGTCGCCACGTACACACACACACACACACACACACACACATACACTCACTGCTTATTCACTCACACATACTGTGCAGGGCTGGACTTCAGGTATTCTACTACACACACAGCATGCAGAGAGAAATTCTTATTCTTAGAGCCCAGTATGTTTTCATTCATAAGTCAATTAATTTGGAAACAAGCCAAAGTCATTCTAATTCCTAAGGATGTCTATCTTTAATAGTCTGAACAGTAGACCTATAAATATACTCTTACACCCTCATGCGTTTTATGGATGGAAAGTTATCTGGCGGTGAGATCATAAAGAGTTTATTTCAATGGCAGTTTTTCTTATTATAAGGATCCTAAATGTGTGTTTCCTCAAGGGAGTTGCTTGGGACCGCTCCTTTTTACCTTCTTTTCTACCTTACGTCATTAATGACACAAATACAGCTCTGTATGCAGATGATACCACCTTCTATTATGGTGCATCTAACGGCAAGGACTTAAACAGAGTCCTATCTTTGAATTTGAACGTAAGAGTCCCAGAATGGGTTTATATGAACAGACTTGTTTTGAATACTCCACTTGGGTCCAGACATGGGCTCGCTCCAAATTTAGAACTCTGCGTATTAGGTGAACATATTTTATTTATTTTTAGTTTATAAGGCTAAACTGCTCGGAGTAATGTTGGATATTTCACTCTCGTGGTCTGCTGAAGATGGGCAAAGGAATTGGAATAAGAAAATGTTCCTCATTTGTTAAACCATCTGTTCTAGCTCAAATGATCCAGTCCCTTGTTTTGTGTCACCTGGATTATTGTTCTTTGATTTGATCATTGGCATCAAAATCATCAGATGAAAGAGCTACAGCTTGCTCAGAATAGGGCAGCTGTTCTTGGCTGCTTGATAACTGATAACTGATAACTCCTAGGGCTCTTTAGGGCTGTCACTCAATGGAACATATTGCCCTTTGTCTGTTCAGCTAAGGGAAAATTGTCTTTTACGAAACAGTTGGAACATCATTTAAATGAGTGAGTTATATTTACAGCCTAACTAAGTACTGGAAAGATGATGAACATTTGCATGCTCATAATTGTCTGTGGCTAATTCATATTTGTAATTTGGTTGTTGATTCTTTTGTATTGTTATTGTTTCTATTTTGTATTTTGAACACACACTAGAGCCACTAATGGTGTGTTTGTGTCGCCCTGCACAGCGGGTCACACTCTGGATCTGCTGGAGCCGCTGGTGAAGTTCCAGGTTGGTCTGAAGAAACTCAACCTGCACGAGGAGGAACACGTGCTGCTTATGGCCATCTGCCTGCTCTCTCCAGGTACTGTGTGTGCGTGTGTTGTGTGTGTGTGTGTGTGTGTGGTGTAGGTGTATTTCTACATGAAACTGAGACGGAGTTATTTCCAGCTGAATGTTAGATCTGCAACATGGCTAGTGTTAGTTCTAGGGAACCACCAGCATCAGGTTTATTGGGGCTGATTCTGATTACTGATTGTCTTAAAAGTGTGATTGGCCGATCACCAATCTGATCGATGAAATGATGCATTTTACAGAGACGCTCTACTAACAACAGCACATCATGAAAAAGTGCACAGCAAGCATAAATAGTAGCATTTCAATCTAGCGCTGTGTTTAACAGATTGTTCCTATGGCTGCTTGCTGGTCTGACTGTGGAAATAAATCGTAGTTTTCATCCAAGCAGAGTAATTACATGTTAGTGCTTGATGCCGCCAGCAGCGCATTAAAAAGGTTTTCATTGAGGGAGTACAGGCTATGCCTCCTGTTCAATACATGAAACCCTTTCTAATAATTAATTTAAATTCATAACACAACGTCAGAAATGAATATATGTGAGCTGTCAATGTTCAGTTGAAAATAGTAAATGAATACAGTGATCAGTCACTCTGTTCAGAAAGGAGGGAGATGAAACAAACATACAGCAAAGCCACAGAATGGATATGCCTGTTCGCTATTAAATATATAAAAATACTATTCAATTACTGTCAAATGGTATTAGTGAGTTTAGAGATCATTGAAGCTTTACTTGTGAGCAAATGAGCCACAATGTGAGCTTCACTAAATTCACTAAACATCTAAATTTCTCACACTATTCCACTGTTTTCAAACTGCCAGCATTGTTTTTACATTAAACCAAAGGGGAGTGGCTGCAAGACAGATGTGAAAGCAGCCACTTGAAGACAGTTCAACTATTTAGACCGCATGACATCGCTTTTTCGTGTGCTGACTCATCACAGCGAAGAAGAGGCGGAGGTTGATGCTACATAGGCAGTTGACAGTTTACGACGACAACAACCAGAATCAAAATGGAGCAAAAAGTTGATGATAGCTGTCCCTCTAATCGTGAAGAGTCAATATGGGAGCACAGTGCCTGTGTTGTGTTTGTGTTTCTTTTGGAAGGGTTTTACAGTTGTACATAAGTACTGTTTACTGATGGTGGCAGCTGCTGCAGCAAGTCAATTTGGAGACAAAGTGCACGTTGTGCGACCCGCTTGTCATTCTCAGCACAAAATGCGGTCGAGGCAGCAGAAAAGCAGGCAGTGTGAACACGGCCGGAGACCACACACATAATCCCATAATTTTATCCATTCCTCTGGCGGCGGCGGATTTGGATGAGAGAATGACAGACTGCGCTGACTGACTCTCTCTTTCTCTTTCCATCCCTCAACCTCAACCTCAACCTCCTCCGCCCTTTTCCCCCTCCTTCCCCTCCCTCCCACCTGACTCCTCTGCCCCCGTACTTTCCTTTCTTCCCCGTTCCACTCTCCCTGCCCCTCCTCTCCCGCAGATCGTCCCGGCGTCCAGGACCACGCCCGGATCGAGCAGCTCCAGGACCGCCTGTCAGAGGTGCTGCAGGCCTACATCCGGGTCAACCACCCGGGTGGGCGCCTCCTCTACGCCAAGATGATCCAGAAGCTGGCCGACCTGCGCAGCCTGAACGAGGAGCACTCCAAGCAGTACCGCTCGCTCTCCTTCCAGCCCGAGCACAGCATGCAGCTCACCCCGCTGGTGCTGGAGGTGTTCGGCAGCGAGGTGTCATAGCAGAGACGCCCCACACACGCGCGTGCGCCCGCGACGACTAACCATCCCTCATCGTCTTTTCCCCCAGAAAGCCCCGCCCCCTGATACAACCCTGGACATGTGGTGGAGAGACGGATACTCTAGGATAGATGGTAACCTTCACCTCTTCTTCCCACTCTTCCTCCACCCATTCTCCTCCTCCTCCTGACCTTCAAAGCGGCATGACTCAGACATCCGGACCTCTGGGATTTATGGATACGACCTGAATATGCTCTGGATTTCCCGCAGCACTCGGATTTCCAGATCTTTAGATTTCCACATAGACAGAACGTCACATTTTGATCTCTGGATTTGCGGACGTAGTGCCATGTTTAGACCCCTGGATTTCAGGATGTTCACCCAGATTTCCTGACACGCGGACATCCGGAGCAGACGGATATCCGGATCTCTCTCCATCCGCGACCTCGCCTCCAAATCCACCTTTCTTCATCACCACCTTTCCCCCAGACCATCTCCTCTAGATCCCCTTTTCCACCGTTTTCTTCTGATGGAGAAAGTTGGATGGACGGATGTGACTGCTACATCCCTTTCCCCTCTCACCGTCCACTCATTGCTTCACGTCATCACCATGAGCGACAGGAATAGATATGCATAGATATCCATTAATCATCCTGACACTTGTGGGGTTCAGCTAAATCGCTAGCAGTGCTACCACATTAGCATTAGCAAGTTATAAATTTTTGCTGCTTTACAGTGTGTTGACAGCAGAGACAGCCAAATATAAACGTCAACATGGATAACAATCGGGGCAGGCTAACAAAACGTAAAGGAAATATTATACAAATTACTACAAATGCTTGTTAAGGATGGGAATCGACTAGCTGGGGCGTTTCCCTGCTAGTGTGTTTTTCCTGCTTTAGCCCTGACGCTCTGTGTGTATCTATAGTGTAGGAAACACAGCGTGTACAAGGTGAGGTCTCAGATGGTCAGCTGAAGGGAAGAAAGGACGTTTTTTTCAGTACAGGAACGGTGGGAAGAAAGGTGAGATCGGGGGTAAGAAGAGACGGAGGTCGGATGGATGGAGGGAGTTGCTATGGTTGGAATTCCCTGTTCACAAGACAAAAGGGAATTTCACAAAACAAGAATGTATGTATAATGCTATATAAATATAAATAATACGTATAAGCTGATATATATATATATATATATATATATATATAAATATATATATTTAAGAGAGCGAAAGATGGTTGTTTCCATGGAAACAAATAGTAATAGAGTGATCCACTCTATAATGTAGAGGATTTGAAGGCCCCTCCTCCACTGTGTGTGTATATGTGTCATCTTTCAAGTGTCAAACATATGCACACACACAGGAAAGCGCTGACAAGTGTTTGAGGGTTCCTTCTATTTTTTGATGTTTGTACAGTATATGAGAATATTGATGGACCACAAGGGGGTGTATGTACAGGCTCTGGCTGAGGGATTAGTACAGGGAAGCACTTCTGTGTTGGATTTTGTCATTAATGGACCTGTGAAGTTTGTAGACAGACACACACACACACACACACGCAGTCCTGTTTCATGGATAATTAATATCCAAGATATTTGTTTGGCTGGTTAGATTGCTGCTAAGACAGTTAGTTAGAGCTAGATAGTTGGACGGAAACCAACTGTCTGCTGCTGCCTCAGGGAAAAGTTTGTCTGATGATGTTGTGTACTTGGTGTTTATGGTGTGTGTGGCGTAAGCTTACAATCATAAGACGGAGATTGTTTTTGAAGCTCTTGGCATCACTGTGATTCTAATCATGCTAAATAACAGTACAACTAAGCTAAAACCGAAACGTTTTTTAATGGTTACTACAAGAGTTTCATTCCCAAGCTTATCTATCCAACTTTAAAAACTCCTCTTATAAAATGATTGTTTGCATAATCATAAAATTCATTACAGAATAGTCTTGAAGCTGACGTGTGCCCGTGAAATGGCTACATTTTTGAAGGCAGAGTCATCTGTGTTTTTGAAATTTCTATACATTAACATCAGCCTTAACTTTTTTTCTGGGCAAAGTGGATATTCTATGGATGATAAAGCGATGCATAACCTATAGTGTTTTGGAATGAAATCCTTCAAATGCTCTAAACGACAGGGCACAATCATAACACATGGAGAGTTTTTGTATATATTGAATATAAAACTCAAGCCTCATAACCTTTTTCTGCCATATTTGTATCATTTTGACACCAGCCAGGTGTAGATAAGCGAGGTTTAGGATGTTAGTTTCGACATCATTACATATCATATCACTTCCTGTCAACACATTGCATGCTCATCTCCTGTCCCCTTCTGCAGGCCTGGATCGCCCCCTTGTGGACAAACTTGTAAATACCACTTGCTAAGTCTGTACATAGTTAAGGATAAAAGTAGGCAAAATACTAAGAGAATTCAATTGTTGATGGCAAGATGCTCTGGAGATACAGTACTTTATGCAAATAGAAGATGAACTCTTTTCTAATGTTGTACTCACAACTGGCATGGACAGAATCGGCAATCCTACTCAAGTCATTGCTGAGTGGTCGTTTGTTTGAAGAAGACTGCCATAGTTTGGAATAGGGTTTGACCAATATGGCTTTTAGAAGGCCGATGCTGATGCTGATATGTTTTGGATTGAAGCTGCCCATGGATAATATTCAGTAATTTTAAAATTGACCATTTTGATGCCAGAAAAATTACAGGTATCACAGAATTTCAGTGGAAAAGCCCCTGAACAGCATTCAGACCATGGTGCACTAAAACTCTCCATTGAAAGCCATACTAATGAAATGAAAGCAGGGTGACACAAGTTTCCTTTTACAGACTGACATCCCTAGAACTAAACTGGGGGGGAGCCTCCATCATATTAGTGGTGAATGACACTAACTGGCCAATATCCAGTCATTACTTAAAGGTCAATATTGGTCTAACCCTAGTTTGGATGATGCTGCCACTGAAATGAGCGTTGGTACAACACGTAGGACTCAGAAAGCTGATGTGTTACCAGTGCAAAAGCTTCATTTCACTGAACATTCCCAGTGGCGGTTGTGTTGAGCATTCCAACTGGCTGAGTCTCGTAGCAACGCCTACATCCGTGTCAGCGTCCTCAGTCCTCTGGCAGCCATTTTGAAGGTACAGAACAGTTTATATCACCGTGACCCACTGGGAAGTGTCCTCTCTGTCCATTCCAAGTTTATGGATGTACCTCTCTCTCTTCTCTCTTCTCTCTTCTCTCTCTCTCTCTGAGGTCAAATGATAAGCTTTCGATGATTATATATCCATATTTTTCATTTTAATTTTGGTGCAAATCTGTTCTTCTCTATTTGATTCAAGATTGTTGTTGTTTTTAATGTGTGTCAGAGTTTGCTGGCTAGCTAGCGCTTGGCTTACTGTGCCGGGACGCCGTTATAACCCGAGGAGACGAGCAAAGCGGACTCCTGGAGCCTTTTCCAGTGCAAGTGAACAATGTCCCCTTCCCTTCTTACCGTGTCCCCTCCCTCACATGCAAGGGAGCCCTCCTGGGTATGTTGATTTCAACTGTGATGGCATATGGAACGGCCCTGGTTTAATGATGTGTTTTGTTTTGTTTTTTTGGTTCTTTTGGATGGATAGGGGAGAGCGGCACTCGCTCTCCCTTTGTTCTGTTTCTAATGGAATAGAAAAGACTTGTCAATGCAGCCATCTTACATTGGGAGCTGAAACCTGAAGGGAAGGGAACACGGTGAAGTGAAATATCTTCACTCTCGATGGAAAGGTGGTCCCCAGCTCTGTACAAAAGCTACGCCCGCTTTGCCAGAAGTAGGACGTCAAACACAATCAAGTGTTCATGCTCCTTATTGAACTAACACTGCCTCAACTGACTGACACAGAAATTTGGCCAATGGCGAACTGTTGCAGCAACGGCATGGGCGTGCCTCTTCATTCACCAACCAACCATCTTACAGCCTCTTCTTCTGCAATAGCCAATTAAAGCAGGATATACTCTTCATAGCTTTAACTCTGCAGCCAATCAGGCTCCGCTTCGGGAAGACTGTGGCGCACCAAGGGCTGATGGGATTTGGAGTTTGTTGAGCGGCTGCTGTGGAATTGGACGTGTCACTTCAGACTGTGAAAAAGACAGTTGCTTTGCGATTCAGAAACGGCTTCTTGTCCATTGACTTCGAAAAACCTTCGGATCGAACCCACAAGAGACTGTAGAATCTGTATAGAAGATATTAAGAGAGAAAGTATTTTTAAAATGAGAAGCACCACAGGCAGAGCGTGTAGTGACTGACGAGATGTCTCCTCCCAAAACCCAAAGTGTGACATTATCTTTCTCACTACTCTGTGTCTCACATCGCAGCTCTTAAAAATCCAGATTTAAAAAAAAAAAAAGTCACTGTGTTTGTACAGAATAGGTCTCATGTTGAAAGACATAAAAAAAAGTGGACTTTTTTTCATATAACGTCAACATCTACATCAAAAAAACATTTTAAAAAGGAATGCAGGACGGGGCGACGGGGCGAGAGACGGCGCTCGCTTTTAAAGGGTTAAAAAGAGAGTCAAACGTCGGCCATTTTGGCTCTTTTCTGTTGTCGACAAGTTGATTTGCTCTCAAAATCCACTCTTAATGGTTAAAGAGAATAGATGGAGATACCTGCAAGGTGATGTTGGCCTTCTGACGCCCGTCTCGCATCAGCTTTGCAATTTAACGGTTAACGTTAGCATTGCAGCCGATGCCTAGCTTGCGCTCAAGGCCAACGGCAGCCCCCCGTTGGCCGCCGTCTCTCTCCCCCCTGACCCCCCTCCCTTCAAACCAGGTCAGCAGCTCCACCTCAGTAGCCTTACTTACAGAAACCTCTCTCAGCTGAAAACAGATACCTCAGTGATTTACAGTTAGACTATTCACAATAGCATACAAGGGAACCAAACATAAAAACCACACACGATCACACACACACACACACACACACACACACACACAGCATAGCTCTCTCCTCAGCAACCTCTGCAGTGTTGTGTTTTTTTTTTTTACTTTGATCATACAGTAAAACTAGTTGCCAGTTGTTCATGTTGTGTTGAAGATTGTTCTGATAGGATCCTGTTGCCAGTAGACCAGTCAGTATATGGGTGGATCCCAATGTTTCTACATGTAAACCGTCACTCTGACTCTCTCTCTCTCCTCTCTCTCTCTCTCTCTCTCTCTCTCTCTCTCTCTCTCTCTCTTTCTATCTCTCTTTCTCCTTCGCTTGCTTTGTCTCCGTTTCTCTTTCTCTCTGTATTTTCTCTCTTGTCACTACTCTTCTGGTTCTATATTTCCCTCTTTGTTTCTCTTCCTCTTTCTCTTTCTTCTCTCTCTCTCTCTCTCTCTCTCTCTCACTTTATTTCTCCTGTATTGTACAGACAGAGGACGTGTCGCTAAGCTTCGGCGCTGCGTTTAACCAAAACATACTACCTCTCCCTTCCGCACATATATATATTTTTTTTGTCTCAGCATGATTGTGTTCATTATAAAGCATCAGTTTTTATTTTAACACTAATTTAGTTTTTTTTTTGTGTATATATATTCTTGTTTATCTCTCTCTCTCTCTTCAAATGCTGGAAGATTTTTTACCTCAACAAATCTCAACATAAGCCTACAAATCAAGAGGAGCTTCAGTCAGTAAAGCAGGGCCCACTTTAGTGTCACCTTACCACTGAAGTGGCGCTAAGGCTCCGTTCACACTGCAGCCGAAAGTGTCCCAGTTCTTATTTTTGCCTCACATGCGACACATCTGTTTTTTAATCAGTGTGAACAGAAAAAGCTACATGGAGACGCATGTTTGGACCTCATGGATATGTGCTACAAAATCAGATCCCGAGGCATGCGACCTACATGCGACTCAGATACATCAGTGTTGCCATGACAACAAGTAAATCCTCTGTCATTCACCAGAGGCAATTGTCATAATTTTGGCACCACAGCGGCTTGGCTGAGCCAGCGTTAGCATGGAGGACAACGAGACACAACAATGGAAGGAAAGCCAAATAGGGACTTGATTGTTATTTGGGGCGACGCCTCAGTTCAGTCAAAACTGGAGTGAAACGGTGGAGAGAATTTGGACTCTGAGAAACAGGACGGGTCGGGGGGTGGGGGGCGTGACTGAAGCCCCTCCTCTTTGTGTTTAGCGACGCCTTCAAAGCACTCTGATGCTACTAAACCTACAGCTGCGGTCGTAGTAAAATGCCACCTGATTTAGCCGGAAGACCTGTATGGTCCACTCTTCTTTCTGGTCCCTTTTGTAGAGCTAAGTGTCCAAAGATCAGGAATGAAGGTCTCTGCATTGATTAATGGGAGTGATAACTGTACAAGCTTGTACACGACTGTGCAAGTCAGTAGAGTTTGATAACTGGTCTCCATCTTCATAATGTAAAAGCTAGTGGTCATTTCTGGCTTTGTTCACCGGCTGTGGCCTGTGTGTACGTAACACTCTTAAACGCCACTTTGCAACCTGCGCCGTAGGTTTTCCTGTCTGTTTCGTCTCTAGTCGCCGCTTTCGTCAATTGTCCGTTAAGGGTTGTAACGTTGGGATCCTATTTTAGACGTTTTAGATACAAATGTTTATTTTGTTCTGTTCAGCAGCCGGCCAAGTCACGTACACCTGCTCCTGTCCACCCACAGCACTCTGCCTTCTAATAACTCCATAACTCTGGTTATATTAAACCTACAGTTCCACTGCTGCTCTCGCTCTGTTTTCAGAAACCAGGCCGACAAATCGTGCTGTGAATGACACACCAAGCCTATATCAGTCACACTATGGTACTAAATCGACAAAGCATATGATAGGAATCACATTTCAGCTAGCAACTTCTGGAAGATAAGCTCCTCTTAAGGTGCATGCATTGTCGTAGTCTGCTGTTGATTGATAGTTTTGTGCAGAATCGAACTGCAGATGTCTGAGATTTGGATTCACAGATTTATTTAAAGTTAAGGATAGCCTATATTAGATATTTGGATTTGTTTGTGGTTGATGAAGTTTATGACTATTCAATTCCTCCAGTTGTTTAAATTATTTGATATTTAACTGACCTGAAGGCAGTGATGCATGGACAACTGTTTGAGGCAGTGGACAAAAGGAGCTATCGCCTTCATCTGGGATAATTATTGGAAAATCTGACTAATTCTGTGAGAGTAACAGTGTGATTTAAGGAAGAAGAGTGCGATGAAAAGCAGCTGTCAGTCAAAACGGTTGGAAAATGGTCCAGTGGTTTATTGCCTCAGCATCTTGTCCATGTGCCATGGCCTTTAGGAAAAAGAAATGAAATGAAAAATGTATTTTAATTAGAAAAGTAGAAGAAAGAAAAACGTGACGCCCTCTTATAAAAAAAACAAATTATGGCCCTTTTAAAAGGATAGTAGGTTATTTGTTGACAAAATGATTACACTACAACCAACAGACAGAACGATGAACTTTAGGATTTTTGTTTGTATTGTGAACACATGGCATTTTTCAGTAGAACTCTGTGGTTTGTACTGAAGGAGTTACCTTGGTAGTGTAGAGAAGGAGAGCAGACAGATAAAACTCTTCTTCTGTCCGACCGGATCAGAGAGAGCCATTGGAAAACTCTTCCGCGGCTCTGACTACATTTCTCTGCTACCTCTTTGTATACGCGCTTGCTCATACACACGCACGCGCAACACACACTCATACTGACCGACCGACTGAAAAAAAGACGCACTCACACACACACACACACACACACAAAACGCACACTTGTCACGTGTGCACTTCTCTCTCTCTCCCTCACCAGCAGTTTTTTGCCAATGATGCACTTGTCGTGTTTTTTGTCTCTAAATGCTCTGCAAAACGTTTGATGTCGCCGTCGGTTTTTTCCTCTGATCACTATAGCAAGACCCGGGGCCAGCCGGGTGGTCAGGAATGAATTTAAAACAAACTAGACAGTAGCTATACATAACAGAACGTTTCATGTCTTTAAAAAAAACGCAAAAAATAAAAAACACATAAATGCACATATTGCTCAGCTCAGTTGTACCTTGGTGTGCCTAGAACCCGCAGCCTTATTTTGGGACAATATCAGGGGTTTTAAACCAGAACACAGGACTATCTATCTTTTTATTGCCGATGTTAAGACAGTTTCAGTGAGTTTAAGTAGCTAGTTTTCTCTCTCTCGTCTCCATCTCCACCCTCCATTTTGTTAGGTGAACTTAGCGAATCGGTCGTATTGGTCTTTAGGAGTCAAGAGCAGCTTGCTTTTGGGAGGCGCATGTCCGGCTAGGATTTACCACGTCAGTGTTTCTTAGGTGTTTCTGCTTTTAAATAAGAATTGGTCCTGAATCTGTCTGCTTGGTTAAATTAAACGGATGCATTTGACTTGTGCTGCGTCACTGTGAATCTGCTGCAGCGACGCCGAAAGCTTCAAATCAGTCGATGTGAAGTTGGTCTAAGTCCCTTTAACATTGCTGATCCAGCTGCCAAGCCCTGTGCCACCGTGTCCACTGTTTTTTTTTTTTTTTCTTGGACCGATTCCTTCATATCCCACTGAGCACTAGGCATCATTTCAACGTGGCATCTCTGCTTTAGCTCTCATACAGCCCATGATCTCTTTGGCTGTGTATAGCCCAGTTTTAGACCAAGTAAATACATTGTTACATATTTAAACAATGCATAAACAGCTGTAAATATCAAAAACCATGCACCAGAGAAGTCTATATGTACAAGATATTGCTTTGTTTTTGTCATATACCCCAGAAGACGCAGTCTAAGACAGACTTCTGCTGAACTTTCACTTTTAACCCTTTGTAGTCTCATTTTAGCCTAGATATAAAATTGCTCAGTGGGATTGCAGCTGTCAGGTGGAAACCTTTTGACACCCTTGGGCTTATGAAACCCTTCTTTAATCTCTGAAAAGCTGACATTTTGTAGATATGAGGTTTTCACTCTACACCAATTTCTCCAAATATTTATATTTTTTTAAACCTGACAGGTTTCATTCTAGCAGACTGCGACCTCCCATAGCAAGAACCATTCTCAATGTTAGGGAAATGTAAAAATATATATAAAAAATCAAAGTTTTTCAGATTGTAGTTGATCTCAACCGAGTCCCAAGATAAGTACTTTTACACATGCACACCACCATGCAGTAAAACTCACCAAAACCTCAATGCTTCTTTCGGAAACTTGTCTTTTCAACATACGGATGCCATGGCATTGCTGTTATTGATGGCGCCATCAATAGCCCTATATGAAAATGAATAGTGTTATTATTTACTTACCTTAACCAGTGTCTCTCTTTGTGGTCAAATCACCGCCTGTTTTTGTGTTGCTGTTTCTTTTTGCTCTTCTTCTCTTTGAAGTTGATCCATTGTACATTGATTACATGCATTGTATGTAATAAAATACTGATAATGTTTTGGGGAAATCACAAATAAAACCGCTGTACATAATGATGCAAAGCATCCCTTGTGTCTGTTGCTTTTTTTCCTGTAGGTTTTTACTGAAGTGCTGCAAAGGAGCTAAGTGGAATCCAGAGAATGAAGGTTAATGGTAAGGGAGTGTAGTGTAAGATCAGAAACCTTGAGTCTCCAATGTTGCTACTTTGGTTCTTTACTTACAGCTTACTTCACACCCATGTATAGGAAATTGTATCATGTCCCTGGTACCAAGCTAAACGCATTGTGAAAATATTAAAAAACCATGGGTGTCAATGGCAAAAGTAATTTTCAACACTTTTAAATGTTAAAAAAAGCTGACTTTTTGGAGATGCAAGAACTTTGCAAACACAGACAGAAAGCAGGGTTCCTACACAGGACTGGAAAAGTCTGGAAAGTGCACTTGGTCATTTCTAGGCCTGGAAAAGAGTGAAGCAAATGTTCTGTACCAAGCCACATGACCACTGATGTCCTGTAGTCATAGACCAATGGTCATTTGCTTGATTGTAGTCATTATACAGAAGTTACTAACTGTAGTGAGAGTTTGAAGGTGAATATATGTTGTACTTACACCTCTTTGTCCAGTAGAGGGCACTAAGACTCTGTTGTAGTCTATGGAGCTTCATTTATGTAATGTTCCTCTCACATCCCCTTTAACCCACGCTGTATTCTCCCTGTATCTGCTTTTCACAGAGAGGAAATGTAAACTACATGTTATCACAGGTAGTCAGAGTTAGACAGTAGCACATTTTCCCATTTGAACCTAATGGGAACCCCGCACAGGTCAGTGGGAGTCTGGGGGCATCAAACAAGGCTCTGTGGAAGTGTGCGTCTGCAGATCATGAACAGATAGTGCTCCACTGTTTTGAAGAGGTCACATTGTGTCAGGGTTATTATAGTTTTGAATTTTTCTTCACAATTCCCCACCCAAAATTCATCCTCTTTTTGACCCTGCACATAAACCAAAAGATGAAAATTAAAAACATTCCACATACATTTTTATTTTACTTTAGTTCATTTTACAAGCAGACAAGATGCTTTTAGTTCAGTTTTTGTTTTTTCACAAAGCTTAGTTTATATATTTTTTAATTTCAGTTTACAACAAAATTTTGAACACATAGTTTTTGTCTTAGTTTTAGTTCACAATGTGTGTATTTGAGCATGTACACAAAAATACAAGAACTTGCTTATATCATGGCTTCTTTGATGTCATGATACATAGGCAACATTTTGAGCATTTTACGGTGTGGCCAATACTGCCTTTAATAGTCATTTACACGCAACCACATTATGATGAAAATATATATTGGATCATAAAATCTCAACATTCACCAGCCAAAGAAATTGTAGAATAAACTAAGACATCACCATTCATCTGGTGACTGCTGGTCATTTCCCAGCCTGGTCATGAGTTTTAGCAAAGTCACTCATCTTCATTACCTCAAGCTATTTCTCTCATATCATGAGCCTTAAACTATGCTGTTATTAAATCAGAGAGGAGAAAAGAAAGGCTCAGAGAGGAGGACAAGACAAGTGCCTATTTGAAGCATACTTCTCTGTGATTGCCAACTTATCTGATGCTGAGTCAAAATCTATCGGCCTTTCTAGACGGAGCAGATGCTGCAGGGTGAAACGAAAGGCAAGGGGAGGAGAGGAGTGTTTTCATTCGTTTTAACCTGCTAGATAGGGGGTAGGAGCTGGGCGGCGGTTAACACATAGGATAATACAGACAGGCTGGAAAGGTTAGACTGAGTCTGAAAGTCAAATAGTCCGTTGAGTTGCCAACTCATCTGACACTTCTCTGAATGTGTCCCGATGTGATAAACCCCAGCCAGCTGGTGCACCAAGCAGCATGAGACAAACGCTCGAGAGTTATTTGCAAACACTATTTGACCGAGGTCTGGTGATGAGGAGGAGGAGGAGGAGGAGGAGAGGGGTGAGGGAGTGTTGGGCCCGTCTGTGATGAGAGTCATCCAAACATCATTAGGGACAATCTCCTCCATGTGACCCCGCGGGAAAATGCCTTCCACGCAGATCTCTGAACTCCCTGGAAGAAAGAAAGAGAGGAAGAAACAAGGAGGCATAGTGAGAGAGGAAGAGGAGGGGAGGAGGAGATGGAGAGAAAGCCACAGAGAGAAAAATGAGGGAGGAGAGAGAGAGTTTAGAGAGCCAGCAGAGCTTTAACAAGGAGAGGAGAAATATCCGCATCAGGGTTTGACTCATACTGACGGATAGCCGATATTTTGCACTGATATTCAATAACTTTAAATTTGATTTTTATTTAAAAAAAAAAAAAAAATGAAGAAGGAAGAGAGTAGGTTTCAACCAATATTGCAGGATGGAAAAGCCTCTGAAACAACATTTAGACCATGGGACACTAAAACTCTCCACTAAAACTACTACTACTACTACTACTATTACTGCTACTATTACTATTACTGTTACTATTACTGTTCCTGTTACTATAACTGTTACTATTACTATTAGTGTTACTATCAATACTAATATTTACTATGATGATGATGATAATAATCATAATCATAAAAATAAACATTCATGCATACTTGCATTGAATCAACTTGTTGCTTTACAATCAGTTCTGGTTAAGGGTTTCCCATACACAACCACTGTAGTATTGATCAATTCTACAATCAATATGTAATCAAGCAATCAGTCATATCCATCATATCAGAGGTGGACAACACACTGACTGGTTGATATGTGATTTGAATGCAAGGCCAGTATCAGCTGTATATATGAGTGTAACCCTGCTGATCCTACAGTGTGCGGGTTAGGGTTAGTTGTTTTAATGACACAACTCCTTATGGATGGATAACTGTGCGTTCAGGCTTGACATGAAAAAAAAAAAGACGAGCGAAGCAGCCATCAACACTTCCAGTGTATTGTAGTCGTTGCGGTCTCCATAATAACTACTCCTTCCATAATAAGTTCTCCTCCGACCGCTAACCAGAGGCTAATGGCTCACACAGCAGCGTGTTGATTGACTATTATCTCACTGGCTTTCACGCCTCATATAAAGAGAGACAGAAAAAACAGCCGTCTGAAGGCTTTCTCCACTCCGCATTCCTGCATAATTACTGCATGCAGCACTGTTGGGAAACAGCTCTGACACACAAACACATGCAGTGGCACACACACACACACATATATACACTAGTAAAGTGTGATTGAAACCCCCCCGGTATTCTTCCTGAGTCATATCCTGCTCACAGTGACGTGTTCGGATGCTCTTTACTGGAATGTTGCAGTGTGTCGTAACACTGCAACCATCCCGGCTTTCACAAAATAACACACAGGCATGATGAACACCGCCGCTCTGTCAACCTGACACCCATTAAACACCCATGGAATCATTTCAACAATGCATGATGGTTAATCTTAACGCGAGGCGTGTTTTCTTAGGCTGATTACAAATTGAGTTTTTTTTGGAGATACACGCCTTTCCTCTGACAGCAGGGATCGACCAATATTGGATTTTGATTTTATACCAATATTTTTTGTAGTGAAGCTGTCGATAGTTGAGGTTCCTGAGTCCTGAGATTCAATATCTTTAAATTTGACCACTTTCATGCCAGAAATTGTTTTGAAAATGGCAAATATTCAGTGTTTCGCCCAGAATTTTCTTCTTGTCAGGGTGGAAAAGCCTCAGAAACAGCCTTTAGACCATCATGGGACACAAAATCTCTCCACTGAAACTGATAATAACAATAAAAAAAACAACAATAATACATATTCATGCATACTTGTGTGGAATCCGATCAAAATAACACATCAGAACCAATCAAACTGCATCATATCCATCATATCAGATGTGGATGGACCCTTATCTGACTTTGAATAAAAGCTCAGTATCGGCCCCAGATATCAGTCGGGCCCTAGAAGGGAGTCACCTCCAGAGCTTCTTCCTCGCCTCATACTCACATCACTCTTTCCCTGCGGAGGAGTGTTTAGCGAACAAGATTGTCCGTTCGCCGGCCAAGTCTCCGCCATGCGCAGCTGTTGCGGTAGACGGATGGAGAAGGAGTCGAGTCTTTCAATATTACATTCGTATTTATGCCTGCCATTTTTCACGACTAATCGGCTCCATCCTCAGATGGCTCGCCAGCTTTAGGCGCTAAATGTAACGTACTGTATTTTCCCAGGCCGAGTGTGACGGATGGTGTTTTGTTGTTTTTCAGCAACCACCCTGCTCCACGCACTCACAGTGAGTTCACACACATTCACACTGTTACACACACATTAAATTACATAAATGCAATTTTCATCCCTAGTTTGAGTATTTACCGCAGATCAACCTGACCAAAGTTGTGAGACAGAAACATTGAACGGGTCTGAAATGTCAGGAATCACAGGGAAATCA